>NC_089223.1:96968984-97568984 GCF_963924675.1 Phocoena phocoena
GGATTACAAATATTACATCCAGTCTGCATAAAATCAAATTCCACTACCGACCAGATCACAAAATGGCTGCACTCTCTAATCTAAAACTAATTTGCATATTGTACACATGTAGGACATTTTTTTTAACTTGAAGTCACAATAATGCATGCAAGTTTGCTTTTTTTAAACAAATTTTATAATTTGTTCATGCTACCTAGATTCAAGAGAGCTTTTTCGAACATTTGCAATACCTCACCTCTTGTTAGTTAATAATTCTAGTGCATGCATATGGTGTATACAGGTAAGTAAACATGCATTTTTTTTTTCACATTCTAAAACTATGGCAGTTTAGGCCATATTGTGCTGCCTGCATTTTATCTGCAATGCAGTGTGTCTCTAACGTTTTCAATCCCGTATTAATAGGTGGCATTTACACATAACACCTATATAGCAGCAAAGCTAATACAGCTTGTGATTAAAAATGTTTAAAAATAGCTAATAAATCAGATTATCTTGAGGTATTATTTCTTGCAAGTCAAAATGGAGAGCAAAAAAATCAACCCTAATTTTTAGTTTATGTATACACTGAAAATAGCAACAATAAAAATAAGCATTTGTAGCAGACATATTCCATCTTCACTATTATTTTGCTACCTTTGGTAAATTACTGGGGCAGATCTTGAAGTTAAAAACCCACGTTTAGAAATAAGTGCACGCTTCACCCACTATATAGCAGCAGACTGTTTGCCCCTACGCAAAACATTCTCATATCTAATTTTAACTTTACATATAAAAATAACTTGGAGAAAATACAAAAAAACATTTTATATTAACATGAAAATATCACAAAAATTAGTAAGCCTGAGATGTAGGGTTTTGGTGAAAAACAAGAGGCTTGTAGTGTTTTGGCTGCTGATAAAGATGCATGTATTGATAGCTGGGGTGAAAGCAGAAGAATGCACTTATTTCTTCTGCATGTCAGTATCTTCAGACACAGTAAGCCACATGCACCCTTTCTTTCCTTGTTAAACAGAGGCAGGTTTGCTATTCTTAGTTCCAGCGGAAGTGGATCTGACGTGGGCGATCAGCACCTTCCTTTACCAATGGCTTATGGAACTCACGTCCTGCACGAGAGTGGATATTTGCCCAACAAAACTCACAGTAATACTGCAGGCAAGTGACATTGGCACAAAAAAAGGGAGCAAATTTTCCACCACAGCGTGCGCCCTGGCATTCATCACACATCTGGTCATCTAGCACATATGGCTTTACCTCCACCTAGAAAAAGAGAGAAAACATATCCCATTAAGTCTGCTTCAAAAGTCACTTTAGCAATACTTTAAAAGGTTCATACAATGTTCTAGAGAAAATGACCAACAACATTCAATGCTGAGAAAGCAGGCATCTTCCCTGGGTAATAGCTTCACCATACAGTAGGTTAAAAAAAATTAAATCATTTTGTTCTTGCACTAATCATTTTTTATGTTTCATGTTCATAATTGACCATATGATTAAATGAGTTCTTAGTTTGGCAATTTTATTGTATTTTGATATGTTTTCTTCTGAGAACTATAAACTGAATAGTATTTAAATAACTCTCTTTTCCAAAGACAAAAAATAATTAAAAAAAACTATACAATCCTAATTGATTCGCAAAACACTCCACCCTCACCTTTCTTGAAGTAACATCTTTAAAACACCTGTGTGTTAATATTTTCAGAGGTGGGGGTGACTGTGAGTGAAAAACAGAAGGGTATGGAAGACAAATAGTATTTACACCTTTGTTTTCTCATTCCAGTGCCACTTGTGAGATGGCATAACCCAGCAGCCACTGATCATGGCAATGCGTCTCTACTACAGGTGAGAGCGATACCCTGCTTGTAAATAACTGGTACAGACAAACCAGAACTGTGGATAACCTTATTAAGGGTATGTCTAGACTTTTGTGTATTTATAAAATATGAAGTCAAAGTCCTACTGTGAAAGCCTGACTCAGTAGAAGACCTCAGACTTAGGTCAGCTCTGAATACTAAACTTTTTAACCTCAGTTTCTGTATCTGTGAGGTGAGAAAGGCAATAGAACCTGCTTTATAGAGCTGTAAGGATTAGATTATGCAAGTAAAAGCACTGAAGATAGTGTGGCACATGGCAAATACTCTGTATATTAACATTAGCTACTATTAGCTGCAACAGCCTTGTTTTCTGGCTTGTAATAACTTTATGAATGAAAGGTTACTACTTTTGTCTGACTGAATAGTGCCAGGCAGCCTAAGATCTCTGCCTTTTCTCAGGAGAGAAGAGAAAATTGAGCGTTTAAAGGGCTTGGTTTGCCCAAGGTAAAGAATAATGACCCAACAATTTCTATTTTGAATGTATTCTACTGAAATACTTGCATGTGTGCAAAAAATGAATATATAAGGGTATTTTTCTTCAGCATTATTTTGAACAAAAACAATAAAAGCAAACTAGGAACAACCTAGTTGACTGATGAAAAGAACTGTAAAACAAACATTTGATAGAAGGGTAATGAAATTACGTTTTTGTTTGCATTTGTATTTCATGGTTAGGTTTAGGATAAACATATTTTATATATATTGGACATTTTATTGTCCTAAATTGTATCTTTTGCATATTTTTAAATTCTAGATATTATTTTATGAAGCTAATCTACTTAACTCAAAATCAAAACTTCAAAGATGAAAAACTGGATTTCAGATTTATGATTTTAGAATACAGTCAAAACCTATTTGCCATTAATAATAATCTCTAACAGCTCTTGAATGTGTGAAAGGGAGTTTCATTGATTCTTCACTATTCTTAGTTTCCATTATTTTCCCTTTTTCCCTTCAGAGGAGCTATCTGTGATACACAATCACCTGGAGTCATAACTAATAAAATGATTAATAATTAATTAGCCAACTTGAAGTATATCACAATTCACTTCAGTAACTACCAGAAGTCACAGTGAATTATACTACTCATGGAATAACATATAAAATTTTAAATGATTTACACATTTGTGGTGATTGTTCTTCATGGCTATCAGGGAGATGAAAGTAAACTTCAAAGTGTTCATGAGCCTAAAAGGTGAGTTGAATAAACAATTTTAATTCCCTCCAAATAAGTATCCTGTGTATCTCTGGATTATCAGCTATAAATTTAAATTTAATCTGTTTTTATGGTTTAATAACTATATTCTTATTAGAGAGATGAAAGGTGTAAAGATTAAGGGTTTGATTTTTTTGTATAAGCAAAACTAATGACTTGTAAAATATTTAAGGCTCAAATTCTTTCAAATAAAGTTCAAAACATACCTTAGTAGCACATATCTTAAAAAAGTAAACTTTTCTCTCAGATAGTTCAATGCCTTTTTAAGAAGGCAAGTGTTTCTCAATTCACTTGCTTTGTACCAGGGTTTCTCTTTAAGAATCAATATTTTGCCCCAAATAATTGGCCCTCCACTATCATTTTGGAAACAAAGGGGTATGAAGCATGACACTGCAATAATCTTTTCCCTTTGCTTCTGCATATTAAGCCACTACAATTATATAATATGTAAATAACTTCCTCTGTGACCCTATCACCTCTCTGCAAAAGTAGGGGGTTAGACTAGATCAGTGGTCTAAAGCAGAGGCCCCCAAACCCCCGTCAGTGGCCCAGTACCAGTCCGTGGCCTGTTAGGAACCAGGCTGCGCGGCGGGCAAGCAAGCAAGCAAGCAAGGGAGCAAGAGCGAGCGAAGCTTCACCTGCTGCTCCCCAGCTCGCATTACCACCTGAACCATCCCCTCCATCGCTCACATTGCCGCCTAAAGTATCCCCCCCGCCACCCCCTCACGCCTGTCCATGGAAAAACTGTCTTCCACGAAACCGGTTCCTGGTGTCAAAAAGGTTGGGGACTGCTGGTCTAAAGCATGGCTGGACATCAGAATCACCCTGGGGGCTTTACAAACTACTGCTGCCCATGCTGCATCCCAGACCAATTACAGCAGAATCTCTGGGGGTGGGACCCAGATGTCAAGGTTTTCCTAAGTTCTCAGGTAACTTTAATGTGCAGTGGAGGTTGGAAACTACTGAATGAGAGGAACTCTAAGGTTCAAATCAGTTAAACAAAATTTCATAGCATGTCTGAGTAAAAGCAGAGCCCTTTTTCTTAGATACTTAATTTTTTTCTTTCTTTATTGGGAGGCAACATTTTTAGTAACAATGCAAACGAAAACGCCACTTTGCAAATGTGAACTGAACTTATGCTGTACGTCTTTTCTAAATGGTATGATTTGATAATTGAATTTTGGGGACTACTTCTAGAGTCTATGGTCTACGGGTATTAGTTAACCAGCTCCCCTGCCCCCAAAACAGTACAGCCTCAGAGAAGAAGCTTCTTAAGAAACTGTTACACTGGTAAGTACTCATTCAAGTTATATCTACTGTAATGGGTATAAAAAAGTTAATTTACCTCATATTTTTAGTATATCTCATCTGTACTACAAATGTAAACATGATTATTCAGGAACTATTCACAGATTTTAGCATGAGATAGATTTGTAAAGAAACAATTAAGTTTTGTTCACTCCTTTCTCTTATTTTAGATGGTAATCAGTATTAGAAATTATTCAATAGGGTAGCTTTCACAGTTATCATCCATAACACTTCCTAAAAGTTCTTATTGTGATGACCTAAGCAATGCTACTAAAGAGTAAATGTTTTAAAGTTTAGGACAATCATCATATATTTACTTTATTTACATATTTATTTTTGCATATATTTAGGAAAATATACAAAATGTGTTTTTATTTTAGATTTTATAAATCAAAAATAAGTAACACTTAAGTAACACTTAGTGCCAAGCTCTGTTCTAAGTGCTTCTACATATGTGAATTCACTTACTCCTCAAAATAACTGTGAAAGAGATACTATTACTGTTTTCCATTTTATAAGTGAGGAATAAGAGGCATAAAGAGGGTTCATTTGCCCAGGGTTACAGAACAAATGGTGGAAATGGGATCCCAAGTAGTCTGACTCCAGAGTACAAGTTTTTAAAACAAGCTCTGCCTCTATAGTTAAAGGATATTAAGACCTTATTGGCTGATAAAAATTTTTGAACTGCCTTTAAAATTATATTTATATTTTGTGTATTATACCTAAAATTTAAAGTCTGCTCAAGAATTTTACATTTCAGGGATATTTTGATATAATACTCTTTAAGAGCTAAAGGAATATAGAAAAATAAACACTCGGTTTTTGAATTACATTATTAACTCTGTAGGGTAGTAAGCTTTGGATCAGCACCTCACGATAGGACTTAAATGATTTCCCAGTATGCAACTTACACGTTTATCAATATCACCGTGCTGAAGCTGAACAAACCGAGCACTAATGGCAGCAATATAGCTCTGCTGATTGGAGAAAGCAACTCGACCAGCACCTTTTGGATATTTTAGCTCAGGATCTGTATCAATTCCTGCATAACAAACGCCACCATACAGCCGGTCCATGATCATAGCGAGCTCCACTTGAAAAGGAAAAGTAGTTCACATCAAATGGGAGAGAACACAGTAAATCAACAATTTTTAAGTACTTTTTTTTTTAAAGTGAAAGTCTATAGCATAATGCTCTTTTCTAAATCTAATCCTTTCTCTCGTGTACTAGAGCTCACCTGCTCTCACCACAGAAGAACTGGACAACTCAACTGTCTACTGGACAAGTCATATTGATATTTAACAGACACTGCATCACTCAGTATGTTCTAAATGGCACTCCTGATCTTCCACCATCCAATTAAACCTACTCGAGTGAGTTTTTGCTGACTCAGTGAGCAATGGAAAAGATGAAGTTGCCAACTCAAGACCCTTGGCTTCATCCTTTCTATTTTCTTTTTTCCCCACTGTATATGCAATCCTCTGAACTTGATTTCCAAGACATATCTAGAATCCAATCTCTTTGCCTCCATCACTAACATCCTGTTTCAAGGTATCATTCTTTTTCATCTAGATCATGGCAATAGACTTATCTCCTTGTTTCTGCCTCCTGCCCCAAGTTTATTTTCAAAACAGCAGCAAGAGTGATTCTCTTAAAAATACAGCAGATACCAATGGCTTAACTGAAATTTCTCCTTGGGAACTCTGAATGGTGGCACAAACTAGCTTTCAAAATCAATACCACAATCTTCTTCCAACCTGCTCTTTCTCCAGTGTTCTTTATCTTCTCAGTTAGTGGTACCAGTGTCTACCTAGTAGCTTAAGACTGAAAACTGAGATTCAGCCTTTGCATTTATCTTATAAATATCTGTGACATCTGTTCACTTGGCTCTTCCACCACCACCACTACCACTAACCCAAGCCACCACTATTTGTCTCCTGGACTGCAATAACAGGCTCCTAAATTGGTCTACGTATAACTACTCTCAATTTGACTCCCCTCTCCACAAGTCATTAACTAAACTGGTCTTTTAAAAATGAAACTATGATCATGTCTCTCTTTTACTTAAGAACTCTTCATTGGTTTCCAGTTGCTCTGAGGATAAATAACAAGTTAGCTATTAGACTTGTATGATCTGACTCCTATTTACTTTTTCAATGTCTTCTTGTATCTCTCACCTCATTCCTTATACCCTAGGCCGTGACTCTGGACTTCCCTCAGTCTCTCCGAGGCACTATGCTTCCCTCCACTGAAAATCTTTGAATATGCTGTTCCCTTTGTCTGAAACACTCTTCACAACCTCCTACCACCTAACCCTGCTCCTTCTGTTCAATCTTTATATGACAGCTCAAATACAAGTATCTTTAAAATATCAGACTACAGCACATTTCCTTGCTGTATGCTTTTCTGTTCCCCTTAGTCTTTCTTTGTAGTAGCTATGTCTGTTAAGTATTTACATGTGTGAATAGTTCTTTAACATGCACCTCCCATACTGGAAGAGGATGCTTTCAGTGATGGAAGGCGCTAACACACTTCACAAGGGTACACAGTATCATAAAACTTGCTTGTATGGCGGGCATTTACATCTATAATTATGTTCCTATATGACCTCTTCTGGTAGATCTCTGGTTCCTGATTACTGATGAACCGAAGTTTATCATTCACTTATCTAAAGTGTCTTTAAAAAAAGTCCCATATTTCTTCTTCAGATATCAGAATCAACCTCCATAAAAAGACCCCAAATTCTCATTATCTTAGAGAGTTACACTTAAGAAGTCATTAATGCAGTATTTGAGTGGATTCTTCTTACAGAGTCTGTTTGGAGTTAGCTATCAATATTGATAGATGAGTGTCCAATTCTCCAGTTCCTTAATGGTCTTAAGAACAATTCTCAGAATTTGTCTCAAAATTCTGTAGCAAGCAACTATTGGAGCAGGAGAATCTGCCCTTCACCCACCCAGTGGTGACATGTACACAATAGTACCAAATGCATACCTAATCAATTCATATTTAAATGATTGTTTTTAAAAAAACAAAATTTGTTAACATTCTACTTACCAGCCCTTAATGGCCTAGGAACACCTCCAACAAAAATTGTTTTTCGAGGATCCAAAGGCTGAGAACCATCCATCACAAAATCACTATCACTTAAATTCCAAGGACGGATCTGAACCTATGAAGAAAATGACATTACTGTATTAGGTCTCACTCCTTTAATAGCTGATGAGCTTTGTGCCACTGTACTGTTCAAAATTTTGGATAGATGGGTTTGGAAACAAACTGTTACTATTTTATCCAGATATAATAAATTATATGAATTTTTAAAAAATTGAACTCAAAATGGTAGTTTATTTATTTTTTCACTAACGATCATTTCAAAACTGTTTTTGGAAAACTTGCATTTGTAACTTAAAGTTTGAGTAGCATTTACTTACAGGTTTGTCCTTGATAGTAGGGCTGGAAACACACAGATAGAGTTTTCCATCTTCTTCAATACAAGCATCAATTAGTGCCTGAACTGAGCTCTCTTCTTGAAAGAGAAGGAATGCATAGCCTGTAATAACCGTAAGAATGAGGCAATATGTCAAGGTAAGTGATTTCACCCCAAATTTCAGTATGGTTTAGAAAATACATGCCTTTGAAAAAGATGAAAAACCTATAAAGTAGGACTACAATCATTATACTTTCTCTAGGAGAACATAATATCCTATGGAATACACACAAAAACAGATACTCAGTAAAATAACTAGCTACTTTATATAGAGCACTTACTATCCGATACTGTGATAAGAGCTTTACGTGAATTATTTCATTTAATTCTCACAAGTCTATGAAACATTATTCCCAATTTACAGAAGAAAACCCTGAGGTGTCAGGTGGTTAAACTACTTGCCCAAAGTCAGTCACATAAGTAGTTGGTTGATTAATTTCAAACCTAGATCAGCTCTAAGGTCTCCTATGATACTGTCTTCTTAAAGACTGTGGCAGGATTAACCAGTTGAGCACAGCAGGAGCTGAAGTTTCCTTCAAATGCCCTCAGGGTAAGACAAGTTCTAGAGCATACTTTTGGACAGGTGGAAAAGAGCACATGTGGAAAGGCCCAGGAATTTCCATAAGTAGAGGGAAAATTCCATAATCATCCTGACAACTTCCAAATGATACTAAGAAAACTCCCTTAGGGAGGTTGGAATGAAACAGGTTCCAGGCTTCCCTGGTGGTGCAGTGGTTAAGAATCCGCCTGCCAAGGCAGGCAACGTGGGTTCAAGCCCCGGTCCGGGATGATCCCACATGCCACAGAGCAACTAAGCCCATGTGCCACAACTACTGAGCCTTCGCTCTAGAGCCTGCGAGCCACAACTACTGAGCCCATGTGCTGCAACTACTGAAGCCCGTGAGCCTAGAGCCTGAGCTCCGAAACAAGAGAAGCTACTGCAATGAGAAGCATGCGCACCACAACGAAGAGAAGCCCCCACTCACCACAACTAGAGAAAGCCCGCGCGCAGCAACGAAGACCTAACAACAAAGACCCAATGCAGCCATAAATAAATAAATTCATTTAAAAAAAGAAACAGGTTCCTTAAGGATAGGTCAGACTTTTATTTTATTTTATTTTTTTACATCTTTATTAGATTATAATCGCTTTACAATGTTGTGTTAGTTTCTGCTGTACAACAAAGTGAGTCAACTATATGTATACATATATCCTCTCCCTCTTGAGCCTCCCTCCCACCCTCCCTATCCCACCCCTCTAGATGGTCACAAAGCACCGAGCTGATCTCCCTGTGCTATAAAGCGACTTCCCACTAGCTATCTATTTTACACACAGTAGTGCATGTATGTCAGTGCTACTCTCTCAATTCATCCCAGCCTTCCCTTCCCCCTCTGTGTCCACAAGTCCGTCTCAAGGTGGATGAGCAACAGAACACTTTTTGTCAAACAGCCTGGAGACTATGTTTGCACTTGGGATCCAAGTTCTTGCTTAGATTCCTGTACCTTTTGAAAATATGCCCCTCCTCCTTTCCTTGTGACAAGCAATTGTCAATTTTTAATCAAATATGATGTATCTAGCAGGCAGAACAGAGTTCATTATAAAAAGAAGGCATCGAAATTTACATTACAAGTTTACTGTGAGGTGATTAATTCCCAGCAGCAGATGACTATAAATGACCTAACAATACCCCTTTTCCTTGACAAGATTTCTATGCACAAAACCTAGAGCACTGAAATCTAGTCCCAATGTGAAGATGTCTTCAATCAGGCCAACCATGTCTGTGCCATTAAACAATGGGAAGTAAGAGGTCATGTTTTACTAGGAATTCAAAAAACACAGCTTATTGCCAACAATGGCTTTTAGTGCCACAAAGGTCTGACGTGACACACACACAAAGTACTTCATTTTAATAAAATTACAATACCTGATTTCATAAATAAGCCATAAAGCCAACCTACACAAAATAGAAACTTGCAAAGGTATGATTATGCAAGATTAAAACCACATCTTAGAACTTTTTAATTGCTAGAAACAATTTAAATAGGCTTGAAAAAATAAAAAAAAAGACTGGTTTTCTTTATGTGAAGGCTTTAATTTTGATACAAGCTAAGGTTTTTTAATTTTTTAATTTTTTTTTTTAATTTTTTGGCTACACCACATGGCATGTGGGATCGTAGTTCCCCAACCAGGGATCAAACCCATGCCCCCTGCATTGGAAGCGCCGAGGCTTAAACACTGGACCACTAGGGAAGTTCCCAAGCTAAGGTTTTGAGAGCTGTAATTGTTTTGTAATAATTGAGGGGATATAAGACTGATTTACTAAAATAGTATTTTAAAGTCAATATTTTTAATGTTATGTTTTTATGATGTAATTTCTGATATTAATATTTTAATACTGCTTAATAATTTTTGTGATTATTATGGAAAAAATGTATCACAAAAATTAATTAAGCAACATGGCAGGTCAATTATGATCTAGCTAAGGCAAGCCGTTAAACATTAAAATACTTGTACCAAAAATACCATCTAATAGTTCTTTAGAATTTATTAGCACAAGCTAATGTTTACATAGGGTGAATCTTATTCACTGCAAAGGAGAGGTATGTATAAGTGTGGCTCAGTATCCAATGTCTCATATCATTACCTTAATTACAAGGTAGCTTTGTCAACTGAATGCTTCTACACAGTGTCTTCCAAACCATGGAAAATGATGAATTACATCAATGACAAAAATGCTTGAAAGCACAAGGTTTAGGAACATTGGTCTTTGGCAATGAGTACAACTAACTATAATGTACCAAAATAGTATAATTTGCCACTGCTAATATTTTTTGTTGTTTTTTTTTCTTGTTTTCAGTTTGAGAAAATAAACTAACAACTACCACAAAGACCACAATAATAATGCAAACAGCAACAAAGACAGCAACTATTCTGTTTCATGAAATTAGTGCCAACCTACCTTTCTTACATTTCTGCCCATGCAGAAAATGTGTATCTGTCTTGACAAAAACTAATTCTAATACCTTTCTAAAATTATGTTTCAACTCCTGCCTGGAACTCTATCGCACAACTTTTTAATCTATCTAAATTGCACAGTATCTTTTAGATTTAGTTCAAAATTTCTCAATGAAGCTTTCCCCCACCTACTTCAGGTCAAAGGATAAACTATCCTACAGTATTTATAGTTGTATATATCATTTATTAGGCAACTATCAACCCATGAATTACTGAGAATACAAAGATGGGTAAAGACACAGTCTGAGAGATTAATGGAAGAATCTGACATTAATAAAATAAAAGCATATTTATAAAATTGTAAAACTGTAATATTGCAACTGTGAGGAGTGCTCTGAAAGGGCACAGTTCTAGAAGGGCCTACAATAGGAGGATTTGACCTCATTAGGTGGGTCCTTAACAGTTTCCCACCAGCAACTGATATTTAAGCTGAGAAAAGTAGGAGATATACAGATGAAGAAGCAGGGAAAGCCTTCAGGTCAAGAGAACAACAAACATAAAAGTCCTGAGGCAGGAGAGAGCAAGGCCAGTTTGCAGAGCTAGAAAGAAACAAGAAGCAATACTGGGAGAAGGAACGGGATGGGGAGGGCTGGCAGGGAGAATGCATTTTTGCCTTTATCCTAACAATAAGAGAAACCACTGATGGGTTTTAAGCTGGAAGCAAGGAGTAGCACCATCAGATTGTTTTCACAGATATTACTCTAGCTATGCTGTGGGAGAAAAACTGGAGATAGCCAGAAATGTGGACAGACTAGTCATACACCTGAAATAGTCCAGACAAGGGATGATGGTAATTTAGTCAGGAACATTAGAAGCCAACAGGCATTTTTATTGAACACACAGTGAAATAAACTGTATAAAAGGACAAGATCATAACACTGAACAACAGATTAAAACTAAGCTAAGAAATGAACATCTACATCAATATGGAGCTAATTTTCTCTCTACACCAAGGATTCAGGACCTCCAGGTCCAGTAAGCTCCAAAATCATGTGAAAATTTAGAGTATATGGAGACAGGTCCATATCTCTAACTAGACTCTCATGGAGGCCTGGGATCTAGAATCTCTGGTTCAAAGGGTTCTGTAAGTATAAGATCTAAAGGTATTAAAAAAAAAATCACCACATTATTCCATTTCTCTAAGGAACTACATAAACCACTAATGGAAGTTCTATAATTCTCAATGACAAAAAGTAGAGACGGCTCATATAATTTATCACCAGAATTCCTTAGCTAGTTTTTGTATGCCAATAACTCTTAACATGTTTCCTTTCCTGGAGCCAAAATCAGATTATTCAATAGATCTACTGGAGTCTTTTTTCCAGGCTTGAAAATCTACTCAGCCATGAGAATAATAGTGTGTTTTTTCATTTCTAAAATTACATTTCAATAATATTCAAAGTAAAGTCTTAGTCTTTCAACCTCCCCTTTTATTCACTTCAGAGAATGTGCCATTAGCAATCTGACTGACTGGATTCATGTTCACTTCTCTCCCCTTGCCTCCCCTCCCCACTCCGGGCGGGTGAGGTGATCCTTCCTGTTCCCACTGACTGTGCCATTGCTTTGCTCAAATGAATGTGCGCTCAATTTGTGATTCTTGTCCTCTGGTGACCAGTCACAGTAGTATCCTGGCAATATGTAAGTAACACAACTAGGCATCCTCTGCACATTTTATCTCTTTATGTAGTTGAGTTTTTTTCTGACCATTCATTTTCTTCTCTATCTGAATTCACCAACAGAGTATATACTGCTCTCTTGTTATCTGCTATTATCTGGAACACTTATGTATATCTTGCAATACTTAAAACAGTCATAGGTTTATATTTTATTTTCACTTCACACATTTCTTAATTTCACTGATCAGAGAAACTTTATTATATGTCTGTACCCAAGTTACTTAGAATGATACTTTAGGCAGAGAAAATTAGCTCTCATATAACTTATTCCCTAGCAAATATTAACAAAAAAATCTCTTACCTTTTGGTGGAAAATAGGACTTGCTTTCTGCTTTATGAGGCCAATCTACTACCAAAGGCCCAAATCTTCTGAAGCTAGCAGTTATTTCATCTTAAAAAAGTACAATAATATGCATTAGGAATCAGTTTTAATGATTCATTCTAAAAAATTCCTATATTTTATATGTTATTTTAAAGATTTAAAAATTTAAAGTACCAAATAGCCTAAGATAAACTAGAATATAAATACTAGAAACATGTCTAATATCCTCACTAAAATGATACATAAATCTTAATAGCTATTTTAATCAAAATAGTTTTTAAGTAGCACATTGGCTAGAATAATCAATTCAGTGTGACTTCTAAAATTTTATATACTAATGTATGGACACTAATGGATTTATAGTATAGCAAATCATAAATATCACTGGCTTGAAAAACATGCCAACATTATATCAAGTTAAAGATCCATAAAGAGATCCATTACTGCCTGATAAAGTAAAATAGGAAAAAAGGGCTGCTGAAACAAGACATGTAAAGCTATAATATTTCTAAAATATACTAGGGTCTGATACATGCCAGGTAGTTTCACTGAAAGACATACAGGTCACATCCAATGACATGTTCTAGGTTATTTTATCACATGGAAACTTTATTATACTGATTAATACATAGAATAAGTTTGTGGATATTTGAATCACAACTGAAAAAATTCCCAAAATGTATCAATATATTCTCTATTAGTAAGTTGTGAATGACAGTGGCAGATTTCCCACAGCTTTGCAAATATTAGTTTCTGTATTTTTAATCTTGAATTATTTTTCTTTTGTTATTATTACACATGATAATTTTTACATATGCTTATTAGTCTTTGTATAACCTAAATTTCCTGTTTATGTACTGTTTTTATTATTTGCTTGGGTTTTATAGCCTCTTATGTGTTTCTAAAAGCACATTTATACTTAAAGAAATTGAATTTTTAACTGTCATGCATTACAGGTAAAGTTTTGTGGTTGGTTACCTTTAATTCACTGTGTGTGTGTGCGTGCGTGCATGCATGTGTGTGTGCATGCATGCATGTTATAGTCATACAAAGTTTTAAATAAATACATAAAAAAGTTTAATGTATTCAAATATGTTCTATATTTAAAAACATTAAGTGGGAGATAAACTAGATGAAAATCTTATTTACAAAAAATGCTCACAATAATAATATGCATAAGATATAAACTAAAGAAACAAACTTAAAAAAGTTATTTGTTCAATTATCTTTATATTTCAACAGGTGACAAAATATTTAAACAGAGATGGATATCCATTTTAACTGAAAATCTCTAGAGGTAAAAAAACCTCCATATCCCCATTCACATTATATTTCAGGTTTGTTTTTTAGATGCCAAATCATCATTTTACCTTCATCAATATCTGGAGGAAGACCACCAACAAAAACTTTTCGAGAGAAACGTTCTATTCGCTCTCCATTTTGATGAGCTGAGTAACATGTGGGTGAATTTAAAACACCAACTTGATCATTATGACCATCATCCAGCAAGCCATCATCTATTGGAAAGAGGGAAGAACGACCTAAAATATAAGAACAAATATAACTTGAATCTCGGATCTAAGAAAATGATAAATTAAAGTCAGGCATAAAAAGAGCAACAACAAATTCAAAGGCTTAAAATTGAAGGCGACGTAGGCATAAAAAAATTAAGGAAAATTCAGAGAGTTTAAAGGTTTAATTACCCAGATTCAAGAGAGAAGTTGTCTGAGGAATGACTTAGAAATAAACATGATCATATGACAACAATTACATCACAAACAAACACTAAATCACTTCAATTTCTTATGGAAAGCAGCAAGAATCTGATGTATGGGGATGGGTAGACTGGATGTGTAACCTTTTAGAAGAAAGGTTTTAGGAGAAACCTTTTAGAAACTGGTGGCAGAAAGAAATGGCACAGACTAAACAGATAAGAAGACATTAAAAAAACACTTGCAGACTACAGTAAGGACAAAAGCACCAAGTAATACTTGCATATAAGACCTTGAATTAATTTACTGCATGTGGAAATATGCACATATTTACACACATATGTGTAAATATGTGCTTCTGCACATATGCAAAACAGAAAAAGGCACCCCCTCTAGGACTTCAGTCCCCATCTGAGCCCACCCTCATATGGGCACAGCCTGTATAATCCTCTGCAGCAATCCTGATGCTAGACTCTGTGGCCTGCATACAGTTGGGGTTGAGGTGAGAAGGAAGGGGCTACATGTCTGTGAACTATAGCTAGCTAGATGTTAGAAATAAGAATTTTAATTTTATAAGACCAAAATCAGGGAGAAAGATCATATTTGGTATAGGAAACATAAATTATTCTGCAGATTCAAATTCAGTTTAAGTAAGATGTTCTGAAAGATACCCACGTTCACTGAGTAACTGGATATTTAGCTTTCCCAATACCTTTGCTATTAGGAATAAGGACCAATGAGAAAAAAAGGTCAATGTTCTTTGTAATCAATGGAAAGAAAGCTCTTCAAAATGAAACTGTTTTCCTTAAAATGAACCTCATCAAGAGCCATCAAAAGTAATATTAATTATGAATAACTGGTTCAACTTTCTATGGTTGGACTTTAAGTAAATAATTGTATATTTTAAAAGGAATAAGATGAGGTAGAGAAACAACATGCACATTAACTAGTTTTTGATTAAAATGGCAAATCCAAGTTTTATACTTATTTCAAACATGGCAATACTTAAGTATAAATATCAAATGCAGTGACAAAGAAAATCACTACATAAGCAATGTCACACAAGTGACCCAAAATGACTTAAAATTTTTTCTTAACTATAATATTGTAAGAATATTCATTATATATTAATGAATTATTCTATATTTCTAATTATAATAAATACTACAGTTAGTAAAATAACTATCAAAATCTATAATCTATATGTCTAAAATCTATTAACCAAAGTTCAGCTGAACGAAGGATGTAATGGAAAGGCTAGGAATATGTCACATACTGGCCATACTAACAAGAATCTTCATTGTTGGAAAATCATGACCACTTTCCTTCTAGAAGCCATAAAAGTTATAGAGTTAAATACCCGTTTAAAAGAGGAGTTAACTAAATATATATCACCAACAAAAATATTATTTTTTACCTTTCCAATTATCCTTCCCTATAACCCAAATCAACATGACAATAAAAGGAGAACAAGTTAATAATTATGTTTTCCATGTACTTTAAACATACCTTCTAAGAATGATCCATGAAAATGACTGGCAGTAAAGGTAAAATTATATGTGTTGAGAAAAGTAGAGTTTGATCATAAAGTGATTTGGACTAAAATACTTACAACAGTTTTCAACCAAAATTAAATTACCTTTCTCCTTTTTTGCTCTGAAACTAGGATATATTTTCAGGTTTTACACCTCAAAAGAATGAAACTGACTGATAATGAACCACAATATAAAATCTGTGGGATGTAGCAAGAGCTACTTACTTAGAGGAAAATTTTCATACTTACAGGGAATTTTATAGTTTTAAATGCATATTAGAAAATAAGAAATGCTTAAAATAAATAATCTTAGGTTCTGCCACAAAGAGATAGAAAAATAATAAATTAAATACAAAAAGAGTAGCATCAAGGAAATGAAAAAAGTAAAATCCATGACACAGAAAACTAACATTAAAAAAAGAGTCAATAAAGGCAAAAGTTGGCTCTCTGAAAACTTAAAAAATCGATATACTTCTCAGTAAAGTTCATCAAGTTCATGAATAAAAAAGAAAACTAAAATTACCAGGAGAGGAAAAGAAAACATTTGTACAAAATTAGTCAATTTATAGCTTAAAGCTGAGCATGGTTCTTTGATATCAATGTATATCTATACTTTTATGTACTGATTGTTGTTTTAAAAATAAAAGCAAACACAAAACAAACTATTATTATTAAGAATGAATATTCCTCCCATCCTCAAGATCCTAGCAGCCACTCTACTGGGTTAAATAACCCACCAGTGTGATGGTATGATTTTTATTTCATATGCAAGGATTAAAAAAACTATCAAAACAACAGAAGTAGGTCCAGGACTGATCTCTCTCAGGCACCATCTGTTTAATCAGATAGAATCACTATCACACATGTTTCTCCAAAGAACTGAGACAGGAGCTATAAGGTACATTTGTTACTTAAAAGCATTTTGCCCCAATAATAGGTTTGTCCTTTTCTCACAGAGAAGGAATAAGGTATTTAATTTAAACAACCAATTAAAACCTAGTACCCTGTATGTCTTTGTAAATTAATGTCTAGACATAATATATTTACTTTAAAATTAAGTTCAGTAAAATTCTGTTTCTTTTAAAAATTGCTATGTCTGGGTATAAGTGTAGAGTAGGTAAGTCAGTCTCTTCGCGGAGGAGGGATTAGCAATTTTTTTCGGTAAAGGGCCAGATGGTAAATATTTTAGACTTTGTAGGCCATACATTTCACTGTTGCAACTACTCAACTGTCATCACTGTAGCTCCAAAGCAACCAGACAAAAAGTAACTGAATGGGCATGACTGTGTTGTAATAAAACTTTGTTTAAAAAAACAGAAGCCTTGGCTTGTGGGTTATAGTTTGCTGACCCTGTCTTATAGTATTACCCTGGCTTCTTTTTGGTCATGCTTTGAAGATTTCGTCCATTCTCTGACAGTTATCAAAATAATTAACATACAGAAATCTGTTGCATTTCTACACACTAATAAACTATCAGAAAAGGGAAAGCAAGAAAACATCCCACCTACAATCACATCAAAAAGAATAAAATACCTAGGAATAAACTTAAGTAAGGAGGTGAAAGACCTATATTTTAAAAACTATGAGGCACTGATGAAAGAAATTGAAGATGACACAAATAAGTGGAAAAATATACTGTGTTCATAGAAGAATTAATATTGTTAAAATTTCCATACTACTCAAAGCAATCTACAGATTCAATGCAATCTCTATTAAGATACCAATGGCATTTTTCACACAACTAGAACAAATAATCCTAAAATTTGTATAGAACCATAAAAACAAAAACAAAAACCTTGAATAGCCAAAGCAATCTTGAGAAAGAAGAACAAAGCTGGAGGTATCAGGCTCCCTAATTTTAAGCTATACTAAAAAGCTAGACTAATCAAAACAGTATGGTAGTGACATAGAAACAGACACACAGATCAAGGGAACAGAACAGAGAGACCAGAAATAAAACCTCGCTTATATGGTCAATTAATCTATATGACAAACAAGGCAAGAATATATAATGGGAAAAGATAGTCCCTTCAATAAATGGTGCTGGGAAAACTGAACAGCTACATGCAAAAGAATGAAACTGAACTACTTTCTCACACCATATACAAAAATAAACTCAAAATGGATTAAAGACTTAAATGTAAGACCTAAAACTCCTAGAAGAAAACAGGCAGTAAGCTCTTTGACACTGGTCTTAGCAATACTTTTTTTGAATATGTCTCCTTAGGCAAGGATAACAAAAGCAAAAATAAACAAATGGGACTACATCAAACTGTAAAAAGCTTTGCACAGTGAAGGAAATCATCAACAAAATGAAAAGGCAATCAACTAAATGGGAGACGTATTTGTAAATGATATATTCAATAAGAGGCTGATATCCAAAATATATAAGGAACTCATTCAACTCGATTATCAACAACAACAACAACGACAAAAATAAGCAGAGGACTTGAATAGACATTTTTCCAAAGAAGACATACAGACGGTTAACAGATACACAAAAATCTACTTGGCATCACTAATCATCAGGGAAATGCAAATCAAAACCACAATTAGATACCAACTCACACCTGTCAGAATGGCTGTTATCAAAAAAGACAAGAAACAAGTGCTGGCGTGGATGTGGAGAAAAGGCAACACTCATGCAATGTTGGTGGGAACTAAAACTTATGCAGGCACTATGGGAAACAGTACAGATATTTCCTCAAAAAATTAAAAATAGAGCTGCCATACAATCTAGCAATAATACTTCTGGGTATTATCTGAAGAAAATGAAAACACTAATTCGAAAAGATACATGTACCCCTATGTTTACTGCAGCATTATTTACAATAGACAAGATATGAAAGCAACTTAAGTGTCCATCAATAGATGAATGGATAAAGAAGATGTGGTATATACATGCCATGGAATATTACTCAGTCGAAAAAAAAAAGGAATGAAATCTTGCAATTTGCAATAACATGGATGACCTAGAAAGTATTATGTTAAATGAAATAAGTCAAAGATAGATACTGTATGACTTCACTTATATGTGTAATCTAAAAAACAACACAAATGAATAAACAGAACAAAACAGAACCAGATTCATAGATACAGAGAATAAACTGGAGGTTTCCAGAGGGGAAAAAATGAAATAGAAATAGTTGTAAAAGGGATTAAGAGGTATAAACTTTCAGTTGTAAAACAAGTAAGTCACAGAGATGTAATGTACAGCATAGAGAATAAAGCCAATAATACTGTAATAACTTTGTATGGTGACAGATGGTTACTAGACTTATCATGGTGATCATTTTGTAATGCACACAAATACTGAATTACTATGTTGTACATCTGAAACTAGTATAATATTGTATGCAAATTATAATTCAATAATAAATGTGAAAAAAGTATTTATCAAGGATGAAAATTTTCAGCCTTGATGTCATCATAAAAGGGTTTGGTAGTGGTGATATTAGGGAGTATACACTTACTCTGGCTATTTCACAAGACTGTTAAAAAAGAGTCAAATGAGTTCAAATTAAATCTAATCATAGAAAATCCCAGGTCAATTTTTAAGCAATACTTTAAGTATAATGTATTATTAATAATTCCTTATTCATTATAGCACATGAATATGAATGGCTACATATACAGTATGAATAAATCCAATCTCTCTAATTAAACCTCCATATTTTCATTCTCTTTAAAAAGTATTTCTCTTATCTTCTCATTCCATATATAATCTACTAAAATCTACTAACTAAAGCTTTGCTTGTCTGCTAGAAAAGATTGCTTTGTGGTGTTTAGTACCACTAACTAAAATACTGTAGGTTCTTTATTTCTATTATTCTAAAAAATATTCTATATATTTTTACTCCTTCTGGAGTAGAGCAGCCCTTTAATCCTTTATTAAAGGGAAGATTGCAATAATAGAAATATTTTAGATTGAGAGATAGAGTTTAAGTTACATTTCACACCTCCCTTCACAACCTACCACCCTACTCCAAGCTCAGACGAGTATGTTCACTCTCAGAATGGAATAAACATTGAACAGACAATAAATACAAAAGATAGATGTGAGAGTCTTTCTCCTTTCTAATCCTGGCCTCCAGGCAGCACTGAAGTAGAACTCTTTATGGCTCCCACAGTACAGAAATACATAGGAGTTGGGGCAGGACACAAATGAAAAGCAGGGAAAAAAAACTTTGCTTTTTCTTACTTTCAGTATAATTAAATTTTGATTATTCCTAAGGTATATTTCATATATTAATATCTGTACCCAGTTTGATTTAAAGTTCTTATGTTGACATTACTAAAGATATTAGAATATATAAATTCATTTTGGTAGTAATTTGGTTTTACTGCAGTCAAGCAGGAAATCTTTTGAATGAAAATAGCCACTCTGTGCCTGAGCTTAAAGGTGAGTCAAAGGTGACAAAAGAAGAAAAAATAGTTCTTCCTAAACTAGATTATAAAGTCAACATGCCTTGAGAAAATAATACTGTCCACCCACCACTGCACTGGTAAAGAACAATGTCTTATTTTTTGGCAAAAATTATATCAACTCAGTGTGACACATCCCACATCAACAGATCTGATGTGTAAGAGATTTCTTTTTAGAAAAGAAAAATGACTAAATAAATGAATAAATGTACTTCCTTTGATGGACCAAATCTAAAACATGAAACCCATAAAAGGGGTCCTTGGTAGTTAAAAGGTTATTGATGTGATACTGATATAACATCTAGCATAGGAAGAGGAAAAAATGAGTAGAAAATAGGAAGAGAGCCAGGCTACTTCTAGTTCTTTCTGAGTCATTCCTTTGGTATGCGGCTTTTTTTTTTTAAATGTTTTATTACTTACTGTGTTAAAGTACTTTCAAACTCAAAATCTCTCAATAGTTATTTCTAATGGATAAACTTAAAAAAAAAATTTTATTGAAGTATAGTTGATTTACAATGTTAATTTCTGCTGTACAGCAAAGTGACTCAGTTATATATAATATATATATATAATATACTATATATTCTTTTTTATATTATGATTTATCACGGGATATTTTCATCTGACCATCAAATCCAAAATTGTAAAAGGTCCTATATTCACAGAGGACCAACTAAAATAATTACTAATGCCATGTATTTTGGTCCTATATTCACAGAGGACCAACTAAAATAATTACTAATGCCATGTAATTTGAGAGCAAAATCCACTTGTTACCCCCCCAAACTAAGCCATATAAATGTGACAACTGTCAGTTCTGTCCTATAGAAGGCTTCTACCAAAAGCCTTAAAACCATCTGAGGGGCCTCCCTGGTGGCGCAGTGGTTGAGAGTCCACCTGCTGATGCAGGGGACACGGGTTCGTGCCCCGGTCTGGGAAGATCCCACGTGCCGCAGAGTGGCTGGGCCCGTGAGCCATGGCCGCTGAGTCTGCGCATCCGGAGCCTGTGCTCCACAACGGGAGAGGCCACAACAGTGAGAGGTCCGCGTACCACAAAAAACAAACAAACAAAAAACCATGTGAGATCTTTCTTCCAATGCTGGGAGGCAGTTCTGATGTAGAGGAAATCTTTACGGCTCCCAGAGGACAGAAATATATATGAGTAGTAGCAAGTTCCTATCTAAAAGGAGAAATTTTTGCTTTTTCTTGATATTATAGTCACAGTCTACAATTATTATTATTTTTTTGTGTGTCAAGTTACTTTTGCTTCACCTCTCCCATCATCACATCTACCTTTGTCCCCATCAATTTCTGCACATGAAAAAGAAAAGCAAAGTTTAAGCCATGGAAAATGTCAGCTGCTTTCCTACGAAGCTGAATAGTACAGTATCATATAGTCCTGGCCTTTTCCCTAAGATAACAAGAACCCAGAGGGGAAGACTTTTGTGGGAGAGAAAAAGAATGTGTGTGTGTGTGTGTATGGTGTTAGAGACAGGGAGAGAGAAACTATTATATTCTTAGAAGACACAGAGAAACATTAGCAACATGATTTCTATATATCAGTGTTAACAGTAATCTGTTTGGTATTTGTCATTTTCAACTGGGTCAAACATAAAACTAATAAACTAGAGTTGTAAATTACATATCATAGATTAGACAATCAGTTACAGATTGAGAGAGCATGTCACCTTCACTAGCATTTATTAAACAAATCTCTTAAAAAAACTATAAACAGCAGGTTTATTTTAAAAGATACACAAATTTAAAAACAGTTAAAATCTGGACAGCTTAAAATGGAAAAGTTTATTAAATAACCATATTAGTATGAAAATGTACTTTAAAGGTTAAGATATTTAGGATTCAAAACTTTGACAAGTGCTCAAATCAAAATACAATTTTTTCTGTGAGTTTCTAGACATTGCATAATAAATCTGGGATAATTAATTATAACATTGATCAGTAAAACCCAATTAGAAAGAGTTATACCATAGCAAACAGAAATGAATTACCTCGTCTTCGCCCATAACTCCTTGCTGCATGTAAACAAAGGACAAATTGTAAAATGTCAGAACTAAAAATAAGCCCACATATACAAAAGCTACGTGGGCATCTGGAAATTAGTGCTACTTTGTCTTAAGAGCTACCACAATGTCATCACATAGCATCAGCGTGGTGTTTTAATATTTACAATGCACTCATATATGTATCATCTGAACTATATAAAAACTGTGAAATTAACAGGAAAAATATAATTTATTCTCATTTGTGTTAAAATTCATGAGTATTTGTTTCATCTAATCAGGATAGGAATATGTAACACTTTATGGTTAAATAGCATCCCAAATAATTTTCCCAACGAATGGAAATAACATGAATTAAATCCTTGTTTTTCTACTTATTATAGTGATATAGCATATACTGTCCAACTAGTAATTCAGATCTAAATCACTTTATACCAAGCCCTGCATGGAAAAAGTAAATGGAAGACACAGAAGAATGAAAATATATAACAACATTAAATTCATTCTCTGAAGCCTGTAGAGTTTAGATAGAATGTAAAGAAATAAATCCATGTTCAAACTTGCTTAGCTGAAAATGATTAATGATATACTATAGCTAATAATGCTTTCAATCTTTTTGGTACAATTTATAACAGCTAACTAAGCGCTTATGTCTCTACATCTGGAGTAAGAGGGATTCAGATACAAATTATTATTAGTATCATCGAAGAATAGTACATGTGTTAAATATTGTAAAACTATAAAGCAGAAAGCATTTCAACCTATGTTATTAGCAGTTTACATAATTCCTCATGGATAAAAAATACAGCAATTTATTTCTCATAAGAAAGTACCAGCTTGATAAAATTTGCAACTTGTTTTTAAATAACTCATTCCCCCAAATCTGAGTATACAATGAGTATTTCCACTCTGGAATTAACAGTAAACCAAAAATGACTGTCAAAATCAAGATCTTAATTTATGTTCATGGATATTTTTAGGCCTGGGAAAAATTTGATATTGAAAAATTTCAAATCAAAATATATATTAAAAGTTGTCAGAAATGTAGTTTCTCCAAAGGTATAAAACTTAAAGATCAAAGGAAAACATTTCATGTCATTAAATACATTCTATTATAGAGATTTTACAAAATTAAAAAAAAAATTATACTAATAAGGCTTTAATATAAAGAAGTGTGCCTACAAGGTGAGGATACAGCAGTAGTTTCCCTATAATAAAAAGGAGGAAAATCAAACTTGAAAACTCTTAATCATTTATACTTCAAGAAATAAGTCAATAAATATTAGTCTTTTATATAAAGTAACCCTGCCATTCTACTGTCTTTAGTTATATAATCTGCTGCAGACTTAAACCTGTCCATGACGTCCAGTTACCTCAAAGCCTGGCAGATTTACCTGACCTGTATACTAGTTTATACATAGCTTACCTCTGTGTGTGTTTCTGTATATATAATCTGTATATATATAGATTATATATAGCTTACCTGACCTATATATTAGTTTAGGATGAGGGTAGGGGTGGAACCAGCATTTAGAATTTTGTTGTGTAGGTCTTCTAAAAGTTATATAGGCCTTAAGGAAAACAGGGTTTCAAAGAGATGGAAGTCAACTATGGAAAATCAGACAATAGGAATTATAAAAGGAGCTATCAAGAACAGGCTATAGAAGAATGAATCCCCTGAAGTCTTACTAGTTGTATTAAGCATGGAAACGGTCAATAAGCCCCAAAACACTTCACAGCATGTCTTAGGAGCTGGGCTTCCTGCTTATCCTTAGGCCTGGTCTAATGGCATTAATCCAATATAAATTTGCTTTGGGGAATTTCATTCATAGCTGTAAAGGGTCAAACATTTATAAAGCAAATGAAACTGTTTTAATCAAATTTAAAGTCAAATTATGAATTATGATGAAATAATAATGTGTAACATAATTCATGATCTATTGAGAAAATTAACGACATCATAACCAGTTTATGCTTCTTAGCTGAGGCTACTCAATATTAAAATAGTGAAAATATGCACAAACACTCACAACATCTTAGGTTTCATCTCAGTCCTAGGTTTGAACACATTATTTAGAAAATTTCTCCAACTATCTCATACCTGAGGAATTTTAGAATCCTGTAAAGAGCTATTGCACTTATTTTTTGGACAACTCTCAGATTCCAAGTCTTTACATTACCAAAAATAGAACTGACTGCAGATGAAGCTAAACCATGTGAAACGTTTCCTCTTCCCTGTCACGGAAATAACCAGTCTGCTACCACCACGCTAAGCAGTGGTATGTGTACTCACTTTTTCTACCGATATTTCTATGTGAATTTCAGGGATATGTCCCACTGCAACTGAATCAGAATTATCAGAAATCCTCAGTGAGAAAGAAAAATCATTAAATGTCTAGTATTCATTATGTTTTAATTAAAAGAGACTTCTTAAAACAATATGTTCCTCCCAAACTCATTTAGAATATGATTTAGAAAAAAAGCAAATAATTTGTTGTATAAAACACTGTATTTATAATATTAAATTTCAGTTACATAAATTTATAAAGCCTTAGAAAAAGTGAGGAATTGGCTATTTAACATACATGTGTAAATATATATTATGCATGTGTGTTAAAATATGTATTATACACACACACACATATATATACATATTTCTTTGTTTTAAATAAAGGTAATAAGAACGATGTGAGAAAAGCCTGAAGACCTTTCTTATACAAGGGACTTTACATTTTGGTCCTGGATTACCAATGAGCTTATTTAGATTCTAACCCACAGCTACTAAAAAAGAAACAGGATAATTCTAACACTCTCCTTAGGACCTTTGTGCCCTTATATATTGACTCTTAGCTATAGTTTGTGGTACCTGAATTACTGCAGCTGGAGGAAGGGATAGGTAAACATACCAAATCAGCTGGAAATATTTAAAGGTTAAAGTTCTCTTGGTGTGAAACTAATGACATTCTTATTTTTTGCTCTAAAAAAGCCAAAACCAGGGAGAGAAATATGCCTCCCAAATCATAATCCTTTTCAATATCCAAAATAAATCTGCTGCTATCTACTTTACTTCCATCAGCATAAAAAAATAACTGATTGCATACTCAAGTTTCCTATTTTCATAACTTAATACACTTAAAACAATTTCATTACTGAGTAAATTTTCTTAATTAAAAGATACACATAACTTCCTCCCAGAGTAGAGCAAGCTCTTGATTACAAACATGGCTGTATGTGGCTAATCACAAATTTGAATTTCAAACCAGCTTGCTAATGCCACCCCTTCCCCATACTTCTGCTCGATCTGTTCTCCTTTTGAAAAATCATATGTACTAATAAAAATGTAAGCTATTTTCCTTGGGAGACATGTGAAGGGAGTACAGTAATTCCTACAGTAATAGAAACAAATACTCAAATACATCATTTTGTATTGCTCCTTACTTCTATGGAAAACAAGGTGTTTTTCAAAATTTTGTATTTTGTTTTTCACTATTGATAATTAAAAGTATAAGATTCATACACTTAGAAACATTAAAGCCATCATTCTAACATCAGAGAGTAAATCCTTTGGTTTTTAGACAATCTACCCATTCCTATATAATGTGACTTCCCTAAAGTACTTCTGGATGTTAAATTTGGACTCTTCTACAAAATTTGAATTATTCAATAGTGGCAGTGTCCACTAGTCAATTCAGCTGGATGTCTAACTGAATTGAGGAACATGGTCTGTTCAGAAATAGGAGCCTATTTGCAGTTACATTTCTATGGCATTTTTTATTGTTAAAATTTAAAAAAATCTAATAAAACAATTTCATGAGACATACAGGTGTGGGATTATAACTTTTTCTATATCTGAGTAAACAGAGGCTCAGAGTTAAAGGATGTGCCAGGGTAGTTCATAGATTTACCTGTTTTGACCAACTTCCTGACCTTTATTCCAGTCCCTGTTTATCCCTTATAGGAATATTTACATGTTTAGCCATAACGCTAATTAATTAGAAAGGTAGAATCACAAAATCTTTACAATATCTTCATAACTATACTCATATTTATGTATTAGTTTTTTATGGACACATATTTATGTATTATTTTTTAATGGACTCAATCAAGCCTAGCACCACTGTAACATCATAGATTTCTGCCAGTTCTGTATTTTCTAAGGAACGTTCTTAAGCTGTAATAGTCATGTGTTTATTTTAATGTGTATTTGTGCACCATCAAAAATCATCTTAGGTACCACAAGGGGCAAGTGTACCACACTGTAGCAAACACTGCTTGAGAAGTCATTTTACTTTTATTGACTCAAATTTTGTCCCTAAATAGCTTCTTCCAAATGGTTCTAGTTTGGTTTTTTGAAATAACATAAAACAAACCTTATTTGTCCACTATACATAACATTCTTCAGTTGAAAATATCAGTTTTGTCTTCTCTTAATTTTATATTCTCCAAACAGATCCAACTCCATCTATTCACAGGACATGACTTTTACTCTTTCAAAGTCATTTTTGTCACTGTTCATCACCCATTGCCACAACAAACTTTGACTTTCAGTAACTGTTCTGAATACTGTACATGAATGAATTCACTCACTTCTCACACAATACCCCTGAGGCAGGCAGCATGCTGCCTCTCTTTTACACATGAGGACTCTTGAGTCAAAGGGAAGCTGCCCAAGGTCACACAGCTAGAAATAGCAAACTTGGGTGTAAACCCAGATAGTCTGGCTCCAGAGTCTGTGATGCTAACCATTACGAACTACTGCTAAATCACCACACAAAAGAAATACTGATGTATAATTTATTACCAATATTGATTTTCAAAGTCTGTAATATTAGCTATGCTTGTTGGTTAAGTAATACAACTTCCTTAATCAATTGCCTAATAGTGAGTGAAATCTGTAACAAACTAAAAAGAGCAACAATTTAAAAAGCAGGTCTATGTGTCGAGATGCTATAATTTCTTTAATCAGTCAATAATATTTAATAATAATTTAGTATAGGCAGAGGTTTGATATTAACATCACTTAATTCTCACTTCTTTCTTCAATAACCTTGATGTCTACAAAAATTATCGAAATCCTTAATATTCAAATACTTTCTTACCCTATAAATATACCCAATTTTCCACTCTTGCTTTCCCTCTTAACCAATGATCCCAAGTGAGTGTCTTTTTTTTCTCTTTGGATCAAATTGCTTCTACTGGCTGAAACACTTTGATGTCCTAGTTTCATTATAATTTTTCTCCCCTAGTCCCTTGCCAGAAGTTCAGAATTTCCAGGATGGCTTACTGTACTGAGTACGTACTATAGCCCTAAAATGGCATTCTGTGAAAAATGCTCACGTAATGAAAAAACAAATTTGTCCACAGATGCAACTCTTGCCTGCCTTAATTTTATATTCTCCAAACAGATCCAATTTCTTCATCTATTCACAGGACATGATTTTTACTCTTTCAAAGTCATTTTGAAAATATGACTTTGAAAATATATATTTAATAAAATATGCTTTTGTCTATTATATTATAAAACACTTTCAACCTAACATCTAGATTATTTATAAAGGCTTTAGACAACTGATAAAGTCAATTCGTTTAACAATTAGTGCAACCAATAAGTATAAGCTGTAAAAATAGTGTGGCTACTAAGCTCTGCTCACACAGAACCAACACATTCTACTGTGATTACGATATACTTCTGAATCATCCTAGTTTAACTATGTATTCAGCAGTCTAAGAACATCTGTGAATGATCTAACAAATTATCTCATACAGTACTTTCCTTCAGATGGATTTTAACAGAATACGTGAAACATATGCAAATTCAAAATTTTCAACTAAATTGCTTTTTTTAGAAGTTAAAATAGAAATGTGAATGATCTTTATTTACCACATAGACTGTTCCAAAAGAAAAGACTTTAAGGAACTCAGGATCAATATATTAAAAATTTATCATTACCTAAAGCTATCATTATTTTATAAATCAAGTCCTGAGAGTAATAAAGATTATGATCTATTTTGTGTTTTGTAAACTCAATTTCAACAGTCTAACTTTTAGTCACAGATTTAGAGTTCAGAGACCAGCTACTTAAATGATATGTTTTTTTAATTCCATGGTAGAAAAAAGAAGTCCTGGAATGTAATTTCTAGTGCCTTTCTGGTCAAAGTCTATGGAAACACCAAAATTCCCTAACTTCATAAATGTGGACTACTAGACCGCTGTAAGGTCTAGCCTGAACATGGCCTCAGCCTAGAGTGCAGTCTGGCCCCATTGTTAACACCTTGACAGTTCTACCTCTAACCATCTTTGAAGATCCTTACTAATAGTTAATCCAGTGCTTAGACTAGGCTGGCATGTGGTGGGTGACTCAATACAGAAGGGTCAAATGTTGAATGAATCAATTTAGCACCTCACTTAACACTTTGCACCTTCAATTTTTCTCTCATTCCAAAATCCTATCTACCCTGACAATCTCCTAGGTAGCCTAGACTTTATTCCTATCTTTTCATCTTTTCTTAATATTAGTTTTTACATAACATTAGAGTTCACATGGTCTAGCTTTACACTGGCTTTTTTTTCAGCCTTTGTTTTTCAATTTCATTGCCATGTTTTTTCAACAAAGCTTTAGCTGAAAAAGAAGTGCCAAGCCATTCTAGTAATTAATTATGCATTTTAAAGGAAGTCCTATGCTATCTTTACCATTCCTTCTTCATCCTACTTCCCTCTCCTCAGACCCACCCTCTGATTTAAAAATACCTTTGTGAAGGATATTTTAATCCTGCATGTCTACTCCCACAGTCATGGATGTGCTAGGTACCGTGACTCTGAATGCAATGTTTGCCCCACGGAAAGAAAACAACTTTAATGAAAGTTTATTCTTTTCCACCAGAATAAAATTCACTGTGTAAACTTTCTAGTTAGAATAAATTAAGTTGGTGTGACTCCCATAATTATAGAATCACCAGTATATTCCTTAGGTGAACATAAACACAAGTACTATAATAAGTAACAAGCTCTATGCACTTTGCAAATATTATCTCATTTAATTTTCATAATGAACCTTTAGACCGTTACTCCCATTTCACAGATGGGAGACTAAGGCTCACGGAAGTTACTTGACCAAGTTAATACAATAAACTGGAAAGCCGATATTCAAACTCAGGACTATCTCCACAGCCATGATCATTGAATTAAATCATACTGTCACAAATACACTTTAATGACTGCTTTGCCAGTGAGAATACACTCAAACTACTAATTCTGCTTTCTGTACAGGAAGAGTTGTAGCTTTATTTTTATACTGAATACTTATAAAATGATTAACTTGTGTATATGGGGAAGGTTTAGAGAAACATGTATTCATTCATCTTTTTTTATATAAATCAATTGGAAACATAAAATGTTGTTATAAAACTTACCATTTAACATCAACAGATTGTCAGTTCCTGGATGTGGATAGCTCAATCGACCTTTAAAAAGACAGGAAAGGGAAGTTTGAAGATTATGGAACTGTTTGAAAAGCAAAAAAATGGAAGGGGAGTAAGGAGGAGAGATTTATTGAGCACAGTACAGTTCTTAAGGAATAAAAAATTAATGTTTAGCTCAAACTGTATTAACTAAAACTGTCTTTGAAAATTGAAAACAAAAAGAAACAGTTAACTTTAGTTCTTAGAATATAAGAGCACAATGTGATTTGGGAGCAATGCTTATAGAATAAAGCCTATTTGTTTTTTTTAATGTGAAAATGATGTAGGTATCCTAGTCTTTCAAACTTAATATAGGATGTGAAATTTAAAAAAAATATTTTCAAATCTGTTTGTAATTTTTGCTAAAGATCTCTTTTCCCAAAAATGATATTTGAAGGAAAGAAACTTACATTCTTAAATAAAAAAACAAAATATCATAATAAAAAATAAGCCCCCCAAACTTATCACAACTTGCTATTGAATTCAATATGATTTTATCAGTTTCATTTAAAAAAAGAAGTTTAATAAAAACATCTTAGGGCTTCTCTGGTGGCGCAGTGGTTGAGAGTCCGCCTGCCGATGCAGGGGACACGGGTTCATGCCCCGTTCCAGGAAGATCCCACATGCCACGGAGCGGCTGGGCCCGTGAGCCATGGCCGCTGAGCCTGTGCGTCCGGAGCCTGTGCTCCGCAACGGAAGAGGCCACTACAGTGAGAGGTCCACGTACCGCAAAACAAAAAAAAAAACATCTTAAATGCTTTATTACAAATGATATTGGAAATTTAACTTGTTCAAAGTTTATAAATGTCATAAAAATATAAAAAATGAAAATATTAAAGCTGAAGAGCATAGTACTTCTTTTGAGTCATCCTTCATTAGAAGTTTTGCATTTACTAAAATGCGGAAGGGACAGTAGCACTACATACTGCTGTGGAAGAGAAAAAAGGAATGCATGAACAAACTGTGGTTTATCCAGCAGTTTTACATCATAACACTTATTTGATTAAATGCCAATAGTGAGAATGATCATTGTTTGTAGTCCATTAAAATACAGGATTTTCCTCTAATGCCTGAATCTCTGATAGTCTATTAGAAAGGTACATTAAAATCCACTTAGAAAACTTCTAAAAATTAAATATCTGTGAGATTGCATTTCAGCAACGTTTAGCACAGCCCTTTAAAAAGACAATATGATAGTGTGTAATGCACTGACACCAGAGCGGGGGCACCGATAAATATCTGAATGGATTTGTCATGATTAGTAAGGAGTAGAGATTAACTGCATCTACCCTTACCACTTCAGCAGTACTTTATATGCTAAGCGTCCTTTCCAAAATATCCCATGCAAAACAGATATTTTCTATTGGCTTTTAATTATGAAGCTAAAGAATTTGATTATCTCCAGTGCAAGAGCCAAGTGGCAAAGATAAGCTAATTTTGACATTCAAATAGATAGCTATGTATGTGTGTGTGTGTGTGTATATATATATATACATACACTTATTCATACACACACACTTCATCTGAGCTCTAATTTAACTACACATTTTGTTTTCAGACTCAACATAGTTAAAGTAAATGTTTCTGCCCTTCAAAGGACAATTTACCACCTCTCATTTACTCCTAAGTTTCATGCAGCATGATATTAGTTAACTAAATGACCTCTTAAATAAAGCTGTCATACTCTAAAAAAGCTTATTGTTGTGATACTTTAGTATGGAGTAAGAAATAGAAGAGTATGCACAAAAGGCACAAGACAGAAAGAATTAGGAAGCAGAGCTTTCTTAAACTGGATTTCAACAGCATGTACTTTGTCTGAAGGATCACAGTTTATTTTGGAAATATGCTATTTCTAAACATCTTGTTGCAGCTGACCAAATTTACAGAACAACTTAAAGTCATGAAAAAAATCACTGTTATTTCTTACTTGAGATTGAAAATCAAAATCCCTACAAAAGTGGCAACCTGTATCGCTCTGATCAGTGTAACAAGTTCATTAAGTCTTGTATACTGATAGTGCAGGATGCTGAGGATACACACATGAGTGAGATACAGTCTCTGCTTATGATGTGGTAGGAGAGACAGACACAAATATGCAATTTCAATAAACTCTGCCAAGTGTGAAGAGTTATGTACAGTATGCTATATAAAAAAACACAAAGGAGTACTTAACCAAGCCCAGGGATTCAAGTAAGACTTCCAAGAAAAGTAAATTAAGCAAAGCCTTAAGACTAGTTCCACTTCAAAATACTCAACTTTCAATTGCCACATAATTATCTTCTAAAAGGTTCACTGTTCACTTTATTTGTCCCAAGACACAGGTAACAAGATATTTTCATTACTAATAGTTTTTTGACTTCTGGTCTCTAAATGGACTAAAAGGCACACCTTATGTGGAAAGTTCAAAAGACAGATATCTATTTGCAAATGGATATACATCTGTAAATACGTACTAAAATACAATTCTCCAAAGAAGAAAATCTCTCACTATAACTAATGAAATATTCAAAAATGAAATAAGCAAATTTAGACTGTTTTAAAATTACCCAATTACTTTTCCTCTACTGCAGTGAAATACTAATACATCTTTACAAGTCAACTTTCACAGCTGTATTTTACATGGGATAGTATTAAAATTACTTTAATTAAGAACCTGCCAATTGGTAGTAATAACTAACACTGGAGGGCTTATGATGTGCCAGGAGCTTTCTAAATTCTTTACAACCAATTATGTAACCCTCATAATAATCCTGTGAGTTAGGTACTATTATCTTCCCACTTGAAGGTAAACTTTGCCATAAGAGGTTAAATAGCTTGCCCAAGGTTACCTCACTGGCAGGTGGCACTGGCAGAATTCGAATCAGGCAGATTAGCTCCATACTTAGTCACTATCTTATAATGACTTCCTAGCTAATAAAATAACCTGGAGAAAAGTATGCATGGTTGGTTGTAGGGTAAATTCATCCATTAAAAATATTCACAGAATAATTATGTAGCACAATAGCTAACTTATACTTTAATATAGAAAAGAAAAATAGAAAAAAGCCACATTGCTATAAAACCAATTTCTCCCTATTATCTAAGGGCCTGTAGCACAGACCGGTAGTTGTAGACTAACACCTGTTTCTGTCGATACTAGGACACCCAAATGGACAGACACAGGGCTGCCCAGAGTAAGAAAGTAAATTTCCCAGCCTTTCTTGTAGTTAAGTATGCCCATGTGTCTAAGATGTGGCCAACAGGATGTAAAACAAAATTGGTAAGTGAAGTTTCTGGAAGGTATCCTTAAAAGGGAACATCTTCCCCCTTTCTTTTACCTTTTCTCCTGCTTGTCGGAATGCAGAAGCAACGGCTCAACTGAATCAGCCGTCTTAGATCATGAGGCAGAAGCTGGGTGTGAAGGATAGCAGAACAACAAGACAGAAGGACCCTAGATCCATGAAAATCACAGTACTGCTTCTAGGAGTGTTATGTTTATGTAAAAGAAAAAAACTTCTATGTTGTTTAAGCTGCTTACGAGTTTTCTGTCATACCAGAAGAAACTAACCTTACAAATAAAGTCCTCTAATAATGAGTTTGGGCAAATTGAATTTTAGGTAACTGGGCTATTATTTATTATTGTGAAAATATGATAAAGTATAATAATTTAATGGTGTTTTTAACATATCTATAAGTAATCGGTATATACTACCTCTTGGTACTTTTTCTTTTACATTAAAATACTATAAAATTTAAAATAAACGATTTTGAAAAATATATATTTATTCTTAGGTGTCAGTGAATAACTAGAGGACCTACAGTCTCAAAAACTGTCTTATTCGTCTATTATGATTTTAATATACATAATACATATATAAAAAGACAATTCATGTTAGCCATTTCAGATGCATATTAGAGCATCAAAAAACACTGAGAAATATGACAACTGCATACAACTTACTAACTATAAAGACAAATTACCAGTTACTAAAATTTTAACAAAGCAGTATTTAAAGACCTTCAATAAGTTAAGTCAATATTATACTATTCACATATATACATTTATTGATATATATCAACATATGAGTTCTTTCTCTAAACTTACTACCAGTAAAAAGAACTTACCAAATAGTGATAAAATTATAACATTTCTTATTTCACTTTTTCCTTGGATTTAAACATTCTTTTAAGTTACAGAAATATGAATTGGAAAGGATAAAATGAAGCAATCACTTCCTCAACATCTCTTAATGTTTGTGTATTCTCAAATTTAAAGCCTCTAGTTAACAAGAAGATGTCCATTTGATGACGTATCATCTTATTTCCTTTCCCAGATACCATACTCTCTTGGTTTTCCTCTATCAGCAGCCACTCCTGAAGTCTGCTTTGCTATGTCCTCTTCCTCTTTTCAACCTTTAAATGCTAAAGCCCCAATGTTCACTCCTTGGACTTCCCTTTCTACACTGCCTCTCTATGTGATATTATCTACTACCAAAACTTCATATGTCATTTCCAAGCAGATGACTGCAACTGCAATTCTCTACCTCAACTCCATATTTCCCCAGATCAGTATTATAGCACTTTTTTCCATTAGTTTGCTCATCCCAAAACCTTGGGTTACCTTTTCTCCTCACTCTGTCTAATCTGTGTATAAATCTGTCAACTGTTCTATTATCAACATACAGATCAACCTGATTGCTCTTCACCAGCTCCTTCACTGTCTCCCTGGCCCAAGCCATCCCCATCCCTTCAGACTTCCAGAATAACATGTCTAGTCTCCATTCAGCAGTCTGTGTGATACTTTTAAAACCTAAGTCAGCTCATGTTGTTTTATTGCTTAAAACCCTCCCACACTTAGAATAAATATCTGGCCCCTCATGCTCTACCATTCTAACCACGTTGGCTTCTGCTATTACGTAAACATACTAGGCATATTCCCATTTCAGGATCCGTATTATTTCCTCTCCTTTCTGTTTGAAATGCACTTGCCTAGATATGACAAAAGCTTGCACCTCTCACTTCACTTAGGTCTTTAAGTGATGCCATCACAGACCATCCTGTCTAAAACAGCAGCTTCTTTCTTTCTCTATTCCCTTGACACTATATTTCTTCCTTCATAGCACTGATTCCTGTTGTCTCTATCCTTCATTCAAACAGATGCATAAGGGCAGTACTTTGTCTTTTTTTCTTTTTTATTCCCTACTCTAGCATCTAAAACAGAGCTTAGTACATAAAAGACTCAAATATTTATTAAATGGATGAATGAAATAGCTCATTCTGTTATGTGAACCATAAGCTCAATCTAAAGCACAGTACCTAAATATATGTTTGTATTTGGGGGCATGGAAAGGACACTGTCTCAGTGAATGGAAAAAATCACAGAACAAGCTTTTATCAGTTCATTTCTAAACCCCTTAAATATGGGGAGGGGAGGGAAAAAGACAAGTCTTGCTTTTTGCTTTTGCCAAGATTAATTTTTCCCTTCTCCACGACTGTTTTCTTTTTCTTAATGAATACATCCAAAAAATGATCTCCAAAGCCCCAATATTCACAGTTAATTATGCCTCATTATTGATGAGAAAATTGCTGAAGAACAATGCCACACATTCTGCCAACTCCTTTTAATAGGAAAAAAAAAACATTTAAATCACATATTAGAATCATAAAGAGTTTGAGTTAGAACATTAAACCAACTAGTAAGAGAGGCAGTATGGTGTGGTGGTTAAAAGCACAAACTCAAGAGCTATTAAATTCTACCACTTACTAGCACTGGAGCTTAGACAATTATTGTTAGTAAGCCACCACAGTCATCCAACTGTAAATTAAGGGTAAATATCTACCCTTAGTTGTGAGAATTAAATAAGTTAATACATACATGTAGAGTCCTCAGAACAGTGCTTGGCATATAACAAGTGCTCAATAAATGATATGTTATATACTGTATACATATATTAAACACACACCCTCAAATGAAAAATTCTAATACGAAAAATTCCTTTTTATATGCTTTAAATAAAGCATTGCTCCCACTGGTTTGGTACACTCTTCTCATATTTTTTTCATTATCTACATTTCACCTTTACTTTGAAATCTAATTAGGAAAAAAAATGGTTCATAGGAAGCCTGGTAAAAGCCACTCAGAATGTGGTCATTACCAACCTTGAATAACTCCAATCTCTGCTCAGATCCTACGGGTAGGACAGTCATTCCTGACCTCACTCCCAAATCTCAATGCATGCCTCATAAAAGCCTACGAATAAGATCATACAAATGTAGAAAATACCCTTAGGTCCAGATCCCAAGAAAGCAACAGAATCATTCCTTAACTACCTCTAATAAAAGCCATCAATCTACTTTAGTTTCCAGGAAAATTAATCAAGTTAACTAACTCTTAATTCAGGATCTCATCATATTTTTTTCACCTAATAATTATTTATAACTTTTTAAACTTTTATCCAATTAATACCAGAAAATATATTAAGAAACATCAAGGAACATAGAATATCAAAAAGTTTATTTCAAGTAAAGTAGAACCACAAAGAAAGACAAAAAAACACAAAAGGCTAAACCAGTCATTAATCATCTGGTAAGATAATGTATTATCGTAAAATTACTTCAATAAAACTGGTACTAACTGATATATGCAATTAATGTTAAAATCAAGTTGCACTAATGGTCACAAAACTTTAAACTGTAAAAGGGTTTACTAACAAAAATAATATTAAGAATAACAAATGGGCAATCAAACATCATCAGTGGCAGTACAAACTGGCATAAAACTTAAAAATAAGTTGCAGTATACATCTAGAGCCTCAAAAACAAATGTATTAAGTCTATTCTATATATATAAACTCAGAAAGAGCTCACTGAGTTTTATTTAAAAATTGAAATACCTAAATGTCCAACTATAGGGGAATGGTTATACAAACTATTTTACATGTGTGTAAATAATTTTAAAAGTTCTAAACAAATAATGATAAAAAATTATTGTGGAAAAATGTTTAATCATTCAGCCAATAATTTATTGAGCCCCTTCTATTTGCTTGGCACTGAAACAGATGCTGATTAAAAATAAAGCAAAAACAGAAGTGGTCATTGCTCCCATGACACACTATCATGTGAAAAGTTCTATACACTGAAAAAAAAAAAAAACTGACTGAATCAAAAATAAATGAGAAAGGTGCTCAAATTAAAAACAAATATAGTTCCTTAACAATCTTTACCAAAGTAACCTACTATTGACTATAGTGTTAGGGAGCCTTCACTAAGGAGGTAAGTGGACTAGGGGTTACAGAGACTTCCAGCTGAACATGGAGGACTGAACACATGTGCTCATCTCTGCTGCTTTCTGAAACCACTAAAATGACAGCACATTAGAACAAAGGGAATGGGAAGAGATCACAGAAGAATCATATCAACATTTTCAAAAGCTGTGAACATGAATGGGTGAGTGGTAGCTGACTCTGGAGACCAGAAATCATTGAAAGAACTGAAAGCAAAACTGGTGTGTGCCTGGGGAAGATTATCAACAAACAAGCCATTTACTATAGCAGAAACCTGGAAAGGTTCAGAAATAAGAAGCTCTGGTTATCACTGAGAGTAGATATGAGTAGAACTGAAAACAAGAAGGCTGATGATTGCTTGTCAGTTTCTGCATGAACCAGAGAGACACGCAGCCCCTTCTTTGGCTCTTCGAAGAAGGCTAGAAGTAGACAGGCCTACAGCTCCCAGGCAGAAGAATGGAAGACATACATCCAGGTTCATTCCACAGACCAAAAGAAAAGACATGAATACAAACATTGTAATAGTTCCATGATTGACTTACAGTAATGCTCGCTAGATTATAAGCCCTAATTACATACACAGTTTCCAATCACCATTTCTGTCTTATCTTTAAAAATGAATGGACAACCCTCAGAATGGGAGAAAATATTTGCAAATGAAGCAACTGACAGAGGATTAATCTCTAAAATTTATAAGCAGCTCATGCAGCTCAGTAACAAAAAACCACAACCCAATCCAAAAATGGGCAGAAGACCTAAACAGACGTTTCTCCAAAGAAGATATACAGATTGCCAACAAACACATGAAAGAATGCTCAACATCATTAATCATTAGAGAAATGCAAATCAAAACTACAATGAGATATCATCTCACACCAGTCAGAATGGCCATCATCAAAAAATCTAGAAACGATAAATGCTGGAGAGGGTGTGGAGAAAAGGGAACACTCTTGCACTGCTGGTGGGAATGTAAATTGATACAACCACTGTGGAGAACAGTATGGAGGTTCCTTAAAAAACTACAAATAGAACTACCATATGACCCAGCAATCCCACTACTGGGCATATACCCTGAGAAAACCAAAATTCAAAAAGAGTCATGTACCAAAATGTTCATTGCAGCTCTATTTACAATAGCCGGGAGATGGAAACAACCTAAGTGTCCATTATTGGATGAATGGATAAAGAAGATGTGGCACATATATACAATGGAATATTACTCAGCCATAAAAAGAAACGAAATTGAGCTATTTGTATTGAGGTGGATAGACCTAGAGTCTGTCATACAGAGTGAAGTAAGTCAGAAAGAGAAAGACAAATACCGTATGCTAACACATATATATGGAATTTAAGAAAAAAAATGTCATGAAGAACCTAGGGGTAAGACAGGAATAAAGACAGAGACCTACTAGAGAATGGACTTGAGGATACGGGGAGGGGGAAGGGTAAGCTGTGACAAAGCGAGAGAGAGGCATGGACATATATACACTACCAAACGTAAGGTAGATAGCTAGTGGGAAGCAGCCGCATAGCACAGGGAAATCAGCTCGGTGCTTTGTGACCGCCTGGAGGGGTGGGATAGGGAGGGTGGGAGGGAGGGAGATGCAAGAGAGAAGAGATATGGGAACATATGTATATGTATAACTGATTCACTTTGTTATAAAGCAGAAACTAACACACCATTGTAAAGCAATTATACTCCAATAAAGATGTAAAAAAAAAAAAAAATGAATGGACAGCAAAGGATCATGAAATATTTGACGACAGCCTCCAGCATGAGAAAACAAACAAATAGAAAAGAGGAACTTAAAAGAAGCATAGACAATACAAGGAAATGGAAAAATAATCTTCAAAAGTATAATACAGTGTTTAAAGATAAATACTCCAGAGAAATAAGATCAAAGAATAAAAATAGGAACGTTTTCAGAATTTTTTAAAGAGGGTCTTAAAAGTTGTTCAGAGAAAAATTTTAAAATAAAAAAATCATTAGAAGGGTTGAAAATAAGAGATGAGGAAACCTTTCCAAAAGCAAAACAACAGATAAAGCAATGGAAATTAGAAAAGCAAATGATGCGTATAGGAGGCTTAATATTTCAAGAACAGGAATTTCAGAAAGAGGTAACATAAAAAATAGAAGGGAAGAAATTATCAAAGAAATATGGTAAATTTCTAAGAACTGAAGGAAATTAATCTCTTAAATAGGATGGCTCAATGAATGTACAGTACAATAAATAAAACAATGAAATGGAAGGAAGGAAGGAAAGATGGAAGAAAGAAGACAAGGGAAGAAGACAGGTAGGTAAACCCTTCCCCACCACCATACATTGGAAGACCCGCATTCATTATTACAAAATTTCAGAACCACAGGCATGAAAATATTCTAAAAGCTTCCAGTAAAAAAAGCAAAAATTTAAAAACAGAAAATAAGACAATCAATCAATCATACAAATGAACAGGTTTTATAATGGTATTATATTTACAGTAGCCCTGGAAGTAATGAAGCATTGCTTTCAATATTCTAAATTACTAATATATAATTCCATACCAGCCTATCATCTTATGTAGGTAGAATAAACATGTTTTCGTACATACAAGTCTCAAAATTTATATCCCGTCTGAAGGAAGGTTCTGTAAGACAGGCCCAATAAAACAAAGGCATAAACCATTAAGAAAGCACATGGAGATCAGGACATGAATTCCCAAGGAAAAAGGAATTCCTGGGATTAGGGAAGTCCCAAAATGACAGTTACAGTGGGCTACAAGGATACCTACAACAGCAGGAAAAAAAAAACAATCTAAATGACTATTTGATGTTTTTACATGTATTAAGAGAAGCTTCTGTGTTCTATAAATATATTTTGGGATGAATTAGTGACTAGTACTTAGAAAACTAACCAAACAAACCAAAAGAGACATGATTAATTCCAGGAAAAAGAAAGTTATATGAAAAAGAAAATGTTATAGTACAAAACATATGAAGCGCACCTATGAATAATATCTGTATTATCATAGTAAATATACCCTCTAATTTAAACAAAAGTGGTCCTAAAATAATTTTGAGAGGACAGAGCAGGGAAAATGTTGGGGTATGGGTAAGTTAAAGTAGATAGTCAAAAGATAATACCTAAAATGTAGGAAATATAAAGCATACACTACTTAATATTTACAAATAATTACATGAAGAATTGGTAAAATAAAGTTGAAAGTGGCTACATCTAGGAAACAGGAATCAGAAGTAAACAGAGAAGAATGAGGGAAAAGATTTCTATTTTTAGCTCTGTAAGTCTTATGGCACTATTTCACTTTTTAATCTATGTACATATATTTTTCTTAACTAACTTTTTAAAAGCTAACCCGGTTGGAGGGAAGGTAAACATTGGAATATCTCAAATATCTTATGCTTATATATTTAAAGAGAAAAGACTAGAAAAATGTTACACCAAAAATATCAAACGTGGTTATTTTAGCTTGTGGAACTATTGATGATTTCAAAACTTTTGTTTTCCGAGTTTTTCCAAATTTCTTTTAATGAATACATACTACTTTTTGTAATAAGAAAAACATTTTCAAAAGGATAAAGTCCTATACTCTGGAGAAAAAGCCTTCATTAGAGATTCTCAGATCCTTTTCAAATACCATAAGCAGCTAAAATTCATAGGCCTAGTTATCCCATATACTTGCTTTTATCACTGCAAGTTCTATATAGAAAGTATTCTTGTTTTTATTTTCAATTTAAAAATAAGAGTTAGAAGCCCATGTTTAAAGTTCTAAGAAAGATGCTTTGTGTGAATAACAAGCTTTTAATGAACACATATATTCCCTGAATAAATGTGATTTTTAAGAAAATTCACTGTCATTTCTGTGTGATGGGTTTAAGTTTTTAAAAAAGGAACTGCAGTCTGATGTAACTCAGATCATTTAGTTGAATATTCAAAGATGCTTGGAAGAAATAACAACTATACTCTAAATTTAATAATATTTTTGCTAATTAAGACACATATCTAAAAAGAAATAAAAATTTAAGATCTCTATCCATGATACCATATTTCAAATAAGTCTTCTGAAACAAGAACTTTTACAGCCACACTTTCAAAATTTCCTTTTCAATCTGCAGGCATTACGACAGAAGGTAAACTCTTGTAAATCGTACTTTCCTTAAGATGAACTAAATTCTGAGTAGCTGGGGGTAAAGGTATCAGGTATGTCACAACAGTACAACAGTGATATCTCTTAAAGTCAGAATACATATAATAAAATGTATATGGCTTCTATATAAATATAATTTATTCCAAAGATAATGATTTTTTTCTCTTTATCAAAGGCCAGTGATCTACAGGAAAAAGAAAAAAAAAATCAATGAAGTAAAGGGAAAAGAATATGTAAATTCTACTTACTCCTTTTTAAAACAAAAGGAAACATTTTATTGAAAAACTGAAAGCATGTATAACAATTCATCCTTAATTATCTTTTTTTGAAGACATTCTAATGAAATGATTTTTGTCGTATACTTTTTTTGGCACTTGTGAAAATTTTGACTCAGGAACCACAAGTGGCTGAGGAAAAGCAAAACTGGTTCTGAGAAATGCATGCCTCTCTCTGTCAGAGTGAATAAGCTAGGGCAGTTTAAGAGGAGCCATGTAACTACTTTGGCATGGATATTATTGGTATCAGTTTTATTTTTCACTCTGATGTATTTTAATAAATTCCACTAAAATTTTAAAAATTCTTCATAGATCTCCTTGATCTTGTTCTCCTATACGAGAGTTTCTCAAAGTGTACTCGTTACATAGTCTGCAATGCACAATCTCTAGGAGCAGGGCCCTGAAACCTGCCCATTAAACATGTTCTCCAAGTTTGAGAACCTCTGTCCAGCTTAGAAGTTCTTAAGTTTAAAATGTAAGTTCTCACACCAGACTTTTAGAAATTTATACAAGTTATTTTGTGGCTCTGTATTTCAATTTTATACTAAGGCAGGCGAAGGGAATCAGAGGGAAAAGAGAACTGTCTTCTTCGAAGAAATGCAGCAAGAATTTACTTGGTACTACCAGGACCACTTAGCACCTTATAGAAGTCATTCCTTATTTTCTCAGGGGTTATTTTCCTTAAAATAAGCAGAGAGTTTTACTTCAGGAGTCTTAGAATAGGAGTTTAGCAGTCAAGTAATAAAAATGATGCTAGATATATAAAAACACATAATAAATAAAAACATTTTAAAGGCATCCACTTCTAAAATATGTTGGTATTGTAAAATCACGCTCTAAATCCTTTTTCCTGAATTCCCCTGAATTGTTCAGGGAACATTAGCAAAGGCATTGTGACTTGCTGAGACAGATCCTCCTAAGATTGTTATATAAGCTACATTTCTTACTACTGTTCTCAAATGATCTTTTATGCGCTTAAATTAATTTTTTTTGTTCTCCCTTATGCTTTGGAGGAGGGGGTAAGCAATTCTTGGTAAAAATGCTTACACAGTAAGACCTTTTTTGTAAATTGCTGAGGGCAGAGAGGGAAGAGAGATTAACAATAATCGCTGTCTTGTTCTTTTGTTTAAAGGGGAATGCACTGACCCACACATACATAAAAAGATCACAGATTATTTAAAATAGGTATGCAAACACAAAACTGCAGAATCACAGAACTGCACTTGGCAAAGCATGATTTACTTTAACCATTAAAAGAGTCATATTTGTCCTTTCTTTGAAAAGGAAAATATTTGTCAAAAATCAAGACAGTCATCAGAAAATAGGAGGTTCATGGTGAGAAACCACTGCAGAATAAATAAAACAGATCAGTCAGTGCCACTCGTACTAAGGAAAGTATAAAACAGTGTGTTACTGTTCACAGTACAGAGGAAAAGGCAGCAGCCCCCCCTCCCCCCCCACCCTTGGACTGGCTGAGCGGTGTTATACCCAACCAGCATCAGGAAGCCCTGAACACTATGCCAGGACCAGTCTGCTTTCAGTTCCTCAGTTGTGATGAGCTCTTAAATACAACCTGGTCCCTTTGTCTAGGTGATACTTTCCCCCCCAATATTTTTTCAGCTTTGTGCTGCTCAGGTTTCAGGTCTCAGCTTTCTTTACTCCATAGCTACGTTAGGTACCTCCGCTTATTACCTCCTTGAACACTTTATAACCTCTCTCTATACTATTTCTAACACTTGTAGCTATATCTATACATAATCTGCATGTATTGCATGTATACATGTTATATTAGTATATTCTATGTATCTATGTATATTACACATATAAGGTCTCTCTTTCCCCCTTAGGCTGTACATTCCACAAGAACAGAGACCATGTTTGTTTCACATAATGCACAGCAGGGTCTTGGACACTGCATGGTACAAAAGTAGAATAAAAGGAACAAAAGTGGAATAAAATACATTCAGAGCCCCATCTTTGGTTGCCATCACTTCACATCTTTAGAGCCTCGATAAGACCCTTCCACCTGCTATGCTAGACTATAAAGACCTTAACATTAAACAATGACCTACTGACTTGTAAAAACCATCAGGCTTGCATTCTGGGCTTAAGTGGGGGTGGGAGGGTCCTTCTGTTAGTATAATTAGTCAGTTATCAGTCATGTCAGTAACCTGCCATATACTTTCTTTGGATTCCGGAGAGCTCTTTGATTGCTTTTCTATCAACATTAACTCTTACCTGAAGTACTTTCTCTTTTCCTTTAGAGAAGTAGAACCAAATGCAAATTTGGTTTTTGCCTTTCATCTCTGTGGAAGGCAGCCTCCATGATGGCCTCCGCTGATCCTTGCCTCCTAGTAGCCACAGCTCTTGAGTAGCAGACTCCTCCCCAACTGAGCAGGGCTGACCTATGTAGCTAGTAGGATGTCATGGAAATGATGGTGTGAGACTTCCGAAGCTAAATCATAGAAGACACTGGGGCATTCACCTTGAGCTTTATCATTTGCTCTGGGGGGAATCCAGCACCATGCTCTGAGGACACTCCAGCAGTACTGTGGAGAGGTCCACGTGATGAACTGAGTTCTCCTACCAACAGCCTGCACTAACTTGTCAGCCACGTAAGTAAGCCATCTTGAAAAAGGGTTCTACAGCCTTAGTCAAGCCTTCAGATAACTGCAGCCTCACTGATATCCTGACTGCTACCTCCTGAGATTCTCACCAGAACCAATCAGCCAAAGTGCTTCTGAATTCTAACCCACAGAAACTGCATGTGACAATAAATGTTTATTGCTGCTTTAAGCTACTAAATTTGGGGGTAATTTGTTATGCAGCAATAGAGAACTAATATGATCTTTCGTTACTCAAGTTCATACAGAAAATTTTCTAGAAACTTTCACCATTAACACAAGGGGAAATAAGAAATTCATTTTTATTTTTTCAAGTTTACCCCACAACTCCCTTCTCCTTGTTCATTAGATCCCATAAGGAAGACAAAGCAAATAGTTGGTGTTTTTGAAAATATTTTAGAAGGATAAAATATGATTCATTCTGTTTTTTAGAAAAAAGAAAAGAATTTCCTTATATTAAATAGAGAATAGAATTTTCTGAAAGGGATGAAAAGATAAGAGAGATGGGACAGAGGCTGAAGTGATGACCTAACGATCAGGAATGGAAGGGAGGAGAAGCAAATTCAGGGATTGGTTTCACCTATTTGTCATAACCTTGCTTTCGCAGATTTTACTGAGGCCCAGCACAAAGAAGATGTGTAATGATCAGAGTGTGGGGAGGAAGATACACAGTATGATATCCCAGAAGGCAAGGAAATTTGTACTAGTAATAAAAGAAAAAAACAAGTGGAAGCACTTGGTATCAAGATAATTTTTAAAAGGTATATGATGGCAATTTGGCAGAAGTACCAGTCTTATTTCTTAATTCTATGTGGAGAAGCATTCTCAAAATGTTTTTTTCTTTTATTTTTTTTCCTCTGTTCCCTGTCATAATAAGTGTAGAACATAAAATACTCCAATTAGAAACAGAGATTTGTCACCATGATTCCTAAAGGTGGTGATAAGCATGTTTTTCCCCTTCCCACATCCAAAGATAATTTTTCTAACAAAATAATGCTGAATTAACTTGAGCTTTTTAATTACTAAATTCCTCTTAGCCTTATGCTGCTTCCATTTTCTTTTTCAAAGTCTTCTTTCTAGGTTTTCCTCCACTTTTATTATAAAACAGGCTAGAAAAAAAAGAAAAACTGAGATAATTAATAGTGAGATAATTAATGTTTTCTCTTAACATGTTCAAAGGGCTTTTTTAAGGAAGACTGGGAGAAACAACAATGAAAAAGTTTTAATTATGCACTGGTAACAGTTAATACTGACTTTATCTTGTATTAGAATTTCTAAGGGTTTTCTATCTACAGAAGGCAAGGAAATAAACAGAGGGAAATTCTTCATAATCACAAGCTGCTTGCCGGTTTCTATTCTTAAACAGTGGATCCGAGACAAATGCCACTGGAACTGTCGGGATAACAGTGAAAAAAAACAAGCCCTCAACTACAGATACTCAAAAAATTAGGCTGAATTTTAGTTAGAAGCAACCGCTCGCAAGAAAACGAAAACCAAAAAGCAAAATATAACTATCACTATTAGTTTGTGAACAGAATTAACATTATCACACATCACTGACAATCACCAATGATCCCCTGAGCTTCTCTAACAATAAAGGAAATAGACAAGAAACTCCTTCACAAGCAAAATCCAGAATCAGAACAAAAATGTTTAGATATCTGATCAATATTGCCAACTCAGCCACAGCCATCATCTTGCTGCCAACTCTGAAGTTCTAGAGTTTTTAGGCTAACTCTTGTAAGGTAATTCTTGGCTTTACAGAATTAAAAACGGAAAGATTACAAAGTAACCCGTGGTTTTGACTCAATGAGAGATGTTGAGCCAGAACCAACCAGTTAAGCTGCTCCTGAATTCCCGACGCCCAGAAACTGTGTGAGGTAATAAACGTTTATTGTTTTAAGCTGCTAAGTTTGGGGATTGTTTATTAGGCAGCAACAGACAACTAATATCTCTCATCACAAGTCTACACCGTTTGCTAGATTTTCACCATTAATGTAAAAGGCAAGGAGGTATTTTTTATGAAGAAATATAAAATAATTACTAACATGTAATGTGCAGACAAATGAAAACAAGTATGTTAACGGAATTTCTTCAGATACAGTTAACTGTAACTGTGATGAGACTGATAGTGTAAGATTAGTGGGGCTGATTTTTTTTCCTAATCTGCTCCAACTTTTACGAATAGCTTCTCTACCTTGAAACAATTTCAAATCCCTATGATATGACAGGTAGAAGAAAAATGACAAGGGAAGCTAATCTAGGACAATTTTAGGATGGAATTACTGCAAACTGCAAATGCAAGTATTCCAAGAAAGTTATTATTATTTTTTAATACTTCTGTATTTGAAAGAATTCTAGAATAGTGACTATAACACCTTTAGATCCATTCTTCATCCTTTGGTGAACAGACGAGCATCTTTAAACAGTGGCTTTTTCTTAAACAACAAGTCAAGAGACGTAGGTTTACATTTCTCACTGTATAAATTGACATAAAGCTAAATAAGGAAAAAGTATGACCTTTCATAAAAACAAGGGTTCTTATTAACAAACAGAATTTTATAGATAAGACAGGTGTTACTTAGTGCTCATTTTCATGTGAAAAATGATAAGCAGACAAAATGGTGGATAATATAAGAAAATAAAAATCACTTACCCTTAAGAGGATCATGCTCTGCTCTCATAATATCAATAAGGGAATTTTCCAGAGAGTGCATATTCAAACTGTCATACATTCTACTTCGATCCTAGAAGAGAAGAAAAAAAGAATATAATCTATGCAATTTTTTCAGAAAGTGATGATTAAATACTATCTAAATCTTCTTACATAAAAGAGGACATCTGACTAATATAATATTACTGGTCAGTTTGCATCCCAAGACAATACCAATAACTAAGGATCTCATAAGCTACAATATCTCTTGTACTGGAGGACAATATATTTCATACATTTACCTCCAAAATCACATATCAAAAGCAATCTTATTTCATTGGCAGTATTAATGCAATATAGTAAAATAATTTCTCTTGTTATCATTCTCAACTTATAAACATTTCTGAAATGTTATACGCACAGAAAGCATTTTTAGTTGTTATTTAACTTTTAAACTTTTCACATATATCTAGGAATTCAGACACTGGCACTTGAAAAATAAACATTTGAGGTGAAAGGGCTTAATTCCATAGTGCACCATACTTTAAACATCTATCAAACATCATATGTTATTTGATTTAATAGTCAGAATTTCATAATAATGAATGTATAAACATCTTAAACAGTAAAAATAAAAAACATGAAATACCAATATTGGAACCAAGACTAACATCTAGAATACTTATATTTAAATCTTGCTCTCTGAAATCCTCACATATTGGCCTCTGCATTTCTAAATCCTCCCTCCCCTCTACCCACCCCTGCAAAAAAGGAAGGTGGGGAGAAAAGGGTGAAAGAATTCTCATTGCAGCAAGTTTCCTATATCATCAAGTCTCAGAACAAAGTCCTGTGTGTAGTTGGAAGTTTTCTTTGCTGAATGTTATATCCCTCAACTTGCTTACTACAAGGAATTTGATTCTTTAATGCTCATGAATATATACTGTATTCTGCTCAATATATATAATCAAAATACTTGAACAAATACATATATAGGGAACCATTACAGCAAGCCCTGGCCTGTGCTCCTCAAATCACCAAGCAGTCTATTCCCAAAATATGTCAGTGCCAGCCCCCACTCATTTAGGTATGTGCGTGTATGTGTGCTTGTGCAGTGTATGTAAATGAAGGAGAGGCAGGGCAGGTCATTTTTAACTCTCAAAAAATGATTAACATAGAAAAAGGAAAGGGAAGAACTGGAAAAGTGGAAAAAACGTTTCCACAGAAATCAGAATGAGGCACTTCTTAACCTGTGTCTCTGAGCTTCAAGAAGGACCATGAAATCTGTGAGAGTATATATAATGTTCTGTACATGCATGTACACATATTTTTTTTCTGAAAAGGTTTATGGCTTTCATTAGTTTTCCAAAGGAGTCCACAATCCGGAGAAGATCCAGAACCAATCTTTTAGAAAGCTGAGGAAAAACATAAGAAGATTTCCTGAGAATATGTTGATTTTTTATTCTACTTTGATGTTTAAATCAGGGTTGGGAGCTTTTTAAAGCTAGGGGGACAGAATCACTACTGTAGACTAAACAAGTTGCTGTCAAAGAATTTGAAAGTGTGAAAAGTAACAGTGAATGGAAAGAGCGCTAGACTTGGAGGATCTTACTGGAGTTTTATCGCTAATTACCTACATTAGTACCCCTTACTTATTTTTATTTAAAGACTCCTGAGATATAACACACCCATCAGTAATAGGTGTTCACTAGAACAATGATCTTGATTGGTGAGGGAGGCACAGAGAATCACTGAGCTATAACAGTGGTTCTCAAACTTGAATATGCTTCAGAAACATCTGGAAGGCTTGTTAAACACACAGGTTGCTGGGACTCATCGACAGTCTGATTCAGTAAGTTTGGAGTAGCCCCTGAGCATTTGTATTTCCAGTAAGTAACCAGGTGATACCGAGACTACTGGTCCAAAGACCATACTTTAAGAAGCACTGAGCTTCTTCTTAACCTGAAGCTACTAAACCTTTTTAGGCTGTGTTCCATCTTCTAGAAAATAAAATAATCATGTCGAACTAGCCAATGCCTAAAGTCCACTTTAAGAATAACAGAAATAATAGAAAAGCAAAGACTCGAAGTAGTATATAATAAATAAAACCGGAATAGAGAAGAGCAAAAATGAGCAAATATGTCCACCTTTGTGTTTCTACTGTACTTGTTCATAGCTAATTTTTTGGTTTTCCTGCCTCTGCCACTACACTTCTAAGCTAATTAGGGGTAGGGACCTTCTAATTATGGAATATAGCTAGCTCTCAAATGTTTGTTGAATGAATAGTACTTTATCTTTACCATAAAAACTTTCCAAAATGTTTAAGTTTAGCTCAGTGAGGGCAAAGACTGCACTTTTAAATGGTAATTATAAAGGACTATAAAGTCTTCTCAGAATCCTCCGCAGAATAGGTACTCAAATGTTAAGTAACTAAACTGAGACAAGTATCAGATATTAATGTAACCTTGCTATCAACTTCAATCTCTAACCACACAATGAAAGATTAAGTACTACTATATTCAAAGCTCCAAAATGTCCTTAAAATAGAATTTAGGGGCTTCCCTGGTAGTGCCGTGGTTAAGAATCCGCCTGCCAATGCAGGGGACACGGGTTTGAGCCCAGGTCCGGGAAGATCCCACATGCCGTGGAGCAACTAAGCCCGTGCGCCACAACTACTGAGCCCACACTCTAGAGCCCGCGAGCCGCAACTACTGAGCCTGTGCACCACAATTACTGAAGCCCATGCGCCTAGAGCCGGTGCTCCACAACAAGAGAAGCCACGGCAATGAGAAGCCCGCGCACCACAATGAAGAGTAGCCCCTGCTCACTGCAACTAGAGAAAGCCTGCATGCAGCAACGAAGACCCAATGCAGCCAAAAAAATAAAATAAAAAATATTTTAAAAAATAGAATTTAAAAAGTAAACTGTCATGACAAAAATTGTTCATGTAATTGAGCAAAAAAATCTCAAAAGGTATGCTGTATCATATAGGTTCTAAGATGGAGTATATTCTAGATACTTTATATTCTATTTAACTTAAATTCTTGCAAAGAAAATGTGTTATGGTTCAGAGCTATCTTCTCAGGCTGATGTTTTCTGAACAGAATCAGATCATGCCCCATCTTTAGTCAACATATGAACTCAATTAATGGTGACTATTAATACCACCCAAATGATATTTCCCACACAACTTCTATTTATTTATTTTTTTGGCCAGCCACTACTTCCATTCCAAAGAGTATGCTCTTGCATTAGAGCACAGCAAAATTAATGTAGAATCCTACACAACTGTCAATGCCATGGACAATATTTAAGGTATGAGGAGAAAATATTTAAGCAAGCTATTCAATAACTATCAGTGACCACTATATGTCAACTCTGATAACTCTTATTCAAAAACAAGCTGCATGTATTTATATCTTTAGCCTTAATGCGTACATCCAACTGAAATAGTGAGATGCCCACTTATAAGGTCCCTTATTTTCCTTTGCATATCAAGTCTTTCATCATGAAACAAACTCCTACTTCAGCAAAGAAAACAGCAAAGCTATTTTAAAACTGTTAACTAAGTTATACTTTATTAAGCATCAGCTGCATCCCACATGATTTTTAAATCACTAAACACAAAATAGCCTTGAGCAGGCAAAGAGCTCATGACATCTCAAAAGTCACTTTCTGGATAATGAAACCTAGAGGTTCATGTTAAAAACATACAGATAATTCCATTAAGTAAAGTGTGGGGATTAAAAACAAAAACAAATCTGATAAGACAAACACTCAGGCATTCTTCTGAAATAGGGATATTAGAAAAAATTGTGTTCACATAAACTGCCATTGGTTCAAAAACTAAATGGAAATCCTGAAACCATTTTAAAGTAACCATAAATGCACCAACACTGATTACCATTAAAAAAATATGGAAAATCATGGCAATGTAACTTACATTTATTACTATATGGCTATTTGAAAACAGCCAAGATATTTCATAAAAGTAAGAATCTCTATCAGGAAAAGTTTACCCAAATCTACTTTAAGTATGAAAGCTATGTGGCAAAGAATCAACTAACTGGGCTTTCAGAAACTGAGATTACAGTATCCCACAACAAAAATGAACAGGCAAAAATTAAAACACAATGGTGGAAAAACTGTAATTTCTTATATTCTAATATTTTATTATTTTCTTCAACCCAGAAATTTGCAAAGACTTATGGAAGCAACAATGAAGTCCTAGCAAGACTGAAAAACATAGAAAGAACAAAGTCATCCTAATTTTAAAAAGGATGACCTGAGAAAGATTATAAATGCTGAAAATAACTAATGTGTTCAACAATGATATTAAAATACAACAAAAGGAATTTGAACTTAATTAAAAGGGAACTTTTTAATGGGATGCTGTATTTTTGCTTTGACATATCCAAAACCCTGTTTTATTTCAAAAGAAGTGATTAAGTAGAAGCTTTTCCTTTTGACAGTGATGTATCCTTCCTAAGAAAAACGAGGTGGATTATAGAAAAAACCTGCATCATCATATTTAAAGTTATACCAATGCTTGGTCATATATTCTTCTGTCTAGGTAGATCAACTTTTGTTGTATTTTTGTATTTAGTCATCCAATTTTTCCTTTAAAATAAAAAAAGCAAATTTGTACTAATATTGTTCTCAATTTTAACACTGATTATACATTTCTCATTACATTCTGCTATTGCACTATATCGAATTAGCAGATGATGTGTTGCTCTGCCTCACTATACAACGTGGCTCTCAATCTCATACTCTCTACTTGTTCCACACAGATATTTCTTACTCATCCAGCTGGACTTTCATCTTCTCTAAGGCAAAGAACACTATTTCCCCCATATATCCTAAGGGTAATTAAAGTACTACCACATATACAATGAATATACATTTCTCGACCCTCCTTCGTTATTCTGATCCTCAACAAAGTACTATAACAGTGATTTTCAAAAAAAATTAAAAAAAAATTTTTGAAGCCACAAATGGCCAAAGCTAATCTAGTATCCACAATGGTTAAATAAAATGGAAAGGTAAGTAGAAAATATTTGGGGTAAGAATGTATCAAGTACAATTAAAGAACTGAACAAGGATAGGAAACATAAAAAGGATCCATTACTTAAGCAGGTATAACAGGTCCCATTCTGTCTCATTTTCAGTAGGTGTGACAGTTTGACAACAACTAATGTCCCTATAACTCATCTAGTTTAAGAATCACAACTTAAGGAATGTTTTATTAAATGAAAAATTGGACTTGGTCTTGTTTTTTTTTGTATAAGGTGAATAAAGTTTCCAAATAATGTATTTTTCTGAGAGGTCCCCACATTATCATTTATCATGTTACCATAACAGCGTGGATATTAAAGATTAGCAGAAAATATCTTCAATTAATTCAAGATAGTTTATGTGACATGATCAGAAACTGCAAGCAGAACTTCTGTAACACCAAAAGTCTAGAGCTAAATATATAGATAATCCCCCAGCTAGAGAGCGGGCCAACACTCATAGGCTTCACAGGCTATATTACAATTTTGAAGGCATCATGTTGCTTTGTTTACAGAAAACTGATATTCCATATGTAAACTTCTAAGTAATAACCTCAACTACTAGTATATTTACTCTTGATTTAAAATATTCAAGTATTAATGAATAAATATGCTGTAGCCTTATTATCTACCTGAAAGATTCAATTTTAAGGTAATTTAGAATTTATACTTTTGAGTATGACTTCTTGCAAGGGTAACTAGCTAATAGCATTTTAAAGAAAAGTAATTCTTAGCTAGCCTTAAAGAAATTAATAAGACTATCTAACATTCATTTTAAAGTCAGAAGTGTGAATAACAATTTACATTTGTTTTTAAGAAGTTTTAAATTTAAAGCTTTTCCATAAAAAAAATAGGCCATTTTAAATAAGGAAATGCCAATCTGAAAAATTTTACATACAACTGAAATAAAAGCTACAAAACTACAAAATCTTTCCCATTTACTAAATTCAATTACATGTCCAGCTCTTGGTATATTTAATTAAGGCCAGGTACAAGAATTAAGACTTTAGTTCTAGAATTTAGTACATTTTAGGCTTAAATCAATTTGAGACCAAAATAAACAAAAAAGTTAAATGTTTTTAAACAATGTATTTGTTAACTAAAATTTATTGGTATTAAAATGTTACATATGACGAAAAAATATCAGGACTGAAAATAATCTACCCAGATATTTAAGCATCTAAGTATTTTCTATAATTTTAACTTTGTCAAATAGTGAGGAACTACCCAACTGTTTTAGATACCAAATGCAGTTTGTAGCTTTTGCTGTATTTCTAAGAACCTCAACTTCAAATACCTCAACCTTTTATGGAAAGATAGAAACACAGAACAAATTTTGTATAATAAGTACCCTTAGGGTACTCAAAGGAGACAACAACATTGCTTTTAAGACCAGGTGGGAGGTCATACAGGATACCTCCACTGCTTGGGACCAATGCTGGCTGCTTCCTCCCCAATAAACCAAGACCCTTGTATTCTAAAAATAAAGGAGGGGGGAGCAGGAAGCAGGGAGCAAAAGAAATGGCCACAACAGATGAAAGAAATCATAAGAGCTGGCTAAAAAGGCCTTACATGATCTAGTTCAAGGTCTTCCTTTTATAGATAAGGAAACTATGACCCCAAGAGATGAAAGCCCATAGACTGTGTCATCCAGTGTCACAGATTGTGAAAGGAAGAATAAGAAGATTCAGGTTTCAGACCTCCTTTCCTTCTAGTTCAGTTCACTTTCCACTATCTTTTTCTTCACCATTCTCTTCAACTTCATCATCACATCTCTGGATCAAGAGTCCACAGGGAATGCCAATATCTTAGCAGTTTACCAAAAAAAATTAACCTTTATCATCAAAATCCTTATTCCTAAAATGAATTTACTTAAAATCCTAGGTTATAAAATAGGTAAGAGCAGAGAGTCTTTGAAGTCTAAGTGGGAGGGCTCACCCTCATCCTGTGGCCCTCATCCTGTGGCAGCCCCAGGGGCACCTCTGCAGAGCCCAGTTTGAAAATTTCCCTTTCATTTTCACCTCTATCTACTCTAGCATTATTCTACCAACTGAAGCTATCTTAATAACCTAATTTCTCAACATCTGTCCCCCACCCCCATGGATCCTCATGGGAGCTAATCTTCTTTCTCCATAGATATATATCCCTTGCACATATCCTCTTGCTTCTTCCTGCACAACCTTTTCAAATAATTATGTCCTTTCCTGTCTAAAAACATGTCCCTTGCCACCTTCAAAATTATTATAATTTTCCTCTTCTAACATACCATCTCCTAGGCATTTATGTATTTAATTTGAACACCATAAAAGTGCTACCATAAAAATATCACTAATATGGCCTGAGCCAGAGTAGAGAAGAGAAGAGAAATATATGGATAACATGACAACATTAACAAGACAATAAATTACAAACTACATGAGACAATTACTTATTTCTAAGTGGAGACCCTGGCAGGATTACTTTGGTAAGTAGGTAGGACTTGTTTAAAACTAGTGCTAATGGTTGATTATTGAAGTTACTGCCAACCTGCCAGGTTAGAATGATATTTACAAATGCAATATTAATCTATTTATACAGTCCTTACTTGTAAAATGATTTCATGTTGATAAAGTAACTAAGGATAACAGAGCTCCTTTCAGTGGACTCCCACAATGTCTATGCTCATTCAAACTTGGGCTCTGTATGAAAGAATCCTCTTTTGTGAGGACTGAGTGTTCTATTTGTCCTGAAATAATTCTCATCAGCTGGTACCCAGTATGCATTCAAATTTCATCTGCAGAAGAGAGATAGCATTTTGTAACCACAAAGGACTTGAAGGTAATTTGATTAAGACTGACTCTCAGCTTTTCGACTCAGAGCTTTTCCATGGGAAATTGATTATTTGGAAGAAGACAGTATATAATAGCAGTAACAAAATTTAGAATAGAGAAATACTATAAAGTTTTTTATAAAGGTAAAAACCTGAACTAAGGGCTTTCTTAGAAATACATCTCAAGACAAATACAGCAGATTTCATGAAAAAAGTTTACCAAAAAATTTTATAAATCATTTATGAAATGTAAGATTAGATGTTAAGTAAACATATGATTTTATACCTAATTGCAAATGATTCTGAAAAGAGATAAAATGTGTTCAGTTTGACTGATGTTTAAAGTCAGGTGCTCTTGGGTATAGGATTCCTTTCTCCAAAAACAAATTTATTATGTTTAGGACATACAAAATGATTATGAATTACTTTTAAATTTAAAAATGAAGCATTTTACATTAAATAGTTTAAGTGACCCTTTAAAAATAAATTGCTTTAATGCTCTCTGACATATGCTTAAATAGGTATAATTGGAAAATAAATAATAAATCCTACTCATAATACAAATACTAAACTCCTAGCCAAAATCCTGAAAAATATACACTGTCCAGCCTACCTGGTCTATTCTGGATGTTCCGGCTGCAGTGCACCAACTATCTTGGAGTGAATCTGAGCCCCAAGCTGGCAACTGCAAACTAGATCTCACCTTCAATAGCATAGAAGTTTTCATCAGAAATAAGCAGTTCTCTTCCCCATACCCACCCAAAAAAAAAAAAAAAGAATGAAAAGAAAAAAACAATCAAAGCTTTTTCTATCTTGTATCCTTGTTCCATCCTCTAACAGTTTTAAGGGAAAAATATCTCATTTTAAATAGTCATAAGGGGACTTTATTAACCTATAGTATCAGCAAAATATTAAAAGCCCTGAAAAAAATGTCTAATCATTATAAGTATTAGGCCACATTTAGAAAAAAAAAAGTCACTGAACCAGTGAACAAATTTTAATTCTATGTCAAAAGTCCTAATGTTATTTTTTCATGATCGTAGCTGTACTAACTACATTTGAATATACATACAGCTGACCATAGTTATATTTATGCACAATTATGAAACATTTTAGTTCAGCTATACTGGAGGAGAAACTCATTTTGGTGGCCTGTTAAAGATTAATGAATTAAGGCATTCTTAAGGAGCTGCCAAGTAAGAGCTTCAATATGAATTTAAGAAATACAGCAGGGTTTTCTACACTTTATGAAGCTTATTTTCTAGTATGTGTTTAAAGATTTTTTTAGTCTCAATTTTTTGTATAGGTATTTTATCCTTTGATAATCAAATTATATGCTTAAAAATTAGAGCTTTCTCTTTTTTAATCTGTTAATTTTACCATACTATTACTACTGCCACCCCCAATTTCCTATTTTGAAAGATTAACATTAGAAATAAGGCCATTTACATACCATTCTTACCTGTAAGGGTAAGAGCGTATTACTATTGTTGTCTGTTCTGAACACATTATCTTCAATCCAAGATTTTGGAGTCAGTGATGGAGTGGAGCGAGTAAATTTCGGCGGTGCTATGACATTACCAGAAAACGGTTTCTTCAATGGAGATATCTGATTCATAGTTCCTGGAATTCCCATGTTTCCAGTTCTACGATGATCTCTGCCATGCATTGCTCCCCACGACATACTTCCAGTGCCCCAGCCACTGCTTTGATGGTTGCTCCAAGGAGATTGTTTCAGAAGAGGCTGGGGAAAATACATCTATTTAAATTATAAGCATTTAAAGAGTTTATAATTCAAATTCAAATTTAGGCCTGAGCTAAGAATTTATATGATCTTAAAAAAATGAAATATATGAAGGCAACAGAATATATCATAACTAGTTTATAAAAAGTAATAAGCTTGACATCTTGCTTATGAAAACATATTCATTTAATGCTGAGTTTTCATACTCTTGTCTACCATAAATTATAATGAATCAAGCAGATATTTCATGACACTCATTAAAATAGAACCATGAAGTTACTTTTTTTTCCCCTTTAGAGAGAACTGTATAAATGACAGATATGAAGAAAAAAATACTTTAAAATTGAAATTAAATTTGAAGATCCTTACAGATATAACCTACACTATGATCTTAAAGCAACCATGTTCCGCTAAGCACAGAACTAAAATTATGATCGTTATCAATTAAAATATACCAATCATATGAGTGAAATATCTAGACTTTAGGTTTCTAAAACAAACTGTACCACTGCAAAAGTGGATAATAACATTTGGTGTTATTCTACTGCAGAGATTAAAAATGCCTTTTGAGATAGGGAAAATATAGCAAATATGTCTTTTTTTTTGCACTGCTTATTCAACTTTTAAGATATTTTATTCCGGTTTTAATGTAGTTTCTTTTAAATTTTCATAGTTTTTACTTCACTTAATTATCTATGAACTGTTAAATAATTATCTAATATTACCCATAGGTGGATACACTAAGATAAACAACTATATACTTTGATCATTCTAGTAAAGATCTTAGTAATACAAGTCTCCATGAACTTTATTCATTTCCAAAAGTAAAGTAATATTCCAAACTCTAACCAATAGCAAGAAAAGTTAAGTCATCAAAGAATGAAAAATTCACCAAGAGGCTACAACTGTAGATTTTGAAAAGTATTAATTGCTAGCAATTTTATAGTCAATAAGCTTATAATTTAATAATTTTGTGCCAACATTTAGCCAAAGGGAGTATGGGTTGTGCACTTAACTATAAGTCAATAAGTTATTTTAAGTCAAGCACTCTTAATATTAAACCTTATTTTTTTTCTGCAAACCTGGTCTGTAGTGTCTATTATTTATTAAAAAGGTTTTTTTAATGCTAATATAATCATTAATATATACTACCCTTTCCCCCTCTATGTAGTTCAAAAGGATAGCTAAGGGACCACGGACATATTCCATTCTTCAGGACCTTACTTTCATCACTGATGCAGTATTCAAAGTTCTCTTCCAGTGACCTAAAATTCCATAACAGCTGTGACCTCTTACACTCCATTGCAAGACCCATCTTTTGACAAAGAGCAGATTATAGTTAAATATGGATCTTGGTATATGGTCTTCTAATGATATACCAAGGCCTTAAGAATACAAAAATACCTACAGATAATTTTCTGTGGCAAGTTTCCAGTTAAAAAATGAAGACCCTGACACCCAAAAGACAGTTGCTCAAGATTATGTAAATCATGGAAAAGGGGAATACTATTTCAAAATTACTATTTTCAACCCTTATAGGCCACATTCTCCTTCCTCAGGAAGAAACCAGTGATTCAACAAAAACTGTTGTTATTCTGGTTAATTTAAATAAACTGTTAACTGTTATTTTGGTTAAATTAGATAGTATTCACCTTTTTAAAAGGGTAACCCTGAAAAACTTTAACTGGGCAATGGAAAAAGTTATATGAGTACGTAAGTAGTGGTTAAGGTCCAATCTTGCTTCCCTCTCAACCTTTAATCACGAAATTGACCTTAGACAGAATGATCACTATAATAAATGCTGACTAGATCAAAAAAGAACAACAAAATACTCCTTCAATGTCAATTAACCAAACCAGCGGCCACTCAAACGTTGTTTTGAGAGGATAACAAAACAGACCTTGAATCTGAAAGGACCCGGATGAATTAAAAAAAACCTGCCTGCTGTGATTTCATAATTATACTACCCACTTAAAATACACACACCCTATCATTCAAGAGAAGGTTAAGGCCACCAAAAAAAAAAAGAGAGAGAGAAAAAAGAAAAAAAGTGGAAGTCTTCTCTTCAAGGTAACACACAAATAGCAGACTCGTTTCGTTTTAAAACCTACAAAATAGTACCCAAACATTAAAAAGCACAGAAAGTAAAACCGTCTTGGAGCATCTCAGTCTTAACCATCTGACAGCTCGGGGGACCGACGCACGTCGGGAGGCAGGTGGGCAGGAGGAGCGCAGCCGGGACGCTCCTCGCCGACCCTGGTCCCGGTAGGTTGTGCGGGCGGCAACTGCCTCTCCCGCTACAGGTCTCGCCGGCCAATTAAGAATGATACAAACTCAAAAGGAAAAAAGCTTTTCCGCCCGTTCGTTCATTGGACGACGGCGAAAGGTCACGGGCTGACCACACGCACAGTCTCCGGTAATCATTCTCCTCCTTCCCGGGTTCGCTTCCCACGGCCGCTCCCCCCCCCTCCCCGAGGCTGCCGCCCGAGCCCGCTGGTCCCGCGTCCCCAACCCCAGGTCCTCCGACCCCCGAACCCCGGCCGTCTCGCCGTGTCTCCGGGGCTCGAGGAAGCCGGACGGCCGCTCACCAGGCCAGGGGGCGCCGGCCGGGCCCCGGGGTCGCCCCGTACGAGGTACGAGAGGGACGTCGCGCCCAGCCGCCCCCCGCCCCGGCGCCATTCCGCCCCTGCCCTAGACCCACCGCCACGCCGGGGCTTTCGAGGGGGCGCCCGGCCGGGGCCACTTCCAGCCGGACCCGACTCTGAAGCGCCACAGCCCACGTTGGCCACAGCCCTCACGCCCCGCCAGGGTCTGGTGTCCCGAATCCCGTCGCCCTTTTCCGCCCTCCGGGTCCTACTCAATCGGGCGAGGGGCCCTCGCAGCTGCCCCTCGGGGCCGCGCCAGGCCGAGACCGGTCTCCGGCCGGCCCCGCCCGCGGTCTCCCCAGCCTCGCGGCGCAGCCGGGCCGTCGCCCGCCGTACCTGGTGGTGGTTGTAGGAGTTCCTCTGCTGCAGGAAGGCGGCAGCGGCCGCCTGGTGCTGCTGCTGGAGCTGCGGGCTGACGGGTGACCTCCGGCTCTGAGGCTGCTGCGGCGCCGCGGGCGGCGGGGGCTGCTGCTGCTGAGGTAAATTCATGGCGGGCGGCGGTGGCGGGGGCACGGCGGCCGCCGAGAAGGGGCCCCCGAAGCCGCCGCCGCCCCCGCCGCCGCCGCCCGCCGGCACGCTGAGCCCAGCACAGCCGTGCGGGGACACGGGTGAGAAGCTCGGGAAGAAGGCCGGGTTCATGGACGACGGCAGCCCGGGGTAGAAGCCGTTCTCCGAATCGGGGCTGGGCGGCGGCATGGCGCTGAGCGAGCCGCCGCCGCCGCCACCCGGGGTGGCGGCCGACGAACCCGGCTGCGGCTGCGGCGGCTGCTGGGGCGGAGGCGGCGGCTGCTGCTGGGGCGGCGGCGGCTGGGGCTGGGGCGGCGGCGACGCGGTCTGCACCGACCAGGGGGTGCCGAAGCCGGGCAGCGGCGGCGGCGGCGACGCGGAGCCGCCTCCCCCTCCGCCGCCGGGGGGCCCCCCGCCCCCGCTGCCGCCGCCGCCGCCGCCGCCCGGGTGCGGAAGGTCCGGGCTCTGCAGGCTGCTGAAGGCGCCCGCGCCGAGAGCCCCGCCAGGCAGGAGGTTACTGGGACTGTTGAGCAGAGGATGGTTGGGGGACTCCATGGAGCCCGGCGCGGGGTTCACCGGCGGCGTCGAGGGGGCCAAGCCCGCATTGGGGGGCTCGGCGGCGCTGCCCTCGCCCACGGCCGGGGTCTTGCGAGGGCTGCCCGCGCCTCCGTGGCGGCGCCGCGGGGCTGCAGGCGGCGAAGGCTGGAGCTGCGGGAGCGGGGGCAGGTCGGCCGGGCGCTGCTGCGGAGCGAAGTCCTGCGGCGGGAGGTGCTGCGGGTGCGGGAGGCTGAACTGCTGCTGTTGCTGCTGTTGCGGCTGGCGCTGGGCGAGCTGCGCCGGCTGGAGGAGCTGGCCGGGCGGCGGCGGCGAGCCGAACCGGCCGGGGCAGTGGAGCGGCGGCGGCGGCTTCGAGTCCGGAGGGTGGGGAAGGCGGGGAGGGCTGAACTCTTTCCTCTTCTGGCTGCTCAGCTGCTGCTGCTGCCGCTTACTGAAGTCCTGCGGGGAGGAGGTGCGGCAGCAGCAGCAGGAGGAGGCGGAGGAGGAGGGGTGGTGCAGACTCGGTTTGAAGTCCTGGGAGGGGAGGAGGTGGGTCACACCCGCGTTCGTGCCGCTGCCGGGGTGGTGGTTGGGGAGTTTCTCCGTGGCCTCCGCCCCCGAGAGTGGCCGCGCCGGCTGCTGTGTCAGCCTCAGCAGCAGTTCATCCTGCATGGTCTGCTGATGCGCCGGGAACGGGGAGGAAGAGGAAGCGGTGGCGACCGAGCTGTCCGCGCCGCCGCAGCCGAAGGGGATAGGGAAGGGGGAGGCGGCCTCCGAGAAGCCGGTGACAGGCAACGGCGGCGGCGAGAGCGGGCCGAAAGGCGTGGTGGAGGGTGACGGGGCGGCGGCCGCCGCGGCTCCAGCGGCGTAGGGACGGTACGCCCCGCCGCTGAACAGGGACCCGGGACTGCTGCTTCGGAGCCGGGCGGTTTGCAGCACCCCAAACCCTAAGTCCCTCATTTATCAGGCCGGCGGCAGCGGGAGGAGACGCACCCCGTCCGCTGCCCCGCCTAAGAAGCCGCCGGATCTGGGGCGGTGCGGCCTTGGTGGAAGGAGGGGGAGTCAGTGAGAGAGGGACACCGTGACTGAGCCAGGGGCACCTACTTCGGCCCCGCCACCCCTCGCGGCAATGACCGCCACCTCCCGAGACCTGCTCGGGCGCAGCCGCCGCCGCCGCCGCCCTGGCCGCTTAAGAACCCCGGAACGTGCGTCAGCGCCACCTCACAATCGCACCGCCCCCCGCGGTGCGCCCCGGCACGCGCGGGCTCGACGCCGCGGCGCCCCCGCTGCCCCGCCCCCCGTCCCGCCCCTTATTAATATGCAGGCTCGGCCGGGGGCGCGCGAGCGCTCTTGGGAGGGCGGGAGAGCGCGGGAGCGAGCGGCGCGTCTCCTCGGGCTTCCCCTGCTCCCGGGGAAAGGAGAGGCCGGTTGAGCCGGTGGGCGGCCGAAGAGGCCTGTGCGCCCGGCGCGCGCGCACGAGGGCGAGCACGCGCGGGGGGCGCGGACGGTTACTGGGCAACCGCCCCTCCGGGCTCGGGGTCCTCGCTGAACCTGCAGCAGGTTGCACGCGGTACTTTCCTCCCGTCCAGTCGCCCTCGGGGCCCTGCCTCCTTGTCACCTCCGCTTAGTCTTCAGTCATAGGAGCCTAGGAGCTTCAGTCATAGGAGGGGCTGCTCTAGGCGGCGCTGGCCCGCCGGGGAAACTGAGGCCAGTTAGTGGCTTTCAGTGTCGGCGGCCGCTCGTGTCCCGCAGCGCGAGGGAGCGGGGACCCGGCCCCTGCTGCCCTCCGGGCTCTGCGCGGGAGGCCTCTGGCCGACCCGCCTGTGCGGGGCTCCGCCATCCTTGCTGACTGCGGAGCGCGTCGCCCACGCCTCTGGCCCCACCATGGCCCAGACTCTCAGCCCTCCTCGTCGCCCTAGAAAGCACCTCCTTTTCGCTCCGGTTTCTGTTTTTAGCCTCTCGTGCCGAGTACTGTTATCCACCCTCCCGCAGCCGCGTGAAAGTATTTTCTGTAGGGTAAACACGAAGGCCCGGCCATATACCATACATTTTCACTTGAGTAATGAGGAACAAAGTCCCTGGAACCCACCGCGGCTCCGTGCGGTTATTTACACACAGACATGCATATAATAGGTTCCGAGGCGAGCTCCCTTGGTAACCCTGGGCCCGCTCCAAGTCCTCCTGTTTCAGAAAGCGTTTCGTGTGTTGCCGTCGGGACTGCAGTGGGTGGGATTCCTCCCCACCACATTCATTCTGGCATCCCCGCCCCTTTCCCCTAGGGAGACTCTAATTTAAACATTTCCGAAGCTTTATGAATTTCCAAGGGAGAAAGATTTCTCACATCAGGGGGGAAAAGGAGGTTCTGACTCAGCAACAGACTTGTTGAGACTTGCAAAATGGAAGGGGAGAGAGAGCTTTCCATGGTAGAGCTCTTGTTGGAAGCAACAGAAGAGGAACTAAACCTGTGTATTTCCTAAAGAAACATTTTACATAGAGAAAAAAATATATATATGAGGGTCTAGGTAAAGGAATAGCAGAGGGATCCATACTAGTAAGATATGGATTTCATGTTCCTGTTTTGCAATTTTAACTTTTTCTTGGCGTTTAGAGAAGTGAAACTATTGAAAGAATCCTGGAATACAGGCTAATAATCTCAAAAGCAATTGAAAATGGGTTCAGATTCTATTTGATTTGGATTTACAACTGAACTAAAATTAAATAGTGTTATAAATGAGCACACTTTTACTGATGTAGGCAAGAGTGTACACTTTTATGAGTCCTCATTCTCTATTAGTTAAATTTCATCCCCTTTTTACTTTGCTTTTGTTACTTCAGTGTTTCAAATTTATATAAATCAGAATAAATACAGAAGAAAGAGAAAAACATTGCAAGGGGAAAATATATTCCCTGTATAATATTTATGTTTAATATCCTGTCTAATAAACTAAGTTTGACATTGCCTTTAAATAAGGAAAAGGTACTTTTTAAAAACAAGTCATAATCGTTTAGAAATCAGTGGGTACATAGAAAATTGGTTTGAGTTAATAATCTCAAAACCATTTTTAACAATCAAGCAAAATATAATACTGGAGAATTCCTTTTTTATTCTAAATTACAATGTCTAGAAGATAACCTGAGCTCTTTAGAATTAAAAATATAAATGGCCATTTTCACAGCACCTATTGACGTATTACTATTATTCATTAACCTATTTTGCACGGAAAATATTCAGCAACTGAGGCATATAAAGTATTGAAATGAAGAATTTTATTTCTAAGTGAAGTTATATTTGATTGGACTCATTTGCAGATCCAATGACAAATCTTGAAAATGTAGGCATGAAAGTTAGCTCAATCATCCATTAAAATTGCAGTTAGTGCAATGTAAGAAGAGAGAGCATACGTTTAAAAGCTAAATGGTGCCATTCTGGGCTGAAGTTTGAATAAAAACAAGATTTCTTAGTGTGCTGAGACTGGTTTTGTTTTAGAGCATTTAGAGCTCTCCAAAAAGGAAAAAGCCATCAAGTTTGGTATTGTGTAATAAGGTCAAACTCCATATTAAGTACACTAAATTCTGAAGTTCCACTGTCAGATCCTCTACTCACTGCTTTAACATCTGAGAGAGTGTTGTGAGGGTCCTGCTTTTTATAGCAAAGAAAGTTATATTATGAAATCTAAAACTTTTAAGCTGGTGAGTGTCCCATCATTGAAAATATTCCAACATAAAGGTTTCCTATAGTGGAGGTAGGAGTGGGTGGGAGAAGAGGGGTTGTGGACCTCTAGCAGGTCTAAAGCCAAGTTCTTATGAATCTATATTCTAATCATATTTACATGAAAATGTTAATTGTATGGCCAGTAACTCGTTCCCTGAGTTTAATTTGACTGTCCCTTGTTCATTTCCTCCCACTGCCCTGGGCCAGTGTGTTTAAAAATATTTTGCTGCAACCCAGGACACACACATACACCTGAAATAAAGCTTTTATTAAGCAATTCTTACTCTTGATACATGCAACAAGCTCTTTTAAAATTTTACTTTTTAAAAGAATTGTTTTTTAAAAGAATTGATCACTGAATTGATCTCAAATCACTAAGCTGATTTTAAGACTCACATTTAGGTCATGAGCTGAAATTGAAGAACACTGTCATAGAAGACGATTTCACACTTTCTCTATCTTAAAGCCTCCTCACACCTTCTTCTGTCCTCACTCTCAGCTGCTGAGCTGGCTTTCTATTCCACTGAGAAACTAGAAGCAGTTAAATCTTCCCCAGGTCCTCACGACTCCCTTTTCTAGTCACTGCCTCTGTCCCTGTACACCTCACCTTCCTTCCTGGTATGTGGAAGGCCTGTCCATGCCCCACCTTCCCGTCTAAGGCCAGCCCCTCTGCAGGTACACCAGCTCCTCCTCCCACTTGCTCAGGACACAGCTTCATAGACACTCCAAATTTAACAGGCCCCAAATTGAACTCCCCACCTTGTTAATTCCCATCTGGGTAAGTACCACTCCATTGCTGTAGTTGCTTAGGCCAAAAACCTTGGAGTCGTTCTTGACTTCTATTTTTGTTACAGGATATCCAAGCCATCATTACATACTGCTTTGTCCTACCTTTAATTTATAACCAGAATCCAACTACCTCTCATCACTCCCACCTCAAGCAACCTGGCCCAGGCCACCATTTCTTCTGCCCTGGATTGTTGCTCTCAACTCCTAACTAGTTTCCCAGCTTCTGATCTTGTCTACAGTCTATTCTCCATGAAGCAGCTGGAATGCTCCTTTCAGACAGATCACATCATCTCCTCTGATGAAATACTTATACTTATCAGAATAAAAGTCAAAACATTTTCAGTAACCGAAAGGTTCTTCATGTTTGCCTCCTGCCCCTACTAATCCCTCTGACAACTTCCACCCCACAATAAAATGCTTATTTCTTTAATGTGCAAGGCCAAGTCGGCCCCAGGGGCTTTGCTCGTGCAATTCCCATTGTCTGGAATGCTTGTCCTCCTCAATACCAACAGGGCTCACTCTATCAGTTTTCTCATCTCTCTCTCTCACTTCTTTTAGGTCTCTGCTTAAGCTCACTCTTCTCAGTGATATCTTTCCTGGCCGCCATTGTAAAACAGCAGCACCCTCCCTCCATTCCAGCCTCCTTCTCCCCCTGTAGGTGGTTTGGTTTTTCTCCATCTGGCCCACTATGTACTTAAATTGTTTATCTGTCCTCCCTATTAGTTCACAAGCTGCATAAGGGAAGATACATTGTTTTGTTCACAGTTGCATCCTCAGCACCTAGAACAATCCTGGCACACAGTAGGCACCCAAGAGTTGTCAAATGCATGCACTGAATGAAGGCATCGTGGAATTAACAAATAGCAGTTTTAAGAACTAATAGCTATAAATATACTGTAGTAATATGAGAGTCCATTTATCAGTTGCTTGTTTGTTGGCAAGAGCTATCCAAACACCACCCAGATGCTCTTAGGAATTATAAGCAAGGCAAGATAGTTACAGGCATTGACAGGATATGTGAGTGAGGACAGACAGGGCAGCTCAGGATTTTAACACAAGGGAATAGATAAACCTGGACTCCAAGAGGCAAGACTTCTGTCTTAGGAACGTGGAGAAGGACGTAGCCTCCAGCACAGGGATTCATTACAGGAACTTGAGCAAAGACAGGGAATCAAGACTCCAGCTCATAGAAACAGTGAACCAGTTTAGGCAGCATGGCAATGAGGCCAATTTGATGCTGAGCCTCCATGATGCTGGTTTCTTATTGCTGCCCAGCCTGTGAATGTGTCTGACCCCACAGGATGGGAAAGGATTAGTCATTAGGTGGGAGCTCATTAGTCTTGGCTTTGGATTGGAGGAAAAAATAGAACTTAAGGTCTAGATTGACCCTGTCCAACTTCAGGGTGCTTTATTGACACAGTATCCCAGTGTAACACCATCTTCAATTACTTCTGGTTCTTCCTCCACTTTTCTAAACCTTCCTTCATTCTCTCCTCTACCTTCCTCTCTCTTTACATATCCCTTTTATGTTGGAGTTCCTTAGCTTATATTCTTGGTCTTCTTCTCTACTTCTACATATTCTTTCTAAGTGACCTTATCCACTATCATGTGTTCACATATCATCTGTCTCAGACCCATGAATTCAATGTGTCCATACCTGAACTTACCGTCTTCTCCCAAACCCACTCCTCCTCTTTGCTCCCTATCTGGCCGATGTCATCATCACAGAACCAGTTTCTCAAGCTGGAAACTTGTTATCCTCTTCTTCCCTCTCTCACCCTCCAAAAACAATTGCTTACTATACTCTGTCAGTTCTGCTGCAGAAATGTTTCTCAAAGGTAGACCCCTTAGCCCTTTCTCTTACCCAAGTCTTAGCTCTGGATTTTTTCTCTGTCCTGCTCTAGTGCACAGCCTCTTAGCTGGCTTCCCTACCAGTTCCTCTTCTGAATCTCTTCCCTTTAATAGTCCCAAAAAAACAACTATGATCCTGTTACACTGTCCTGTCAATAATCACTCTCTAGCTTCCACAGTATCAAGTCCAAACTTGCTAGTAGACAGGACCCTTCAGAACTTATTTGCAACTTGCCACTTTGCCTTTATCACCTGTCACTCTCCATATTACCAGATTCTCTGAATCAGCCATGTCATTTCATAATTCTGGGCCTTTGCATATGATGTTTCTAGTTCCTGGAATGCCTCTTTCTATCAGCTAATGCTTCCTTTCCTTTCAAGACCCAGTCCAAATGCCATAGCCTTTCCTGACTCCCCCTGGACAGTGAGTTGAGGCCTGTTCTACACTCTTAACATTGTCGTAATAATTTTTTTTACTGTTATAACGTGTCATATGGACATAACAAGGAAACAATTATGTTTCCTTGGCTATCTTCCCTTTTAGACTGTGGTTTTCTTTATGTATCTCTGCATCTTTCTTGCCTGCCACAGTACCTGGAACATGGTTCCCAATAAATTTTTATTGATTATTAATTGCCCAATTAATGCTGTAGGAAGGATGAAAGGAATGAGAGAAAGAAGAAAGGAAGGCAAAGAAGAGGGAGGGAGGGAAGGAGGAAAGTGTTTCCAAAGCACACTTAAAAGGAGATGTACCATTTTCCAGAAAACTGTAGCATTATTGAGTTATGGTTGCTGGAGGAACAAAAAATAAAACAAACAGATCATAACGAATAACAAAAAAAAATCTCACTTCCCTTCCCAGCATTTTCTTTGATAATACTAAACTGAAAGCTCCATTCTTGTTATTACAATCTTCATTCTGCTTACTCTGCCATTCCATTTTGACAAAGGAAAGTATCTAGAATCTTCCCCTGATGATAAAGTGTAGCCCCCAAACACAATAAAAGGTTTTCCAGATGGTGTTACCCTTTTTGAAGCCTGGGAGATTTGTCATTCAACTCCAGTGTTCCCGTATAGGGAAGAAGCCTTCAGTCTCTCCAGTAATTCCTGCTATGATGCTATTGGGCTACTTATGTAGACTGACTTAATTGTTCCATTCTCACCTTTTATCTTTAGGACTAGTCAACTTGATTAGATTACAAATCGTTGGAGACAGTGGCCTTATATATTTATTTTCCTAGTTCTTCTTGATTCTTTTATGTATCCATTAACTATCGAGTGCTTACTATGTGCCAGACACTGCCAGGCACTGGGGATACAGCTATGAACAAAACAGAAGACACATATATTATTCTGTGCATAGTCAGAGATACTGTAAATAAATGTTTGCTGTTGATACTAGTTATGATAATTCCCAGCCCTAATTATCTTGACAGATTCATGAACAGTGAGATTCGAGGCTGAAACTGACCTACTAAATTGGAGTCCTACATGCTGCAACATCGCCTTGCTAGTCTGGTCATGGGTGGAGACCTGGGATGCATGTGGGATATAGAGGTAAGGAAAATTCATCAAGAAGGCAGAAGAAACCACACACTGAAACACATTGTAGTGCTGGCTTGCAATGAGATTTTCATTTGTTTTCTCCCATACTTGTCACAATATATTTTGTGAGTAGATAAAGCAAAAGTAAATAATATTTCTATTTTACAGTTGGAAAACCAAAACCCAGGAACAAAATAATTTGCCACAGGTAGTTTCCATAGCCTGGGCTTAATGCCTCCATCTCCCCATTTCTCGGTCTCCTGCTTCATTACTTGGACATAAGGCTATCACCTAAAATACGCAACATATTTGAGCAAAACAGAGCTACGGTGACAAGCCCTAAAAACACTACGGTGACAAGCCCTAAAAACACTGACAAGCCCTAAAAACAAATATGTAAACATATTTGAGCAAAACAGAGTTACGGTGACAAGCCCTAAAAACACTGGTGGCTAGTCTACCAAAGGATAAAGGATGGAAAGGATAACCCTTGAAGCATTCTCAGTAACACCTAACTAAATGAATAACAATTGGCAGTAGTGACTCAGAGTGAAAGCATCTTATTTTCAAAATTCATATCCCATGAAAATTCAGAAATAGTCCTCAAATGTGCTTACTCATTCTTCTCCTATTAGAAGAATGAGGTCTGACAGTATATATTTGATATACTGCATTTAACTCTTTTCTTTCATATTCTGGAAAGCTAAGTCTTTTTATTGATAAATTATTCTATGCAGAGAAAAGTGAAGATGCATTTTGACTAAATACTTAGCCTTTATATAGATGAAGGGTGTTACATCTATCAAATTTGATCTTAGAAGATTAAAATTTGTAAATGTTTATTTTAGAGACTATGAATGTTCAATAAAAAAGCAAAAAAGGAGGTTTACTTGGTAGGAGGCATTGATATAAGCCTTTGTGCAAAGGCTGATTAAGTGTAACGACGGTGGATGGAAAGCTTTCTGAAGAAAGGGGGTGGTTTGATTTTAGACCAGATTTGTACATCAACCTGATTGCTATCAATTTACTTTTACCCGCTGTCTACTTTTTGTCTACATAGTAGTCTAGGAGTTTATGTCGCCTTGCTTCCAAGCTTCATTTATAAAGTGTACATCATTGTATTAAGTTTGCAGACCATATTCCATAACAATACAAAGAAAAATAGATGTCAATTTTCAATAGAAAAATTATAGGTAAACTTTTATGAAAAAAACTTTAGAAGATTTTCATAAAGGCATAAATCATTCATATGAAAATGCTTATGTTTTAGGCTGCTCCATATTTAACTCACATTAAGGGACATGGAGGAGGGGTATGTTGGACACAGTGGGGCCTATGGAGTCAGAGACCTGACGTTTAGTCCCAAGTCTTTCTGTTACTGTGTAACTTCAGCAGTTAAGCCTTGGGAACCTCAATTTTCTCATCTTTGAAGTGAAGGAAGCAATGACCGTCATCTGTGAAGTGGGAATTGTGAAGATGATTAGCAATATTTTATTATTTTTTTTTTTAATTTTTTTTGTGAAAAAGTTGTACTAAGTGAAATCCCCACCAGCAATATCAGACTCTGTAGGATTCCCCATATGCACACCCACACTGGAAATTCTCAGTAGTTTATTGTTTGTTTGTTTTTAACATCTTTATTGGAGTATAATTGCTTTACAATGGTGTGTTAGTATCTGCTTTATAACAAAGTGAATCAGTTATATATATACATATGTCCCCATATCTCTTCCCTCTTGCGTCTCCCTCCCTCCTACCCTCCCTATCCCACCCCTCTAGGTGGTCACAAACCACCGAGCTGATCTCCCTGTGCTATGCGGCTGCTTCCCACTAGCTATCTATTTTACATTTGGTAGTGTATATATGTCCATGCCACTCTCTCACTTTGTCACAGCTTACCCTTCCCCCTCCCCATATCCTCAAGTCCATTCTCTAGTAGGTCTGTGTCTTTATTCCCGTCTTACTCCTAGGTTCTTCATGACCTTTTTTTTTTTCTTAGATTCCATATATATGTGTTAGCATATGGTATTTGTTTTTCTCTTTCTGACTTACTTCACTCTGTATGACAGGCTCTAGGTCCATCCACCTCACCACAAATAACTCAATTTCGTTCCTTTTTATGGCTGAGTAATATTCCATTGTATATATGTGCCACATCTTCTTTATCCATTCATCTGTTGATAGATACTTAGGTTGCTTCCATGTCCTGGCTATTGTAAATAGAGCTGCAATGAACATTTTGGTACATGATTCTATTTGAATTATGGTTTTCTCAGGGTATATGCCCAGTAGTGGGATTGCTGGGTCATATGGTAGTTCTATTTGTAGTTTTTTAAGGAACATCCATACTGTTCTCCATAGTGGCTGTACCAATTCACATTCCCACCAGCAGTGCAGGAGTGTTCCCTTTTCTCCACACCCTCTCCAGCATTTATTTTTTCTAGATTTTTTGATGATGGCCATTCTGACCGGTGTGAGATGATATCTCATTGTAGTTTTGATCTGCATTTCTCTAATGATTAACGATGTTGAGCATTTTTTCATGTGTTTGTTGGCAATCTGTATAACTTCTTTGGAGAAATGTCTATTTAGGTCTTCTGCCCATTTTTGGATTGAGTTGTTTGTTTTTTTTGTTATTGAGCTGCATGAGCTGCTTTAAATTTTGGAGATTAATCCTTTGTCAGTTGCTTCATTTGTAAATATTTTCTCCCATTCTGAGGGTTGTCTTTGGTCTTGTTTATGGTTTCCTTTGCTGTGCAAAAGCTTTTAAGTTTCATTAGGTCCCATTTGTTTATTTTTGTTTTTCTTTCCATTTCTCTAGGAGGTGGGTCAAAAAGGATCTTGCTGTGATTTATGTCATGGAGTGTTCTGCCTATGTTTTCCTCTAAGAGTTTGATAGTGTCTGGCCTCACATTTAGGTGTTTAGTCCATTTTGAGTTTATTTTTGTGTATGGTGTTAGGGATGTTCTAATTTCATACTTTTACATGTACCTGTCCAGTTTTCCCAGCACCACTTTACAGACAAGCAAAAGCTGCGAGAGTTCAGCACCACCAAACCAGCTTTACAACAAATGCTAAAGGAACTTCTCTAGGCAAGAAACACAAGAGAAGGAAAAGACCTACAATAACAAACCCAAAACAATTAAGTAAATGGGAATAGGAGCATAGATATCAATAATTACCTTAAATGTAAATGGATTAAATGCTCCCAGCAAAAGGCACAGACTGGCTGAATAGATACAAAAACAAGACCTGTATATATGCTGTCTACAAGAGACCCACTTCAGATCTAGGGACACATACAAACTGAAAGTGAGGGGATGGAAAAAGATATTCCCTGCAAATGGAAATCAAAAGAAAGCTGGAGGGCTTCCCTGGTGGCGTGGTGGTTGAGAGTCTGCCTGCCGATGCAGGGGACACGGGTTCGTGCCCCGGTCTGGGAAGATTCCACATGCCGCGGAGCGGCTGGGCCCGTGAGCCATGGCTGCTGAGCCTGCGTGTCCGGAGCCTGTGCTCCACAATGGGAGAGGCCACAACAGTGAGAGGCCCACGTACCGCAAAAAAAAAAAAAAAAGTAAGCTGGAGTAGCAATTCTCATATCAGACAAAATAGACTTTAAAATAAAGACTATTACAAGAGGCAAAGAAGGACAGTACATAATGATCAAGGGATCGATCCAAGAAGAAGATATAACAATTGTAAATATTTATGTACCCAACATAGGAGCACCTCAATACATAAGGCAAATACTAACAGCCATAAAAGGGGAAATCGACCGGAACACAATCGTAGTAGGGGACTTTAACACCCCACTTTCACCAATGGACAGATCATCCAAAATGAAATAAATAAGGAAACACAAGCTTTAAATGATGCATTAAACAAGATGGACTTAATTGATATTTATAGGACATTCCATCCAAAAACAACAGAATACACATTTTTCTCAAGTGCTCATGGAACATTCTCCAGGATAGATCATATCTTGGGTCGCAAATCAAGCCTTGGTAAATTTAAGCAATATTTTAAATGGAGAGTAGTACACTGGTAGTCCTGTGGGGGGCAGGGGGGGTTGATAACAAAAACAAAAAATTACCAAAAACATGCAAATGGATGGTGGTAATGGTAGTAAAATCCCATTAACAGAAATGGAAGGATAAGTCCAAATGAAAAATGGAAAAGTTGAGGAGGCTAAATTCTTCCTACATTTGAAAGGAAGAAAGAAATTCTAAAAGTTAAATATCTTCAATGACTATTTAATCTCTAAGGAAAACCAGTGATGTAAACAGGGCAAACTCAGCCTTTACGGGCAGAACTGAATTCCAATACTAGTTCTGACACCTACAGGGTGGAGTGTGTTAACCTGGGCAGGTTAACCATTGTCAGTCTGTTTTCTCCTCTGATAAATAACATGAAAAATACCTAACGCCATGAGAGCACTGGTCTTGAAACTAGGATCCATCCGGATCATCTCAGTCCAATGAAATATATTGTGAGCTACAAATGCAGGCTACATATATAATGTGAAATCTCTTAGAAGCCACACTGAAAAAAAGAAAAGAAGTGGGTGAAGTTAACTTGAGTAATATATTTTTAAACTCAGTATATGCAAAATATTATTTCATCATGTAATCGATATAGAAGTTATTACTGAATTTGCAGCATCTATTGAGATCATTGTGGTTTATTCTGTTAATATAATGTATTGCACTGATTGAGTTTCAAATGTTAAACCAATCATTCATATATATATATATATATACATATATATATATATATATATATATGATTACACGTATGACCAAGAGGAATTTCTTCCAGAAATGCAAGCAAGATTGGTTTAACATCTGAAAAAAAAAAAAATTATATATATATATATATATATATATATATATATATATATATATATTGCTGGATTTGGATTGCTAGTATTTTGTTGAGGATATTTACATCTGTATTTGTAGGGACTATTGATCTGTAGCTTTCTTTTCTTATCATGTCTTTGTCCTGTTTTGGTCTTAAGGTAATACTGGTCTCATAGAATGCGTTGGGAAGTGTTCCTTCCCCTTCTAAATCTTTGTAAGAGCGTCTGAAGGATTGACATTAATTCTTTTTTAAACGTGTGGTAGAATTCACTAGTGAAGCCATCTAGACCTAGACTTTTCTTTGTGCGAAGATTTAAAATTGCTAATGAAATATCTTTACTTGTTTTAAGTCTATTTGGATTTTTAATTTTTTCAGTTTCAGTTGTTTGTGTTTTTCTAGGAATTTATCCATTTCACCTGGGTTATCTAATTTGATGTCATATGATTATTCATAGTATTCCCTTACAATCCTTTTTAGTTCTGTGAGGTTAGTACTGAGGTCCCCTCTTTTATTCCTGATTTCGGTAATCTGGGTCCTTACTTTTTTTTCTTGGCCAGGCTAGTTGAAGTTTAATTTTGTTGATCTTTTTCAAATCACTAACTTTTGATTTCATTGATGTTCACTATTATTTTTATTCTTTATTTTATTTATTTGTGATCTAATCTTTATTATTTTCTTCCTTCTGCTTGCTTGTTTTAGCTTATTCTTCTTTTTCTAGTTTCTTAAGGTAGAAGTTCAGGTTATCAATTTGAGATCTTTATTCCTCTTATACTTATAGGCATTATAGCTATAAGTTTCCCTCTGACTGCTGTTTGAGCTGCATCTCATGAGTTTTGGTATGTGTGGTTTTATTTTCATTTATCTCAAATTATTTTGTAATTTGCATTGTGATTTATTCTTTGACTCAATTGTTATTTAGGAGAGTTTTATTTAATTTTCACATATCTGTGAATTTCTCAAATTTCCTTCTATTATTATGACTTTTCATTTCATTCCATTGTGGTCAAAGAACACTGTATAATTTAAATACTTTTAAAGTTATTGAGGTTTGTTTTATGGCCTCCTAACATATACTCCTAACATATCCTGGAAAATGTTCCATATGCACTTGAGAAGAATGTATATTCTGCTTGTTGTTGATTGGAGTGTTCTGTAGAAGTCTGTTATATTTAGTTGGTTTACAGTGTTTACGTTTTCCGTTTCCTTGTTGATCTGCCTGGTTGTTCTACCCATTGTTGAAAGTGAGGTGTTGAAGTTTTCAAATATTATTGTTGAATTGTCTATATCACTTTTTAATGTATGTATTTTACGTCATGTTTTGGGGCACTCTCTCGTTAGATGCATTATGCTTATATTTATTTTGTCTTCATGACGGACTGACCCTTTTATTATTATGTCCTTTTTTGTCACTAGTAACAAAATTTGTCTCTAAGTCTATTTTGTCTTATACTACTGTAGCCACTTCAGCTCTATTTTGGATACTCTTTGTATGGGATATATTTTTCAATCCTTTTACTTTCAACTTATTGTGTCTTTGAATCAATTATGTCTCTTGTGATGGCATGTAGTTGGACCACGTTTGCTTCATTTGACCATTCTCTGGCTTTTGACTGCACAGAGACACACATTCTTATTAGAGGAATGATATTATCATTATTTCATAAACTGTATACTCATTGCTTTATTACAGATTTGATACTGAGAGCTAACATATTGCTTTACCTTTTTTTATAATTTATGAAAATGGATTAATTATTCATATTAGATCTATATTATTTTAACCTTGACTACTTTTTATAATCTGTCTTACAGGATTCATTTTGCAACTTATTTCTCATTGTTTTTATAATGTTTCTTGCAATGCTTATTAACATATGTATTTGAATTGAAATAATAAAAGCGGAATTTTTCTGAAAGTGTAATTCGGCTTATTGTTTGCCATGGATATTTTTGTAAATTGACCTAAATATACAGCTCCACAGTTTTGATATAATATATATGTATAAAATCCAGGAAGAAAGTATAGTGGAAATGTGAGTTGAAATAGACAAAGAAAAGGCCTAAAATTTCCAAATATTACAAAATAGTTTTTCATATATTTTTAAATAGCTGGTCTTGAGTATTAAATTATTATAATATTCAAATTTCATTTAATACATTTAAAATGATATAGTAATTATATTTAAAGTGACAATATTAAATATATATTGAAAATTATATCCTTTGTGACAATGTAAACTTATGATAAAAAATTTAGATACCTTAAAATGTACAAGACATTTAAAACTGTTCAAAAATACATGATATTGTTTAAATGTTCAAAATGTCTTCGGGTGATTCTCAAGGAAAAATGTTTGAAGACCAGGTCAAAGAACAAAGGCACTCTAAATTCATCACCTCTGGTTGCCTTTTTTACTTCTATATTCCCAGTGCCAATCACATCTCCATGACTGAGTGACTGAATGAATGTCCTGAATGGATAACATTACAAATTACACACTTGCTGCCTAGAGAAAGGATGACCCTGGAGGTGGATTTTTCCCTCTCTAGGCTAGATAATTATTAGTTGGTAGGTAGAGAGAGCGGGGTCCTGATGGAAATGAGGAAAGGATACCTACACTCCTGACTTGATAAGACAGCCTTGGGTGAGTAACTTTACCCTTGTCAGACTCCAGCAAAATGAGAGAAAGATTGATACCTAGACTTAAGGGAACTCAATGAAGTATTATATTGAGATCCATTTATAACAATTATCTTGAATTCTATAAGCATTTTCTGAGAATCTACTTTTCCATCACTGCTAGGCACTGGGCATGCAAGGAAGAAGACAGAGTATAAAGAAGTCTACTGAAGCAGGATAAGTGGTGTAAGAGAAACATTAATTTATAGGTTGAATTATTTGAAATTACTGTTATTTGGCCATTTTTGGCCTACCAAAAATAAGGTAAATCATATGGTTCAATCTACACGGTATGTGTAAATCTAGGATAAAGAGCAAGAAATCCTGAGGGATTCTGGTTAATCAGGGAAAGCAATATGTAGTCATTGACATTTGAGCTGGACATTGAAGGATGAAAAAGAAGGATGGTGGATGGATAGCTGGCAGATAGGATATCTGAGATAACAGGATCAAAACAAGAACAAGAGTAGAGAGAATTAGAAGGTACATGTGTGTTCTGGAAAGGTACATTGGGTTTCCTTTTTGTTGAGGCCTGAGAACTGTGAATAAAATAGAAAGGAGCCCGAGATTTGAGTTAAGAGTCCTGTAGGCCTAAGAAAATGCTGTTGAGTCAGTAATGGGAAGCCACTGAAGGCTTACCACAGGGAGTACTGTGAACAGATATAAGCTTTAGAATAACTCAGGTGGGTGAATGGGGAATGAGTGATGGGTAGGGAGGTTGAGACTGGAGGCCCAGAGATGCATAGGAAGCTCCTGCAACGTCAAGATGAACGCAGTAGATGTGTGTATGGGTTGAGAAATGGGGCATGCTTCTCAGACAAATTTATCATGGTTTGGTCATTGATTAGGTTGAGAGATTAGTTGTAAGAGGTATAGGTTCAGGAGTGGAGGAAGGGAGTAAGCTACTTGGGGATATCCTGCAGTGAGGGTAGAGTTCTGCGCTATGGGTCTTAGCTCTGAAAGTAGATGCAGTTATCAGGGGAATTTGCCTAGGAAGAACAGGGAAACAGAGGAAGGCAGAAGGACAGAACAGGGGATTAGGAATGGATCTGTGCCCTGTGCTTAACCACATTTTATCTTCATCACAACACTTGTTTACCTCAGTGTCTACCCTTCGCACATCTGTGAGACCTCCAAAGGTGGGAATTAGATCTTGTCTATTCTTCAGCATTCTCAAAGCTCATACATAGTCAAGGAATAGATACTTAAAAAAGTCCTTGCTATTTAGCACAGGGAGATCTACTCAATATTCTATAATAACCTATATGGGAAAAGAATCTGAAAAAGAATGGTTATATGCATATGTATAACTGAATAATTTTGCTGTACACCTGAAACTAACATAACATTGTAAATCAACTATAATATAAAATAAAAACTAAATTTAAAAATGTCCTTGCTGAATCAAATCTTAACGTTTTATGGAATGTTTTCTAGGTTCTTGTCATTAAGTGCCATACAGGTGTCCTTCCATTTCATATTTCACAGATGGGGAAACAGAAGCATGCACTTGTTCAAGGTCACAATTAGTGGGTGGGAGCCTGGATTTGAACTCAGGCAGTCTAACACCAGAGGCTGCTGGCACAAAACTCCCATGCATGCTCTGGAATGAATAGTCAGAGTGACATCCGTTTGGCACTTTACAGTTTAGGGTTGCTCTCATAGTCAGTTCTAATATCCTCAAAGTAACTTGCTGAGATGGAGGGAGGGGAAAATCTTATTATTGAATAAATGAAAGTTAAGTGAATTCATGAGGAAACACAGCTAGTAAGTGGCAAAACCACGCAAAGCCACCATCTTCTGAGTTACAGACCTGTGTTCCATTTCAGTCTTGTTTCCTGTGAGTCCAGTTGTCTGTCTTACTGCTCAAGAAGATAGAATGCATCAGCAAGTGGCTGGAGAGGCGGGCTGTGGAAGAAGCAGGAATACCTCTTGATTAGCTGGACATGTTTCCTTGAGGGATTTAGAAACTTCATTCTGGTAAGACTATAAGGTGTTTGTGGGTCAGACTTACTTGTGAAAGCTAATGTGAATGTGAATACGAATAGTCTCTTTTATTAGTAATCATGAATGCTCAATATTTAGGCACAACCCACATGTAAACAAATGATTGGTTTGTTGATTTTAGATGTAAATGAAAAGTAATCTATTGACTTATCTATTCACCATTGCTGGGGACATAAACTGGAATCTGTCCTTAGGCATAATGTCAGGGATCCCTCTACAGTCTAACCACCCCAGCCTCTTTAGAGGCCTCTATGGTTCATTTACTAAGGAGGATAAAATTTGCCCTCTTAATAGGAGAATGGAAAAGAGAACGATGGATATTGAATTTCTATAGGCGTTTGTCTAACCTAATCCCCTACCACACATAGACTCTTCTTTGATGGCTGGTCTCCTTAAATAGGAGAGACTCATGAAAGATTTCAAAGGAACTGAAAACGAGATTGATAATAAGCTTCATACTTGTGTTCAGCTCATTTCAGTTTAGAAAAAGAAAAGTGTCGGTGCCTCTGACAGATACTACCTTGTTTGAATTTTATGAGTCCTAGGCAAGGTTGGCCTGTCATTTCTCTGCCATTATACAAGATTGGTTTTCTTGCCAAGTTTCACCATTGCTAATATAGACTCTGAAGCAGCAAATACCACAGAGGATTCGTTGATGAGACATCTTCTGTTTTGTAAGTAGACGTGTTTATTTATACAGAAGGTAAAAGTATATCCTCAGTGTGACCAATATATTTAGTTCCTTAACTTCTAAAATAAGCACTGTTTTGATAATTATAACAGAAGCACCTACATTTTTCCTGTTTAAAGAAGAGACTAAATTAGTAGTTCTTGTCTATAGTATTAACTAACATATAATATTAACTATTAATTTATAATAAATATAAATGTGTATTTAGGACTCTCTACATGCAATGTGATATTCTAAATATTTAATCCACTTTACAACTCTATGATAAATACTATTATTGTTTTCATATTAAAGGCAAGTAAACTGAGGCACAGGACTGTTAAGCATCTGGCTTAAAACTGCAGAGCTAATGATAGAGCCAGAATCCCAGGGGTCCTGATATTAACTGTGCTAAAATGTTGTGAGTCTAATGACTTTGTCTCCACAAAACTGGAAAAGACTTCTGAGAAGTGGTGGGACATTATAAAAATCTACTAAAGATGGGAGCAAATTTAGGAAAACAGAGAGCTAGAGAACTTACAAAGTTTGTAAATGAACGCTCTCTTGTATAGCTTTGAGGGATTCTTCTCCCACTTCTCTCTGACCTTAGGGTTTCAATGAAATCTTGAGCAGGGTCTCTCGATGTAGCAGAGGCATGATGATGTCTTAGGTTTATGAGAAGCTGATGGCTTTGTGCTAGCATGGTTTTCCTGTTGGTCTTACTGAAACCAGCAACCATAGATTCCAACTGCTTCATTCGTGCTCACTGATGATGCCCCTCTTCTCAGTCAAACACCATACAAATGGATACCATTCCTTCATTGTTCCCTTTCTCCCTTCCTTCCATTCTCTAGGTCAATGAAATTAGTTAAACGAGCCTGATTCTGTGCCAGGGGTTGATGATTAAATAAACACATATGTAAATAAAATAAGACAATTGTTCCTGACCTTTAAAAAGACTCAAATGTGGCTTTAAAAATGGCCATCTGGGGAATTCCCTCATGATCCAGTGGTTAGGACTCAGTGCTTTCACTGCCAGGGCCCAGGTTTGATCCCTGGTCAGGGAGCTAAGATCCTTCATGGCACTCAGTGTGGCCAAATAAAAAAAAAAAAAAAAAATTGAAAATGCCGTCTGTTCATAATATAAGTAGGTACAAAAGAGGGAATGCTTACCTCCACCTGGGGTGTTGGGAAAGGCTTCATAGAAGAGGTTAGTACTTGAATTGAGTTTTAAAAGATGTGTAGGTTGGGGGTGGGATGGTCAGAGGAAAATGAGAAGAGCATTCCAGGAAGAGGAATCATCAGTAAGAGTAGCAAAGGATTGGAGGAGGAAACAGTAGGACTTGAAGAAAGTGAAGGGAAGATTTCCTGGATGGGGCAAGGGTGTGGGGTGAGGCCATTAGAATAAGGCTGGAGAAGTAGGCAAGGGCCAGACCAGGTATGACAAAGAAAGGAAAATCACTGAAAAATCCACCTCCAGGACCTAAACCCAACACAACACATGTATATGGTGATCTTGTTTTAAAAATTCCCTGCAGTTCATCAGATAATATTTGAACTTCAGGGCTTCAGGGATAGTGGATAGTTTTATTAACATATTCTGTGGTATTTTATACACGTCCTGGCTAGATTAACACATCATCTTCTATAAGGAGAGTAGCTAGTGTGAACTTAAGATCAGTTTGATCTTTGATATAAGGTGTAAAGAATTTTTTAAATAATCACCCCAGAGCTTTTGTATAACACCTGTTTTCAGTTCTAATTTAATGCAAAATATGTTACTAAGATTCAATATTAATGCCAGCATTATTTCATTCCAAATATTTCCATCCAAGTACTCTTTTTAAAACCGATACATAGTGCTTACTATATGCCAGGCGTTGTTTTAAGCATTTTACAAATATTAAATCATCCAATGGTCTAACAACACAATAAGAGGTAGGTACTGTCATTATCGCTATTTTACAAATGAGGAAACAGTAGTTGAGTAACTTGCCTGAAGTTGCAAAGCTGGTAAGTGGTGGAGCTGGGAGTTGAGTGCAGGCATCTTACTTCAGAGATGCTAGACCATGTCTTTGTTTTTAATTATCATTTATCTACTCTTTCAACTTACTTTTTTTCCAAACTAAATTATTAGACAGGTTTTGAAGTTCTTTTGGTCACTTGTTTAACTGGCATCACACTATATTTTATAAACATTTCAATACAAAGATTACATTTTCATATATTATATACGACATTTATTTTTAGGTTATAGTTCTTGACTCTGGCTACACGTTAGAATTATCTAGGGAGCTGTTTTTTAAAAAAAATATATTGTTGGCCTGAGACGTACCTCCAAGAGATTCTGATTTAATTGGTTTGGGTGAAGCCTGGACATAGTATTTTAAAAACTCCCCAGGTGATTCTAATGTCATCCAAGGTTGAGAACCACTGATATAGATGGATCATTTATTGATTACTTTAGGCACTATGCTACGTATTTTAAACATCATTTTTAACATTTCACTTGACAACCTGATTAGGTAGGTATTATAATTATTGGTGTTTTACAGATGAGGACACTGAGGAACCAGGAGGTTATATAATTTGTCCAAGATCACACAGCTAGTAAATAGCAGAGACAGGGTGTATGAGGTAAAACCACATTTTCTTAATCATAATGTGGTTGAGCATCCCATAGCATAAAAATAATTAATATACTGTATCATAAATTAGTTGATCAGCATTCTGGAATCTATTTTTATTAATTAATTAATTTATTTTTGCTGTGTTGGGTCTTCGTTTCTGTTCAAGGGCTTTCTCTAGTTGTGGCAACTGGGGGCCACTCTTCATCACGATGCACAGGCCTCTCACTATCGCAGCCTCTCTTGTTGCGGAGCACAGGCTCCAGATGCGCAGGCTCAGTAGTTGTGGCTCACGGGCCTATTTGCTCCACGGCATGTGGGATCCTCCCAGACCAGGGCTCGAACCCGTGTCCCCTGCATTGGCAGGCAGATTCTCAACCACTGCGCCACCAGGGAAGCCCTGGAATCTATTTATTTTATATGTAGGTGTTAAGATGCTGAAAATTTTTTAAATTTAACTGCCTTTCCATTCAGTTTCTTAAAAATACTTTTCAAACCAAATTATGTGTAGTTATATACTTTTCCTGTTATATACATTTTTATGTTATATAATATATTGTTATATATGCCATGCATTTGTTATATTAGTAGACTTTTTATTCTTTTGTATTTCTGCATATGAGTACATAAAACATTCTAAATAAGTCTCCAAATACGTAAATACCTTATTAAGACTACTGGATGTTTTCTATTACTGAGAAGAAAGTGATACAAAAGCAGTTTATTCTTAGTAGAAAAGATTTGGGTTATACTGTGTGAAGAATTTTCTAACCGTAAGCAGCATCTTCTAGCTAATATACTTTGAGCATATTTGCTACATGCAAAGTGAAGTGTCTTCTACTTTCCATGCATTATTTCAGTAATACATTTAATGCATTCATTCATCTCAACCCATCTATATATAGAGTCTGTCATACAGAGTGAAGTAAGTCAGAAAGAGAAAAACAAATACTGTATGCTAACACATATATATGGAATCTAAAAAAAAAAAAGGTCATGAAGAACCTAGGGGTAAGACGGGAATAAAGACACAGACCTACTAGAGAATGGACTTGAGGATATGGGGAAGGGGAAGGGTAAGCTGTGACAAAGTGAGAGAGTGGCATGGACATATATACACTACCAAACGTGAAATAGATAGCTAGTGGAAAGCAGCCGCATAGCACAGGGAGATCAGCTCGGTGGTTTGTGACCGCCTAGAGGGGTGGGATAGGGAGGGTGGGAGGGAGGGAGACACAAGAGGGAAGAGATATGGGGACATATGTATATGTATAACTGATTCACTTTGTTATAAAGCAGAAACCAACACACCATTGTGGGGCAATTATACTCCAATAAAGATGTTAAAAAAAAAAAAAACCTCCCGTGCTCATGTATCTAGCTCAGGACTCCTTTCTGAAATATAAATTTATTTATCCAGCTGCCTACTGATAGCTTCACCCAAATGTTTCATAGATAACTCATATATAACATTTCCAAAAAGAAACTCTCAATTTTGCTCCATTTTTTTCTTCCCTCAGTCTCTTTTATCTCAGTAAATGGCTCCATCATCTATCCTGTTGCTTCAGGCCAGAAACCTAGAACTCATCCTTGATTCTTTTTGCTGTCCTCCAAAATGGGCTTGATGGTTTCATCTCCAAAATGTGTCTCAAGTCCATCCACTTGTCTACACAGCCACTGCTACCACTATAGTCCATTCATCAGTGTATCTTGAACAGACCATTACGATAGCCTTATTACTGGTCTCCGTGTTTCTTTCCTGTTCTCTTATGATCCATTCTCCACCTTTCACCCTGAAGCCAGTGTTGCAGTTAGGGTCACTATTCACTTGCAAAAAAAAAATCTTTCGATGCTTTCCTTGCCTTTGCCTACCAGGTCCTGTATGATTTACTGTCAACTCCCATCACTCTCCCCCTCTCTCACTGTGTGCAACCACATTGGTCGTTCAGTTCTTCAACCACTCCAAAAGTCTTCTTTGGCCCAGCAGACCCTTCTCCCAACTGCATGGCTGGCTCCTCATCTTTCAAGTCTCATCTGAAATGTAATTTCCTCAAGGAGACCTTCATGGACCATTTTCTCCAAAATGCCTCCTTTCCCAGACCATTCTTTATTTCCTTATTAGCACTTATCATCACTTATAAGATTTAATTTATTCACTTATTTTATTGTCTATTTATTTCATTGAATGTAAGATCCACGATGGACTCATATCTGCCTTGTTTTGACTTATCTCCAACTGGTTCCTTAGCATATAGCACAGAATATGCTCACAAAAGAATATATTTTAGTTCTATGTTAAATGAATATAAATGTCATGAATCTTTGATATGTAATAAAAAACATAGTTATTTCTTCCTGAGATCTTAAAAGAAAATTCTAGTCTAGTGTTTCCCAAACTGTGTTTTATGCAGTGAATTAAGGAAAGAAAGAAAGAGCCAAATTTCTGTTGCCAAGATTTTGCTGTTACTGTTAAGTCTATATATAAACAACAACAAAAAAGCCACAGTTTCTATGTCCATCATTTTACCAGACAGAATGATGGAGAGTTAAAGGCATTATAGGCCAAAGACACTATAAAGGTGTAGAAATGGAAATAGTGTGATAGCTTTGAGCAAATAGTAAAATTATTAGAAGAGAGTGACCAATAAAGAATTTGATAGGTTTATATAATGGAGAATTTTATATACTATACAAAAGCATTTGAATTTTATCCTATAAGAAGTGAGGTACTCTATAGGATAAAAGAGCTTTAAGCAGGAAAATGACATGCTTCAATTTGCATTTAAAAATTATCATTTTGTAGCCAATGTAGCAAATGGCTTGGCGGGAGATAAGATGCAAATCAAGGAATCCAGCTAGAAGGTTGTTATAATCTATGAGCAAGATGGCAGATCTGGCTTGAAGTAAGTAATGACACTGAGGACAAAGGGGAAGGAACAGGTCTCTCCTATGAGCTTTTCTTGGAATGATTTCTGTGAAGCTCCAATAAAGTCGTATTTCCAGTTTCAGCTTATATCATCCACCTATGGACTTTAGAATGAATTTCCATATTATTTACCTGTTGGCTTCATAGCTATCTTTTTTGATGACTATACTAAAAAGCCCCACTAAACAAACTATAGAGGCTTCATTGTGAGGATTAAAAGAAGAAATGGATATGAAAGCACTTTGCAAAGTACTATACAAATGGAAACTATTTTTATTACTACTAAGTCAATTTAGTGTACAAAGAGAAAAATCACTTTCTCACATGTATGCTTTCATAAGCCAAGACCCCAAGCAGGATGAATCACTCTTATAACCATAACACTTTTTTGTACTTCTATCATAACACCTCCATTAATTATAAATTGTTTATGCATTGGTTTTTCCTTGTAGGGTATAAATCCTTTAGAGACAGAGAGAGAGTCCTATGAATCTTTGCAACCTGGTTTGTGGTAGACAGTAAGAGCTCAGTAAATGTTAATTGCATGCATGAATGAACAATTAGTTCCCAGGAAATGATAAAGGCAGATAGTAGGGAGCTGATGGGGACTTTAAAAGTAAAATAAATAATACAGTAAATGTGTTAAAATGAAATGATTCAGAGTGATTGATGATCATATATTTTCTTTTAGTCAGAAGATGTATATAGATTTACTATATTGCCAAAATACTGTATTAACCTACTCTTAGTAAAATTAAATATTTTGTAACACTGATAATTAAACATCCTTTTACAGTATTGTATTCATTTATCTATTCATTTAGCAAATCTCTTTCCAATGTCTGGTAAGTACAAAGCACTGTGCTATTGATTTTATTTTTTTTAATTTTTTCTGTATCACCCTAAGTGTCCAGCAACAGATGAATGGATAAAGAAGATGTGGCACATATATACAATGAAATATTACTCAGCCATAAAAAGAAATGCACTATTAGTTTTAAATAGGCATGTCCCTGTCCTCCTGAAGTTCCCTATCTAGTGGGGGGGCAGTGGTGAGGGGAGGAAGGCCTGCTCCATGCCAAACACTATCCTTGAAATTTTACATATTTTATAATAATAATTACCATTTACTGAGTACTCCTATAGTCATAACAACCCTGTAAAGTAAGCATTATTATGCCCGTTTTGCAAAAAAGAAACCTAAGCTAAGAAAAATGTTATTAATTTATTTGAGATCACAGAGCTGGGAAGGGACTAAGGAAGGCTGATTGATAACAAGGAAGAACATAAGGATTATTTTTTATTTGAGAATCTAGATTCTCTTGCATCATTCAAGTTAATTCAACAAATATCAATGGAATGCCAACAAGGACAGATATGTAAAATTATAGTGAATTATAATAATAAAGTCCCCACTCTCATGGGGTTTTTGATTTGGTAGAAAGAGTTATAAAAATAAACATAATCATAAGGTGGGATTTTAACCAAAGGTTGACAGGTCTTTGGGGGAAAATGGCTTTCAGGAACTGAGCATTATCAATGTGTGATATGAAGAGCATCCTGGGTTTGGGGGTCAGAAGACTAATTTAAGGCTAATTCTCCTTGTTGTGGGACTGTGGGAAAGACACTTAGGTTTCTGGGCCTCACTGCCCTTATTTGTTAAATATGGACAATAATAGATTATGTGTCTACTTTATTTTAAGTGTTAATGGGTGGAGATAAGGGAAAGCATTTTCTAAAATGCAACACAGATTTGTGATAAAGAAAGCCAATTTCCTAGGAATATCTTTTTGGTATAAGAGTCTTCAAATAAGAGAAAGCATAGAGAAATGACTTATAAGTCTTTATCCCTAGTATATAATGTGGTGCCTGTCACATAGTAAGTACTTAATAAATACTTATCAAGCTTAGTTCCTGAATGGCAGAAGGAGACCAGAGGAAACCAAATCTCTCCTCCAACTAGTGGGAAAGATATATTGTACTCAACTTCTTGTGACCTTTTCAACACATCAAGTAGTTGTCAATAAATGTATTAGTTATAATCCAAAGTTCCTTTTAAATTGGGTACTTTTATTTGTTTGTTCATTCAGTTGTTTGTCAGAGATGTATATTTGTGACTGTGTGTGTGTATCTGAAAGAACATATTTGGGGGTTGTGATGACCTGTTTTCATATCTATTTGTTTCTGTTAGGTATCTGTTTGTTCCTTTCTACTGGTGAGTGCTCACAGCATACAGCACTCTTGGGGTCAAGAATAGAACCATATATTCTCCATGGTTGTTTATATTTCAACAGGTATTATAGAAATAGGCTTATGGGATAAAGTTGAAACCTGGTAATGCTATGCACTAGCCAGAGAGAGGATTTACTTGAGGAAATCTGGCTTACTTAACACCATGAAACCATACACCCATAGGCAGTTATCTATCTGCCTACCAAGACTAGACTAGCCTTAGCTTGGATCCTTAGCTAGACATGTACATGCCTTTGCTACGATATGACAAATGAACAGCACCTACAAATCTTAATCTTGTGTTTAATTACAATGTTAATATTAGTAAACATTATAAGAAGTCTTTTTTCTAGCTTTAGCATCTCATTTAATGTCACTCAAAATTGTCTTTATAATAAAATGTTATAAAAAATGAATGTTCAGAACTTCATGAAGATAGAATAGATGATCTTTCTTATTCTTCCTACCAAGTACTACTAATAAGCCCGGACATTATATATAAAGTAAACATAGACCATCTAAAAGGTAAAGAGAAGACAAACTGTCTTGGAACCTTGGAACCATAGGAACAATAAGGTCGTGAGATCCTTGGGTGTCCTTTTTGCCTTATCTATCTGAAAATTGGAGCTGGAGAAGGTAGAATCTGCAAATGCCTCAGGTGCAGACCAGAAAAAAAGCCCTAGCAAACACTTGCTCTCTGTAGCCAAAGGACCAAGAAAAAGGCAGGCTTACATCACAGAAAGCTTTTAGACAATAACCACTCTACTAGAGCCAAACACCACAGAAAAAATTGTGACCCCACCTTCACCTATGTCAGCAAAGACCAAGAGGGTAGCCTAGAGTTCCACCCTCGTTAGGCTGTAACAAGGTACCTCTCCACCCCCGTGTGGTGTCAGAGAGGGCTGAGTAGGGAGATGGTACTTTCATTCCTGCTGAGTAGTCATGAAGTCCCCTACTCCATCTACAGTGTCAGGAGGGCCATGTGTGAAACCTGGACTTTCACCCATACCTTGCAGTAATGAGGTTCCCCTCTCCCTCCCCATTGGGCTGATGTCAGAGGAGACCTGGTGATGAGTCAAAACTTTACTCATCACCAGTGATGAGTGATTTTCACACTCACTACCAGTATCCAGTGGTCATGGGGCCATACAAGCTCTGTGGTAACATAGGAAGACATGTGTGGAGCAGTAATGAGGCACTGTTACTCCTCCCAATCAGAGTGGTGTCGGGGAAGGGAGGCCTCATTCCTCCCATTTCCTCCCAGTGGTACTGTGGAGTCCCCTAACCATCTCAGGTGTCAGCAGAGACCAAGTGAGGAACTTGGGCTTCTACCCCCACCTGGCAGCAATGGAGCAACATCCTCTGTTCCCCTGCCACAGCAATATCATGAAACACAGCTAAAACAGAAAGTTGAAATAAAATCTGTAGTTTTTAAACAAAATACCAAAAATGTTCAGGTTCCAGTTGAAAGTGATTCATCATACCAAGTCCAGGAAAATCTCAACATGGGAGAGTAAATACAATAAATGCTAACACAGAGATGACAGAGATATTAGAATTTGGGAGATCTTCAGTCATTATTATTTTTTTTTTTCAGCTTTACCTTCTTTCCATATTCTGGTAACACGAATGTTAGAACTTTTATTATAGTCATATAGGTCCCTGAGTGTCTGTCTGTCTCTCTCTTTTTTAGTTTATTCTCTCTGTTGTTCAAATTGGGTAATTTTTATTATTCTTTCTTCTAGTTCACTAATTCTTTTATCTATTCCTTCCATTCAGATGACAGAAATTTAAAGCAGCTATCATAAAAGTATTTCAGTGAGCAATTACAAACATGATTGAAACAAATGAAAAAAAAAACACAAAAAAACAAAAAAAAAAACACAAAATAGAGGCTATAAAGAAACCTAAACTTTAGAACTTCAAAATACAGTAACCAAAATAAAAAACTCAATGGTTGGACTAACAGCTGAAAGGAGGGGTCAGAGGAAAGAAGCAGTAAACTGAAAGAAAGAACAATAGAAATTACCCAATCTTAACAACAGAGAGAAAATAAACTAAAGTAAAAATGACCAGAGACTCAGGAACCCATATGACTGTAACAAAGCACCTAATATTTGTGTCACTAGAATACTAGAAAGAGAGGAAAAAGAGGTTGAGACTGAAAAGTGTTTAAAGAAAGAATGGCTAAAAACTTCCCAATTTTGGCAAAGGACATAAGCCTATAGGTTCAAAGAAGCTGGATGAATTCCAAACAGGATGAACTCAAAAAACCCATGCCAAGACACATTATAGTCATACATCTAAAATTAAAGAAGAAAAATTCTGAAAGCAGTGAGAGATAAATAAAACCGTACCTATACAGGAAAAACCATTCAAATGACAGCAGATTTCTCATCCAAAATCACAGAGGACAGAAGGAAGTGACATAACATTTTTCAAGTGCTGAAAGAAAAAAACTGTTAAATCAGAATTCCAGATCTTTAAAATTATCCTTCAAAAATAAATATTCAGACTTTCTAAGATGAAGGAAAACTAAGGGAATTTGTCACTAGGGGAATTACCCTAAAAGAATGGTTAAGGGAAGTTCTCTAAACAAAGAGAATCTTGGAAGATTGAGAAAGAAGAAAGAATTAAGCAAAAATATGGTAAATAGAATAGACTTCCCTTTGTCTTTTGAGTTTCTAAATTATGTTTGATGGTTGAAACCCCAAATTATAACATTTTTCTGATATTGTTCTGATGATATGTAGAGGAAATACTTAAGACAATTATATTATGAATGTAGGAGGGTAAACTGACATAAGGAGATGGACATAAAGTTTCTATACTTTATGCTAACTGGTAAAATGTTAACACCAGTAAATTATGATAAATTATGTACATATCACATGGAGCAGCCACTAAAAATCTATACAAAAATATACACTCAAAAACATTGTAGGTAAATCAAAATTGAATTCTAAAAATGGTTCCTGTATCCCACAGGAAGATAGGGAAAGGAAAATAGAGAAACAGAAAACAGATAGAACAAACAGAAGACACAAAATTAAGTGGCAAACTTCAGCCCTAACATATCAATAATTACATTACATGTAAATGGTCTAAATATACCAAATAAAAGATACAGATTGGCAGAGTGGATTAAAAAGCATGCCTCCACTACATGCTGTCTACAAGAAACTCACTTAAAATATAGAAGATATTGGTTGGTTGAAAGTAAAAGAATGTAAAAACATAAAACATTCAAACATTTATCAAAAGAAAGTAATAGTGACTATATTAATATCATATAAAATAGACTTCAGAACAAAGAACAATACTAGAGACAGAGACCAATATAACATAATGATAAAATGGCTCAACTACCTTAAGACATAGCTATCCCTTAATATGTATGCACCAAATAGAACAGCAATATATATGAAACAAAACTCATAGAAAAGAGAAACTGATATCCACAATTATATTTGTAGATTTCAACATCTCTCTCTCTCTCAACAGTTGGCAGAACAACTAGACAGAAAATCATAGTATATTGAAGAACTCAGTAACACCATCAACCAGCAAGATCTAATCTACATTTATAGAACACTCCCCCCAACAGCAGTAGAATACACATACTTTTAAGCACCCATGAGACATACACCAAGTTAGACCGTATGCTGGACCATAAAACAAACCCAACAAATTTATAAGAATTAAAATTGTCTAGAGTATGTTCTCTGACCACATGGAGTCAAACTAGAAATTATTAACAGAAAAATAACAGGAAAATCTCCAAACATTTGAAAACTAGACAACACACTTTTAAATAACCCATGAGTCAAAGAGGAATTCTCAAGGGAAATTAAAAACAAACAAACAAACAAACATTGAGCTGAATGAGAATGAAAGTAAAGCATATTAACATTTGTGGGATGCAGCTATACTAGTGCTGAGAGCAAAATTTATAGCACCAAATGCTTACATTAGAACACAGAACAAGTTTCAAATTAATAATCTAAGCTTCCATCTCAAAATATTAAAAGAAGGAAAGCAAAATAAACCCAAAGCAATTAGAAGGCAGGAAATAATAAAGATAAGAGCAGAAGTTAGTAACATTGAAAATAAACAAAAAAAATAGAGATAATCAATGAAACAAAGAGCGGGTTTTTAGGAAAGATCAATATAATTGGCAAGCCATTAACAAGACTGACAAAGAAAAATGGAGAGGAGCCACAAATTGCCCAATATAAAGAATGAAACAGAGGATATCATTACAGATCCTGCAGACATTTAAAAGATAAGTGAACAACTCCACACACAAAAATTTGACAACTCAAATTTTTCCTCAAAAAGCACAAACTATCACAGTTCACTCAATAAAGGACAGATAATTTGAATAGCCCAACAGCTCTTAAAGAAATTGAATTTGTACTTTTAAGACTCCAAAAAAGAAATCTCCTGTCCCAGATGACTTCACTGGATTATTCTACAAAGCGTTTGAAAAAGAATTAACACTAATTCTACATAATATCTTCCATAAAATAAAAAGAAGAAAGAAAAGGAGTTAGCACTTCCCAATTCATTTTATGAAGCTATTAACACTATGACATGAAAACCCAAAAGACAATTCAGAAAATGAAAACTATAGATGACTATCCCTCATGAATATAGACACAAAAATCTTTAACAAAATAATAGCAAATAAAGTTCAGCAACATATAAAAATAATTATACTTCATAACCAAATGGTATTTATTCCAAAAATGCAAGACCTGTTCAATATTGAAAAATCAATCAGTATAACTCACTATATTAGCAGGTAAAGAAGAAAAATCATATGATCTTATCAATCAATGCAGAAAAAATCATCAGACAAAATTCAGCACCCATTCATGATAAAAAACTCTCAGAAAAATAGGAATTCAAGAGAATCCCCTCAACTTGTTAAAAGGCATCCACAAAATATCTTAGCATTATATTTAATGGTGAATGAGTGAATGATTTCCACTTAAAACTGGGACCAAACATAAATGTTAGGTTTCATCATTTTACTCAATATAATAGTGACATTCTAGCTTATGCAATTAAGGCAAGAAAAGGAAATAAAAGGTATACAGATTAGGAAGGAAAAAATAAAACTGTCGCTATTTGCAGATGATGAGTGTCTGCAGAGAAAATCTCAAGGAATCTACAAAAAAAAAACCCTCCTAGAGCTCAAAAGTAAGTTCAGAAAGATGACAGGATACAAGGTAAAGAACAGAAATCAACTGTATTTTTATATACCAGCAATAAACACACAGACATTAAAAAGTATGTATAACCATTTACAATTGCTTAAAAAATGAAATTCTTAGGGGTAAAGTGTAAGTATAACAAATATGTATAGAACTTGCATGCTTACAAGTAGAAAACACTAGTGACAGAAATCAAAGATCTAAATAAATGAAGAGGAATGCCATGTCTATGGATTGGAAGATTCAACATAGTAAAAATGTCAATTCTTCCCAAACTGATATAAAATTTAATAAAATTCCTATCAAAATCTCAGTAATACTTTTTGGAGATGTAGGAAAGATTATTCTAAAATATACATGGAAAGATAAGGGAACTAACATAGTGAAAACGTTTATGAAAAAGGAAGAATGAAGTGTGAGAAATCACTCTACCCAATCTCAAGACTTACATAGCTATAGTAATCAAGACTGCATATTACTGGTGGGGAGATGGACCCATAGATCAATGGATAAGAATAGAATGTGAATCTATAAATAGACCACACAGAATTGCCCAACTGAGTTTTGACAAAGGTGAAAACCTAAACTTCACACATTATACAAAAATTAGCTCAAAATGGATCATATAGTTAAATGTAAAACATAAAACCACTAATCTTTTAGACAAGAACATAGGCAAGAATCTTTGTGACCCAGGGTTGGGTGAAGAGTTCTTAGATATTACTAAAAATACAATCCATAAAATTTTAAAAAATGGATAAACTGGACTTCATCAAAGTTAGAAACTTTTGCTTTGGGAATGGCATTTTTAAGTGGACAAAATACAGACTGGGAGAAAATATTTGCAAACCACTTGTCTGACAAAGGACTAACATCTAGAATATATAAAGAATTCTCAAAACTCAACATCAAAGAAATGAACAACCTGATTAGAAAATGGGCAAAGGACATGAAGAGACATTTCACCAAAGAGGATCGACAGATGGAAAATAAGCATGTGAAAATTTGTTCAACATCATTAGCCATTGGGAAAATGGAGATTAAATCCACAATGAGATAACACTACACAGCTATCAGAAAGGATCAAATAAAAAATAGTGACAATACGAAATGCTAATAAGAAGAAACTGGATCTGTTCATGTGTTTGTGGCTGGTGGGAATGTAAAATGGTATAGTCACTCTTGAAAACAGTTTGGCAAATTCTTTATAACCTAAAATGCAACTACCATATAATCCAGCAATTACACTCTGGGGCATTTATCTCAGGGAAATGGAAATTTATGTTCGCACAACAGCCTGTACATGAATGTTCAAAGAAACTTTATTTGTTCTGGGAAAAACTGGAAATGACCCAGATGTCCTTCAACGGGTGAATGGGTAAACAAACTGGGGTACATCCGTATATTTATTCAGCATTTGTTTGGTGTCAGGACTCTACTAGGGTGCTTAAATACATTTGTGACTTAAATCTTGGAAGGTAAATATTATTATCATCCTAATTTTGTGGATTAGAAACTTGAGGCTTAGAGAGATTAAATGGCTTTCTCAAGGTCATTCAGAGCAAAGGCATGGAATTTGCAACCAGGGTTTTTGACATTCCAAAGCCCATTTGCTTTCCACTACAGAGACTGTCATTAAAATTAGGTGAGGTACTATATGTGTTTGTAATCTGGAAGGATGTAGCTCATCATGCTGTATCCTGTATAAGGATTGGTTCTGTCAGCAGACCTTCAGCACAAAGCGATTGCCTAAGAGCAGACTTTCCTTTTCTGTAGTAGATATCCATTGCTTTACCTAGGCATCTGCAAAGTCATGTCATAGCATTTGTATAGTCTTCTCTAAGAAAGAGGGTAGGCCTGAACACACTGTCCTCTGTTGACTCATTTCATCATGTGAAAAAACTAAATCTTGTTGACACCTTGATTTTAGCTTCTAATGCTCTGACTAGGTTATAGAATCTAGTCACCCTGTGCCTGGGTGCCTGACATGCAGGGCTTTGAGCTAATAAATGAGTGTTGGTTAAGCCATTAAAATAATGGTAGTTTGTTACACAACAATAAAAATCTAATATACCTTTTATGTGCCGGGCACAGTACTTGGTTCAGGGGATATAGCATGGCTTCTTCACTCATAGAGTTTGTATTCTGGGAAGAGGATAGGGGATGAAGGAGATGCAAAGAAGAAAGACTAATACATAAACACACAGTAAAAGATCAGATGGTCAGTGCTGTGGAGAATATTATAATGTGGTGATGATCGAGAGTGTATAGGGGGTTCCTTCTGATCAGTTGGTCAGGGAAAGTCTCTTTGACATATCTGTATTTGGAAAAGCTTTCATGACAAGAAGATTCCAGCCAAGTTCAGTTCGGAGGAAAAAGCTATCCAGGCAGAGAAGGGACCAAGGCAAAGGGCTTCATGTGAGAAAGAACTTGTGATTGACAGATAGATGGAAGGGCAGAATGGCTGGGACCTAGACGATTAGGGTGCAAGCAGAGGAGATTGGAGAGGTGGCTAGAGGCCAGGTCAGGTAGGATTTTGTGTGTCATGGTAGGCAATTTGAATTTGACTTTAAATGTGTTGGGGGCCATTGGAGGACTTTAAACAAGTTGTCATGATATGATTTACATTTTCAAGATTTTGTACAGTGTAGAGGCAAATAGAAACACTCCAATTAAAATCAGAAATAGAGCAAGACTTTTTTTCATTCAATTAAAATACTTTTCCTAGCTGTTTATGGATAGAATATATTTAAAATTTTAATGCAATGTTTGGTTCAGGGATATTTTCCCTTTTTACTTATTTTGTGGCTATTTATCCTCCCTCTTCTGTATTTATTTTCTTTTTATCTTGAGAAAATTAGGAAAAAATGACAGAAAACAATATCCAAATGTCCAATGAAGAATTCACATTTTCATATACTTACATGTTCACTTCAAGTTCTTATATTTTTTAATAAAAGAAAGATATACTATGTATAAAAGTAAAGTCCATTTTGTCCTTTTTTCCTATCCTATTTTCTTTCTAAGCAGTTAAATGTATTATAGATTTTGTGTATGTTATTTTAGGTTTTTGTTGAATTTTGATTTTTTAAATACACATGTATGTTTTTATTATTTGGTGGATTTTTAATTAAAAACACTATCCTTTATACATTATTTATATGTCATAAAATTTACATAAAGGCTATAATAAATGTAAAAAAATAAGATTTTATAGGCCAATAGGTAAACAGGCAACCAGTTGGGAGTTGATTGTGGACATTCAGATGAGCAAAGATAGTGGCTTGGACAAGGGGGTGATGGTGAAAGTGGAAAGAAGTGGACAGATTTGAGGTCTGTTTCAGAGGTAGTGTTGATACGTCTTGCTGACAGCTTAGATGTGAGAGAAGAGGGAAAGAGAATACTCAAGATAATTCCTAGATTTTTTTGACTTGAGCTATTGAGTGGCTGACATTGACTAAAATAGGGAAGATTAGGGTTGGATGATGGGTGATGACCAACCAAGTGGTCTATTTTGGCCATATAAAGTTTGAGATACCTGGTAGATGTCAAGTTTGCAGTTGAGTTTATAAGTTTGGAGATAAGAAGGGAGGTGAGGACTGGAGACATAAATGTGGGAATGATCAGCAAAATGAATTATACTTAAAACTTTGAGATTACCTGCAGAGAGCCTGTAGACAGAGAAGAGAAAAGGAATGAGGACCGAACTCTGGTGTACTTCAAAATGTAGAGATCAAAGGGTAGAACTAGCATAGGAGGCTGACCAAGAATAGCCAATACATTAGAAGCAAATAGGACAGTGTGGGGTCCTGGAAGCCAAGAGAAGAGAAAGAAAAGGTCAAGTTGTGAAATCAAGTCAGTGACTTTATGCAGCTCTTTTCCTTTTGATTTCCACCATGACCTTGTGCAGTAGGCAGTGACAGAATCATTATTTTCATTCTGGAAATAAAGAATGGCTTGAGAGATTAAATGACTATTCCCAAATGACCTGGCTAATCAGAGGCCCTTCAGCGTGTGTGGTTCCTGAACCCCTACCATCGAGGAAACCCTGCAGCTGCCCTGTCTTTTTTTGTTGGGTTGTATTATAGTAATGTCCTGGGGCCTATGGTATAGTTAACACTCTGTGCCTCTACAAAAAAATGAATGCTAGGGTTTTATAGGCTTGCGATTAGTTTTTATGGTTTTCCTGCTTCCTCATTTGTTGTGAGGATGTCAACTAGCACTCCTCCCTGCCCTAAATGTCCCTGCCTGGAGCAACCCTGGCTTGCCTTCTCTTATTTTAAATTTGTTGTATTCTTTATGATTTATACCTGAATTCCAATTGTGTGGCAGGTACCTGAATTCTCCATAGATGATGCTAAGTATAGAGTTCCTTAATTCTTACATCATGTTTGGCCGTGTTTAATAATTGTTAACACTGGGTCATATTAAGTGAAACAGAATATTAACCTGGAGTTTTAGTATTCTTGCAAAAGTGTTAGGGCTTGGAGTAAATAATAGTACTGAATTTTCTCTATTCTTGCATAGCAAATAAATCTGAACCAAAACCATCTGTCTATTGCTAGTTCTGGAAGAGCACTCTGTTTTAAATTTGGCTTTAATCTTTGGAAAGCCAAAGATCACTAGGATCAAATGGCCTCAAACCCATGATTGAGAATGTTCTGGTATTTTTTGGGGGGGCTCTTCTCTGCTTGGTTTATGGGGCACTCAGATACTGAGAAGCAATAAAGAAAAAAATTAAACAATGAAAATCACATACAGCAAGGCACCAGAAAAAAACACATTTGCAAGATATGGAGGCTGAGTTTACATATACAATTATTTGGTTGACTTGGTAGTATATTGAAATTGAAAATGTTTGTTCTGGGCTTCCCTGGTGGCACAGTGGTTGAGAGTCCGCCTGCCGATGCAGGGGACACGGGTTCGTGCCCTGGTCCGGGAGGATCCCACATGCTGCGGAGCAGCTGGGCCCGTGAGCTGTGAACGCTGACCCTGCGGTCCAGAGCCTGTGCTCCGCAATGGGAGAGGCCACAACAGTGAGAGGCCCGCATACTGCAAAAAAAAAAAGAAAAAAGAAAAAAAATTTGTTCTAAGCATAAACCTAAGCCAAAATTTATAAGTAAACGAACTGGACTGAGTTTGTTTTTAATGAAAAATTTTAAGGTACTAGTTTGAATGTTTAGTTCACAATAATTAATTCTTTGCAAAATAAAATGTGTCATCTTTTTACTTAAACATGTCCTTGATTTTTTGCCAGATGTAGAAGGCTGCCAAATTATAATATTAAAGGAAAAAGATACCTTAAAATTGTTAAGTATTTAGAGGCTACTTAATTCTTTTATGGGGAAATATTTATTCCATTATGAGGAGAGCAAGAGAGCAAGGAGAGAGACATTTCTGGAGTCTTATTATGTAGTGGGCACCATATGACATGTTTCTATATGCATTACTTTGTTTTTTTATTTAGGTGTATTATGTCATTTCTTTCTTCAGATGAAGGAACAGAGAGAGGTTAATCGACTGTCCCCAAATCACACAGCTAGTTAATGTTGGAGCTGATATTCAGACAAGACAGTCTGTGTGAGTCTGTCAGACACAAGGCCAGAACTCAGGGAGAAGGAAGGCCTCATTCCTGGTGCCTAAAGCACACTGCATTCTCCCAACACAGGGTTGGCCTTTATCACCACAACGATGGCAATGTCATCTTTATTGTCCTTGCAAAGGACAAAAGACTTGATTTTATCAAATGCCTGCTTAGAAGAAACATATGCTCAGAGAGGGGCAGTCATCTGAAGGATCTGAAGATCCCTGTATTAGTTGGCTAGGGCTCTGGTAACAAAGTACTATAAATGGAGTGGCTTAAACAACAGAAATTTATTGTCTCACAGTTCTGGAGGCCAGAAGTCTGAGATCAAGGCATCTGCAGGGTTGGTTCCTTCTGGGGGCTGTGGGGGAAGAATCTATCCCAGGCCTCTCTCCTTGGCTCTGGCTTTATATTGTCTCCTGTATATACTTGTCTCTATGTTCAACTTGTCCTTTTTATAAGGACACCCAGCATATTGGACTAGGGCCCACTCCAATGACATAAATTTAGTTTGATTAACTCTGTAAAGACTCCAATTACGGTCACAGTCTGAGGTACTGGGGGTTAGGACTTCAACATATGAACGGGGAGCACATAACAACCCATAACAATCAGACATCTTTAGTTCATTAACTTATTAATTTATTGGTCCCTTATACCAGATCAGACACTGTGCCAGGAATTAAAGCGTTGAGGCAGTCAGTTCCTTACTCTCTATCAGAGAAGACAGATAATAAACAAGTACCTGCAATAAGACGTGGAGAGTGACGTGCTTAGAGAATTACAAGGAGCTATAAGAGATGACTGGGAGTTGATCAGAGGAAGAAATTCAGGGTAATGTGTTTTCAAACCTCTCAGCTGAACAGACCCCAAGGATAGAATAGTGTGATATCACCCCTCTGGGGGTTTGAATATAAACCCAAGGCTGTCCACACAAGTGGGGCATTCCTTTCATTGAGGTTTCATGCTCTTTCTTTCAAAGAGTGTATGCATCTTATATTCTATTCTGTATATATTCGTATTGGTTTAAATATGTAATTAATGTTTTAAATCCTTTACCACCAAGATAACTACAAGGCCAAAATGGCTTCCTACCCATCTCCAGGAAGAGATACCATTTCACCTCCTGCTGTGTTCCCCAGGATACTCATTTTACCCCAGTTTGAGAAACATGGCTTTGATCAGTCTAGATTTTATTCCTGGATTAATCCAAGGCATTTGACAGTTGCCTTGGTTTGGAATAAGTATCTCAGAGTAGCCTAAATTAAAGTTGTGTTGCTGTTGCTAGATGTTTTAAAACTTGCTGTTATGTATACTGTGGGGATGTTACTGATAGTTCCATTTAGTGATATCATTTAGTGATCCTTTTATGAAGACCCAGGAGAAAAAAATATTTTCTCTGAGGATTCTGGGCCAGAAATAGCTTAGCTCTTCCTAAGTATACTGTGACTCTTTTAACTGATCATTCTTCCTTCTATGCTTTGGCTGCTAGGAAGCTCAAAACTAAATTACCATTTCATCTTTAGTATCTAGGGATTTACTGTAGAAGTCTATTTAGTAAATTTCCCATTTTGCCTTTATTATCTCTTCACCTTTATTTTTTAATTTCAAATCTTATAATAATATTACATATTGTTATAAAGTTATATGATTATATATATTATAAAATAATATTATAATACTATTATATTATATCACAGTGTCTATCATTTTTAAAATGCATTCTAAGTTCAGTGGACATTGCTGTTTATATATCCCATATCCAGTCTCTTCACCCTTTGTAAACCATCCCAGTGTTCATTCACTGATGCTACTTCTTACCATCACAGCCCATGGTTTCAGGGAGTCTGGCTCCATCCTCAGTTCAGGAGGTGGATGTGAGCAGCATAGGGATAATTCCTCCAATGCTGGCACAGTTGTTCAGGAATCCAGGCCTAAGACAGTCAGCATCTGGCAGATCCCTGGACTCAAGGGTTGACTCATAAATGGGCATGTGACCCAGATTAGCCCATAGAGACAAGAGGGGAAGTTTCTTGGGTTTCTGAGTTAGATATTTCCTATCTCCAAATAGGAAACCACTGGAAGTTGGAGGGAAGTAAATATACCAAGAAAATGGTGATCACAAAACTGCAGAGGAACTGAGCTAGCTTCTCTGTGTTAATAAATCCTGAAGTCTAACTGGTCTCTAGGATTCTCCTTAGTAGAACCAAGTACATCCCCTTATTATTTAAGCCAGTCTGAATTTTTGTTGTTTTATTTTTTTTGTTGGTGTTGTTAGTGTCCTTTAAACCACCTCAAATCCCTTTGGGAGCAAGATAGAACAGAAATAAATAAAACCAGACTAAAACTAAAATTACAACAGGTGTAATTCATGATTGTCTCTTGGTCTACTTCTCCAGCCTTATCTCTTGCTCTGTGTACTTCTTCTACCAGCTCCTTTCCAACTCCAGAATGACTGGCTAGTCTCTGGATACATCAAGCCTCCTTGACTGTGTGCCTGCTATTCCATATCACCACAATGTCTTGTTTCCATCCATTAGCAAGTGTCAATCCAAACATCACTCCTTAAGGAAGACAGACCTGAGTTTGCTTTTTTTTTTAATGCTTCTTTGGCACCTTTGTACATCATGTCTCCATTACTGCAGCCATGGCATAGCTTTGTAGCTGCTTATGTGCCTCTTCTAGTCAGTAGATTCCTTGAGGGCAGGCACCAGGCCTCTTCACCTTGGCATCATTACTGCCTGGTACAGTGCCTGACAAATAGCATGTGCTCAATCCATTTGTGTATAGTTTGTTTTCTTTCAAAGTAAGCAACTGGAAATTGAGAAACAAAGATCCATTGGGTTCATTAGTAACAGAAGAGTTTTAATCCCAGAGAATGATCTATCTTGTGCTGTACTATGGAAAAAGCTTAGAAAATCCAGGCTGGATTCTATAATTCAGAGTAATAAAATTGGGAGTATTCTTAGTTTAACCTTCTCATTTTTCTAATAAGGAAGCCGAGACCCAAAATGATGAGATGACTTGCCCAAGGTTGCATAGCTTATTAGACTCAGGGCCAGGAAGAGAATTCAGGTCTCCTTCCCAAACTGCTGCTATCCAGCTACTCTTCTGCCTTGCTGTGTGCTCTCAACCCCTTGTGTCACCATGACTTCAGTAACCTAAACCTCGCTGAGTCCTTGTTTTTCCATTGCAAGAACGGAACTGTTCTCATGGATATTTGGCTAGAACCAAATGATATAAAGTGTGAAAACACTTTGAGAACTATAAATGCGCCTTCAAAATATGAGGTTTCATTATAGGATGCTTCTCAACCCTGGGTACCATACAGAAAAAGTCACTCATTCCCTTTGGTGACAGGAAACATTGTATAATCCTGCAATTTGGCAAGCCTACAAAGAATAAAATTCAAGACATTACAGAGAGCATCTTTTTTCCATTTGTTTTAACAAGCATTGTTTCATTTTAATAATCTGTGACAAAATGTCTGGCTAATAAGAAAAGTATGGTAAATTCATGAGGTAAAAAGAAATACAGTCAGCATTGTAGAACTCTCCTGAAACACTTTGCTATCAACCCTTTTGTAAAGTGGGAAATCAGTACTGGTAGGTGGGCTCATGTGGGATTTGCCAGCCTTGGAGATTTGTGAGAAGAGTTGGAGTCAAAGTGGGTTGTTTATTTCAGTGCTGCTCAATGTGCCTGGTTTATGCATAAGAAACAAAAAAAAAATCTGGATATGAAATATCTGGGGGCTTGTCAGGCCATGAGCATGAAATGAAAAGCATGCCAAACCAGCTATTTTCTGTCCTTCCTATCACCTCACGCTTGCTCTTAACAATGCTTATGTAGATCATTTAAGCAGTTTGCAGTTCTTATCAAAAACTACTGTGTGAGAGATACTGTGCTAGGTGCTGGGAATATAGAGGAGAATTAAACCAGGTAATGAGTTGTATTAAGTATAAGGCCCTATAAGAGAACATATGGGGCACCTCATTATTCCCAGGGATTGTCTGACATATCAGAATGCTCCTCTAGCCAGTTTTTAAGCCTGACAGTCAATCTCCTTGGTAGTTTAATACCAGCTTCCCACTTCTGAACTTTCAAGGTGTCTTCTTTGTCCCTCTCGTATCACATTTAATAATAATAATAGCTACCGCTTAATGCATGCCTATGTGAGAGATTCCTAAGTAGCATTTTATACAAATACTCATGTACAGTTTAATCCTTCAGAATAACTCTAGTTTTTCTCAAGAAACAGAATCCAGTATAAGGCTTTCATAACACTATCACTGACTCTCCATACAATTTTCTTTTCTGCTTATCTAAATTATTTTTGCCAGTCTCTTCAGTCAGATTTTCTCTATTAATGTGTATTTGTGTAGTTAGATGATGATGTTGATGATGATGATAGTCTATGTTTATCTTGTTCTTACTCTTTTGCTAGATATGGTGCTAAACTCTTCACAAATCATCATCTCATTTAATTGGCTCAATAAAAGTATGAGGTAGGTCTGGTTATTCTCCATATTTGACAGATGAGGAAATGGAAATCCAGAGAGGTTAAATTTTCCTGATAGATACACAGCTACTGAGTAAGGGACCTGGGATGAAGTCTGTATCTTTCCAGATCTTGAGCTTGAAAATTGAGTGCTGTGCTATCGTATCCATACTATCTTATCCATAGATAGTTTATTTTATATGTCTGCTAGAAGCCCATCATGTAGAATTCTGCCTGGACTGCCCTATCTATTCTCTCCACTTGGCTAACGCCACTGTTCCTTTGAAATTGACATTAGGCTTCCAGTTAATCATAGAGATGGTTCACACAGGCTTTTCTCTTCTCCCTCCCCATACTCTTGATATAGTGGCAGAAGCGTAAATATACTGGTGTTCAAGGACAAAAAGGATAGAAGGAAGGGCAATCATGAATAGAATGGTTCAACCACTTTTCTGAAGATAGGAAACAGATGCAAGCGTGGCAAACAACTTAGCAAAGTGGAGAAAGTTCCCACTTAAATGCCTTCAGGTGACTTGCCCATGGAGCCTCTGAGAGGCTCTGTGAGAAGAGCACCAGGAACAGTGGAAGGAAGGGGGGGCACAGGCTAAAAACTGGGGGACTGGCAGACACCTGGATCCCTCCTTAACCCTTCATAGCCAGAAGGTGGTTCCTTTGTTGTCTTTGGAAAATTAAACTGGTGGGACTCTGTTCTCCTGGACACCAAGGTCTGGGAAAGAGCAAGGTGGTATGGAATGGGGCTAGAACAGAGGATTAAGAAAACTCTATATAACAAACTGTGAGACCATCAGCACCCTTCCTGATTACTTAGAAGGCCAGAATCCAAGCATATATCCCTTTCCTGAAGCTCTCTAGCAGCAGATTGGAAGGTCATTTTGTGGAGAAATGAAGTAGCTCCAAAGAAAAGCTTTCCAGAGACAGACAAATGGAGCTTTCCATCCACCAGGATGGCGTGCCCTTTAATTACCCCAAGTAAAACCCAGCAATTAAGTTTCTGTCCATGCTCACAGTGCTTCAGATAAACATTTGGTGCTTTACTCTTAAAATAAAGAAAAAAAAAGGGCAAGCTAGGATAACTATTTGAGGATGGCCTTCCACATGAAAGTGATGAAAATACACCCCCCCAAACAACCAAACAATGAAATAAACAAACCAACAGAAAACAACAATGAAAAGGAACTCAGTGAAACAGACAATGCTGGAAGCAGGGGAAAACTTAAAAAAATCTACAATTTATATCTTCAGAAAAATAATTTGTTATATCTATAAAATATCAATAGGATGCTTGGGAAAAGGAAACAGAACAACAAAGAGCTCTTGGGGGAAAAAGATGTTTTTTATTTCACAACCCCCCAAAAACTAAAAAGTTCATAAAAATGTTGAAAAGTAACTGTTTCCCAACAAAAGGAAAAATGATGGACAAGAAGGAAGAAAATACAGGAAAATTAAAAGCTCAACCCAGGGACTCCCACATTTATACACTGGAGACTCAGAAGAGAAGACAGAGAAAATGGAAAGGATTAAATTATCAAAGGACTAATGTAGGGATGTCTCCCCTAACTGAAGTGTGTGAACTTCTATATTGAGAAGCTCCTCATTGCTCAGCACCCTGTATGCAAAAGACCCTACACCAAAGCACATTAGTGTGAAATTTTAGAACACTTGGAATAAAGGCAAGAGAGAAAGACAGAGACAGAGATAGACAGAGACAAGATTCAGAATTCAAAATGGCTGCAAATTTAACCATAGTGACACTGGATAATAGAACAGAAGAGCAATATTTTCAAATTTGGAGAGACAATTATAGTCACCTAGTATTCTATACACAGCCAAAGTATCAATTGAGGATGTAAAGTATTATGTAAACATTTTCTGACATGAAAGGCTCAAACATTTTATCTACTACACATCTTTCCTTAGGAAGCTACTATAGGATGTGCTTTATAAAATGAGGAATCACTTTATAAAGAAATGGAAGTCAAGAAAGAGGAAGGCATGGGTTTAAAAAACCAGGGCATTTAGTGCCTGGAATTGAGGAGGGTAGAGGAAATAAGGCCCAGTGTACAAGCCTTATAGCAGACTTGGAGACAAATAGGTCCAGATAGGAACAGAGGACTGAGGTCAGTGAGAAAAAAGATGAAGGTTAGATGGGTGGAAGAGGAGAAGGCAGGAGACAGAAATAAAGCATTTGAAACTGTGGTTGAGCATTTGTGAAAATTACTGATAGATTTTGAAAAATTTGTTGGGATAGTTGGGAAAAAAGTAGCAATAAGTACATTAAAAAAAGAACAAATGAAAAAGAATCAACAACCCTAAGAAAAACAGTAAGTTCTATTACAAAGGGTATGAAATGTCAGTACATTACTTGGTTTAGTAATAAACAATATTTATATAGTCATAATGATGCAAATATTGATTATTGACTAACTCAATATCAGATATATAATTAAGAAGTTGAAGATGGTGTAAGAAAGCTGAATGCTTAACTTTTATAACAGGAAGTCAGTATACAAGGTCTTAAATTTATAAGGCAATATATAGCAGTTTGAGCATCTATTTTAGAGAGAGGGAGATAATTACCAGGGAAAGTAGGTAAAACAGTTGAAAGAGATAGGCTCTAGGCAGTAGGACTGGGGATTTGGTGGTGAGTGGGGCAGTAGATTACCATTTTTCAGTGTAAACAATTTTATTTGATTTTTAAAAATCAGTGTTTATTATTTAGATAAAATAAGACAACCTTAGCAATTATTCTTTCTGTGTAGGTTTCCTTGATGCCTCCCATATAGTCTAAATTAGTTGTCTTCCCCTCTTCTCCCACCCCAAATCTTGTCCTCAGGTAGGTTATACGATTTATTACACCAGTTTCATTGATTTTTAATGGTCCAGTTTTGCCTTTTACACTCTTTGAACGTAGGGACTATGTAAGAAGTTTCCAAAAATCTCTTGGTTCACTTTGCCCTCATTGTCTCAGTAGTTTCTTTATGGAATCTCTACTCTGAAAGAAACACCTAGCAGGTCTGTTTGTTGAGTAATTAGGTCCAAATAACTTAAGATCATCCTTTATAAATATAAGTGCTTTGGGAAGGAGCACTAATAGCTTACAGTGTATATTTTTTTCATTTTGGAGAGGCCCCAGCTTGTGTCCCTCAAAGTAGTAGGGGGAGCTACCTTCCCCGCAACAGGGATTGCTTAAGCAGTTAACCACAACAATAACGGAAATCAAAAATTAAAAAAGAAAAAGACTAACCTAGAATTCTGCCCCTTGAAGAATCACTTGTTTTTCTTTTCCTATCTAGTAGTTGTCCATATGCAGACATGAGATTTTTACAATCAGTGAAGATGTAATGTCATGTTAAGACTTTATTACACATAGTTTTCCTCACTGGTACATCGTTTTCATAATGGTTATCCTAAACAGCTGTATATTTCAGCACGTTGTATTTATTGAACCATATCCCAATGAATGGATATATTGATTGAATCTTTCTTACTCTGCAATTAACATCTTTCTACACATATCTCCATTATTCTTTTTGATTATTTACAGAAAATAAGTTCCTGGTAGGGGCTAAAATGGGCATAAATCTCTAGAATTTTTATATCTTAAAACTGGAAGAGAAGTTGCAATATCAGATCTCAAATTGAAGGCAGGGATGTCTTTTAAAGCAGCATGCCTCCTCCTGACTTCTTCCAATAAACCTTACTTCCTCACATGAAGGTTCATCCAATTTGCTTAGAAAACAGAAACTTAAGTCCTGGCTTTTTTGAGCCAAAAGCAGCATCATTTACTGTACTGGTTGGTCCTCGTTCTGCTCTCAGGAGCCGCACAAAACCAGTGTGTTCTCTCCTTCCACGTGGCAGCCCTTCAAATGTTTGAAGATGATGATTATGGACAAGTGACCTTTGCGCAGTCTTTCAACTAAAATATTCCCCATCCATAACTGTGAATCCTCCTATTCATTCACCTTTGCCATTTTCTGCCCCAATTACCCAAACCTTCTTCTCTCCCTGCCAATAACCCACAGTTGTCCCAGCATCCTTGATGGGCTGCCTTTCCAGGTCTACGCCACTGCAGTCTGTTAATTCAAAGATGCCATCATTTGTAAGATGGGCCGTCATTTTTATGTATCACTAAGAAACAAACAAAGACGTCTGCCAATTAAACTCTGACATGACATCAATTATAAGGCACACTTCATTTTCAGAGCTGTTAAAATGTGAAAATAATGCATGTCTTAGAATCAGTGAAATACAGCAAGGCAGTTGTTTTTTTTTAGGTCAGCTTCAGACTGTAAATATGTGCCATGCAGTGTGGGCCCCTGGACTTGGAAATAGTATTCCCTGGGTGGTTGACTTTCCCTGACAATGGTAGCTGTTGCTGCCCAGGGCTGTCGCAGACCTGGGGGAGGTTTTGTAATCATGTGTCATATGGTTTGGTACTCTTTTGTGTGTGCTTGTGTGTGTGTGTGTGTGTGTATGTGTGTGCATTGCAAAGGCATGTTTAATTTAATTTAATGATTAAATATTTGTATATATTGTGAAATGATCACCACAGTACAGCATGTAGACAAATTCATAAACACAAAATCCACAAATAAGGAGGATTGCCTGTATTTCTAATAAAATCTTATTTCACCCTTCTTCCTCCTCTCCCTCCCTATCTAACTACCTACTTGTCCTTATATCTTTCTATCCATTGAGAGATGTCTAGAATTGTACTCAGCAAGAATTTGACAATCACCATTATTGAATGGTGGAATTTAAAATTTTTGTTTGAAAACAAAAATATCATAGAACACATTTTTACAAATATAATGATGTCATTATTAAAATTGATATTAAAATATAATATTAAATATAAAAATAATAGTAAGAATTTTTGTTTATTTACTGCAATGGTATTTGTGCTTTTTTTTCACACTGCAATTCAATATTTCATGAGGATGTGAGGAATTAAGCAATAATATACTGTTGGTTTTAGTGTAAACTAGCACAGTTTTTTTGAAGAAATTTCTCAAAATGCATTAAAAGCTTCAATGGTTTTATCCCCTTTTATCCAGTAATTTCATTTGGAAATTTCACCCATGGAAATAATCACAAAAATGTATTAACAATATTATTATAGTTGTACACATGGAAGTCAACCCAATAGAGCATCAATAGGAGTTCAGAAGAAAGAAATGCTTTAAGAATTTGTATGACATTCTTAACATAAAGTATTTTACCATTGTATGGTAAAATACCATACAATGCAGATATGTACATTAAAAAGTCTTCAAAAATATACAACCAAAATGTTAGCAGTGGTTATCTCTGGGAGGCAGAATTCTAGGTAACTTTCATTTAAAAAATATTTTTATGGACAGTCCACAATTTCTATAGTAAGTATATATTTATAATGAGAAAAAGGGTAATAAATATTATTTTAAAATAATACTTGGCCTCTCAAGAAAACATAATGATCAATAGCATAATTTATATAAATGCAGATGCCTGCTTTTTTGGTCATTTTTTTGAGGACGTTATACTTGCTTGGCATACTCCTAAACATTGTATCATTTAAAGTGATTTGCATTGTAACCTTGTGAGGCAGGTTAATTATCTTCAATTTATAGATGACAGTACCTAGATTCAGAGAGATTACATACATAACCTAAGAGCCCCCAATTAATTGGGGACAGAGTCAGGATTTAAACACAAACTTTTGACATCCACCTACAAAAGCCAATGTCAGAGTTGTGAGGCCATTGTCCTGCAGTGACCAGCAGAGCAATCTGCTATTTTATTGCAAAAAAAGACATTTTCTATAGTGTATCTCATTTAAACCTCACAACAACCCAATGATTAAATGATAATACTACTAAAGATGGTCCTTTATGTTATTATCAGTAATTTTTTCAATCAGGAATATATGATGTTCAATATAGCATTCATTCATTGAACCAACATATTCCAGGTGCCTATAACATACCAAGCACTGTTGTAGGCACTGGTGATAACAGCAATTAACAAAGTCCCTGCCATCATGGAGCTTTCATTCTTTTTTGGAGAGACAGATAATAAAAATATTAACATATGACATAGAAAGTGGTGATAAGTATTGCTAGTAAAAGAGAAAGTGGGAAAGGGCCTCCCCCATTTTATGATCCTTTGGGGTTTTGAGCAGAGTGGGGTACCTTGTCCTGAGGTGGAGAAGCTGGGAGTGGAGTGTGTATGGAAATCAAGAACTTAAATTTGAGATGCCTGTTAGACACCTAATGGAGTTGTCAAGCTAGCAGCCACATAAGTCTGAAGTTTAGGTGAGAGGTCAGGTATGGAGGTATAAATTTGGGAGGTGTTGGCTTATAGATGGTACTTAAAGTCCTAAAATTATATGCAATTATCTAGGGAGACACGCCCTGGAGCAGACCAACATTTAAAGGAAGAGAGGAAGATTGGGAGGCACTAAAGGAGACTGAAAAGAAAAGTAGAAAAAAAAACAGGGGAACGTGGTGTTACAAATCATTTATTGTAGAACTTGGATTAAAATGCAGTTCTTCTGACTCGTAGTGTTGTGCCATTCCCCAGTTATTGAAGATTTTTATGATGATTTTTTTCTTTTTATGCTTATTTTTTGTCCCTAAAAGTGTTATTATTTAAATAATTGAAGCAGTAGATTTGCCAGATGGTAATTGCTAAAATGACTTCCTTTACTCTTTAAGTCTTTTGGGCACCATTCCAGTTTTCTATAGCCGTCAAACATATGTGTAAATAGTTCAGTGAGTCCGTTATCTAACTCCCTGAACAGCAAAGCATGATATTATCCAAAAGCCAATTCTCGCTCCCATAAAATGGAGCAGTGAACCATTTAGCTTAAAGGACTTTCACGGGAGGGTCTGTATTCTTACATGGTCGTTCAAAATTCATGCTTTGTTATTTATTTTTATTTTTACATTTTTACTTATATAAAAGTATAACCTTTATATGATAAATTGAACTAATTTTAAGCTCAATGAATTTCTACACCTGTGTATGTCTATCTGTCCACCATACAGATCAAAACTTAGAAACTGGGCTTCCCTGGTGGCGCAGTGGTTGAGAGTCCGCCTGCCGATGCAGGGGACACGGGTTCGTGCCCCGGTCTGGGAAGATCCCACATGCCGCGGAGCGGCTGGGCCCGTGAGCCATGGCCGCTGAGCCTGCGCGTCCGGAGCCTGTCCTCCGCAACGGGAGAGGCCACAACAGTGAGAGGCCCGCGTAACGCATAAAAAAAAAAAAAAAAAAAAAAAAAAAAAAAAAAACTTAGAAACTTTCTAGCACCCAGAAACCTGCTTCATGGCCTTCCTCAGTCAATACCCACTCCTCTCTTTCGCCATCACTATTCTGTGTTCCGTTATCATTGGTGAGTTTTGCCTGTCCTTGAACACAATAGAAATGAAATTGTACAGTATTTTCTTTGTGCCTGACTTCATTTATGTATCATAGTGTCTGTGAAAGGCATCCATGTTATTGCATGTAGTAATTCATTCTTTCTAAAATTTCTCTGTAGTGTTTTGTTTTGTGAATATACTCCAATTGATTTATCCATTCTACTGATGATGGACATTTGAGTTGTTTCCAGTGTCTGGGTATTATGAACAAAACAACTATGGTAGACACACATTTGTTTCTCTTGACTATTTCTCTGGAAGTGAATTGGTGGGTTAAAGTGTGTGTGTATATATATATATACATATATATATATATATATATATATATATATATTCTAGCCTCTAGGAAATGCAAATTAAAATAATGGGATATTGGGTTTCCCTGGTGGTGCAGTGGTTGAGAGTCCACCTGCCGATGCAGGGGACACGGGTTCGTGCCCCGGTCCAGGAAGATCCCACATGCCGCAGAGTGGCTAGGCCGTGAGCCATGGCCGCTGAGCCTGCGCGTCTGGAGCCTGTGCTCCGCAGCAGGAGAGGCCACAACAGTGAGAGGCCCACGTACTGCAAAAAAAAAAAAAAAAAAAAAAAAATATTATTTATTGCTTTTAAAATTAGTAAATATTTCAGTATATTTAGTACAGAAGATCCACCATATTCTGTTCTCACTTTCATACATGACAGGTGGGAGGATAAGTTGGTATGTCCATTTTGGAAATCATTTGGTCAGTATTAATAATAATAGCCTTTAAAATTTTTATACCACTTGGCCCAGGAGATTTTTTTTCTTTTTCTGTTTTGGAGCCTACCCTAAGGGTATTTTATTATTGTAAATATTATTTAAGGTTTATATTTAATATAAATATATCAAACGTTAAATATGATAATAAATATTATTAAAAGTTTATGAACCAAGATATTTACTGGAGAACTATTTGTAGTGAAATAAAAGAAAAAACAGTGGAAATGACTTATGCCAAACAATAGGGAATACTTGAAGTAAAGCAGGCAACAACCTTTGAATGCAATATATGTTTTGTCTATGAAGAATTTATAATGGCATAGAGATATGATTTTCTAGAATGCTAAATTTAAAAGCAGAAAATGTATTTAGAGTTTGAATATAACTTTGGGAAAATATATATAACACAAAGAGAAAAAAGCCCCAAGAGGAAATATTAACAAAATGTTAATGCTGACCAACTGAGTGGTAGGTTACTGGGTGATTTTTTTCCTTTTCTCTATTTTGCAAAGTTTTTAAAATGGTTAGTGTTGGTTTATTTGAACATTTTGAAATTTAAGTCTTCACTTGCATTGTCAGTGGCAGGATGGGATGCTGGTTGAGCGTATGATTCTAGAAGTCATATTTCCTGGGTTCAAATCCTAGAGTTCTGGTTTCATTGCTTGCTAGCTGTGTTTCTTTGGTCAAGTCTCAGGTCCATTTAATTCACCATGTATTTACTGAGTGTCTAGTATGTGCCAGGCATGGTTCAGCAAACAAACGGGTAAAATTCCCTGTGCTCATGGAGCTTCCAATCCGGTGTGTGCCACCTGCGAAACAGGAAGCAGCAGAGTGTCCAATGGACAGGGTGGCGACGAGCCAATGCTGGGGAAGTGTCTGAAACACGTGAGCCCTCAAGAAGTGCTAATGATAACTAGTACTTTTATATAATAATACCTTATATTTTTATATAAAAATGTCCACTGTAGTTATAGAGTTCTGCAATTCCCAATTTCACTATCAGTTAAAAAAAAAAACTTTCTGAAAGAATGCATTTGACATGGTGTATAATTGACTACTTTTGCTGGTCATTTGACAGAAATACTGATTACCCACCTAATCAGTACGTTTTTATTCTATACTTACCACAGATCAATGGACCTGGCTGTGACCAAGAGGAGCCCAGTTTTCCAAGTGCTTCCTAAGAATTTCTGCTTCCTCATACTCTTCTCAGTGACAAAATTATTTCTTATTATCTTTTGTAGCAGTCTAATATTTTTACCATTTTCAACCAGTGATGCAATTATTAGTTTAGTGCTTTCAAAACCATTAGCGTTTTAGTTTTCTAAGGATGCCATAATAAAGTACCAAAAACTGGGTGGCTTAAAACAACAGAAAGTTTAGAGGCTAGAAGTCTGGAATCAAGATATCAGCAGGACCACACTCCCTCCAAAGCCTCTAGGGGAGTGTATTTCGTTGCTTCTTCCAGCTTCTGGCGGCTTCTGGGAGGTGGCAGCATAACTCCAATCTCTGCCTCCGTATTTTCTCATAGCCCTTTCCCTGTGTATCTCTCTGTACCCTCCCTCCTTTCATAAAGATATCAGTTATTGGATTTAGGGCCCACCCTAAATCAGGATGATTTAATCTCAGGATCTTTAACTAATTACATTTTCAAAAACCATATTTCCAAATAAGAACGCATTGTGAGATTCTAGGTGAACATGAATTCTGGGGTGAGGGGGCACACTATTCAACCCATGACAAATAGCAATAATAATATCAACAATATCACTCGTGATTTTTAAGTTCTTAATATTGATGATAAATAGAATAATGGTTTCTTTAAATGTATGCTGTTCATTGCCTTCTTATAAAAGGTGGATGGGGCCCAGATTTTTCTAGTGTGATTTTGAGGAGCATGAGCCAGAAAATGTTAAGAAACAGTGTAACCTAAGGTGCTTAAGGCTCTGATTTTGTGAAGCTTTGGGAAGACTCATATATCTCCACGAGAACTGAGATATGCAAATGTTAAGGGTTGTGTCTAAGGCAAACTTACTGGAAAAACAGGAAATAAATGAGGTGCCCAAACATTTGGACAGAGATTTTGTTCTTCTTTGCCATTTCTCTTGATGTTGTAGAAATTCTGATAATCTGTTATTTACACTAAGTCGTTCATATGCCAGTCTAGTTGAATGTTGTTCCTTGTGACTGTACTATTGGTAATGGGAATTGTTTCCCCAGTAATTGAAACCTTTGAATTCCGATACCTCAGTTGAGGCAAATTCCAAAAGCACGGGCTTCCCTGGTGGCGCAGTGATTGAGAGTCCGCCTGCCGATGCAGGGGACAAGGGTTCGTGCCCCGGTCTGGGAAGATCCCACATGCCGCGGAGCGGCTGGGCCCGTGAGCCATGGCCGCTGAGCCTGCGCGTCCGGAGCCTGTGCTCCGCAACGGTAGAGGCCACAACAGTGAGAGGCCCGCGTACCGCAAAAAAAAAAAAAAAAAAAAAAAAATTCCAAAAGCACTTACTGTAAACTGAACATACAGGAATTAGTTTCTGGCAGGCGTGCATTTTGCAGTGTTTTATAGTTGTATGAAATAGATGTAATAAGGGAAGACTTTGGACCACAATTGTCTTTGCTCTGCTGCTTTGCCAAGCAGCAACACCAGGATGTAGGACAATGGCAGAGAAAGAAGACTGACGTTCAGTTACCCATTTATTCAAAGAAGTATGTATCGAACACCTACTATGCACCATGCCCTAGGCTGTGTGTTGGGAATACCACAGTGACCAAAACAGTGCATCTTCCCTTAGAGAGATCCCAGTCTTTTAGGATAGATGAACAAGTAAACAGGCATTCAGAGTGTAGGGGAGGAGGTCGGAATGGGGAAGAGTTCTAAGATACAAACAAGCAGAGTACCGTAGCAGTTAAGAGAAGAGGCATCTAATTTAATCTATGTGGTTTGGTGGTGATGGTTGGTGTCGTAACATGTTTTATGGTGAAAATTCTCAACTAAGCAGAGGTCTGTGGAGCTAGCAGGCTCCATTATAATTACTCAATAGATCTTTTTTGGAAGGGGAGTGAAAGAATGTGCTCACAGCCTCCCACGCTTTTGAGAAGAGTGTTATTTCTACTTTTCTCACTACAACTACAGTTTGAATCAATAGGGAAATGCGTTAACCTTTGCACAGGGAATCAGAAATTTAGGGAATTATCCAGAATTCACAAGCCAATACAGTGCAAATGAATTGACACTGGAACATATCCTATAATGTATTGTCTGGAAGAAAGCTTGATACAGTTATCTCCATGTAGTAGTTGTTCAATTAATGCTAGTTAATAGAAATGACAAGAATTAATTAGGGGTAGTCAAAACTCTAGTCATTTGATGAATCTGAAGTTTTATTCTGAAAGTTAAAATAACTGAAGCCTCAGGTAGGAAACAGTTTTGTAGTGAAGCTTATGTCTTCTAAGTATTTTAAAAAATTATTTGTATATGTTTATAATGCTTTTTTTTTAAAAAAAAAAATAGATTTGTGGTGAAAAAATCGACCTTTAAAAAATTAACTTGATTTTTAAAAATTATGTGAAATATTTAAAATACAGAAAATGTGAAAAGGAATGATATGACAGTGTCCAAAAGCTTTGTCAAATCTTAACATTTTTGGCATGTTTGCCTCAAAAAATGTCTTTTAAGAAATAAACCATCACAGATAGAGATGAACACTCTGTGTGTTCCTCTCCCATACCATTTCCTTTCCTTATTAATCAGAGGTTAACAGCTAAATCCCTCTAGAATGTTATTATGAACTGGGTGTTTGTTGTTACCTAGTTGCCTACCTTTATCCAGTCTCTCTTCCTCCCTTAGAACAGATGACTTTTGACTATTTAATTTTGAAGAGGTATTTTTTTACTGTTGCTTGTTTTGTGACTATTCTCTTAAAATTGTATTTGCTCCTGTTTCTTTCTTTTTTTTTAATGTCTGAAACATTTATTTTAACATATTTCCATACAAATAACCCAAAGAAAGTTTAGTATTAGTTGTTTTTTGTTTGTTTGTTTGATCGTTTATACTGCAGGTTCTTATTAGTCATCAATTTTATACACATCAGCGTATACATGTCAATCCCAATCACCCAATTAACCACACCACCATCCCCACCCCACTACGGTTTTCCCCCTTGGTGTCCATACGTTTGTTCTCTACATCTGTGTCTCAACTTCTGCCCTGCAAACCGGTTCATCTGTACTATTTTTCTAGGTTCCACATACATGTGTTAATATACGATATTTGTTTTTCTCTTTCTGACTTACTTCACTCTGTATGACAGTCTCTAGATCCATCCACATGCACCTGTTTCATGGATGCAATATCTTTTACTTCTCTGGGAATATTTTTTCCCTTTGATTTCTTTTGCTTCCTGCATTTTATCTATGTCTTTGTTTCTTTTTAAAAAAATAATTGTGTTGGTCTGTTTTATATTATAAGTGATCTTAAAAAAAAGGATGATTCTTTTCTGTCCATTTATATTGAAAGTAAGGCACATAAAATCTTATTGAAAGCCCAACACATGAGGTCAAGGCTTATTGAGTGGTGAGCTTCACTCTTAGGTAATTTTCTTGCAGAATTTCTAATTGTCCAGCAATCGTAGTCTTTTTACTTGGGCTTATCAGTCTCCTGAGGAGTTCCTGTATACTCCAGTCTCTTGCCCGTGGGTATAAGCCTGGCTGCTGGGCTTCGGGGAGTTGAGGAAAAGAAAGGTTTTGGACTCTCATTTCAGCATTTTTAGCTTTGCACACTTCCCTCGGCTATACCTGGTACCCCTGAATCCAGCGTTCACTGCCCTCAGTGATAAACTTCCAGTCTTCTGTGGCCATGGGGTAAGTGAAGAGGGAAGAGTAATTATGTCATTTTGGCTACAGGAGGTGCCCTAGGAGTCTAACTGCTTCTTTCACACATATACACCTTTAATCAGTCCTTCTAGTCTTTGATCCACTATATCTCCAACTTCAAAGATATTTAGCATTTCTAATTCCTGGTTTCTATTCCATTAGGCTTTGACCAGGAAATAGAGCTAGGCTTAGGCTTAGGGTTAAATGAGAGAATTTTATATATTCTTTCTCTCTCTCTCCATCTGTATTAATCTCACCTTACCTAATGATTTGACAGTTGCCTTCCTTTTGCTCCCAGACCCGTGTATAGATCCCTAGGTCTCACCCTAGCATTTTAGGAATCCTGTTCCACATACAACATTAATGGGAATGTTGTAGATCCAATCTCTTTGTCAGCATGTTGCTTGATTCCATTCCTACTTGAGAGGTAGTGCCTGTGTCCTCTGGGCTCTCTCAGGCCTGAAGCTTACTCAAATCCGTAGCTCCAGATGGGAGTGGGCAACAGGCATTTCCTCCCCTTTTTCATAGGTGGGAAAACCCTATATATCCATCCTTGTCCTGGCTCCCTATCTTGGGTTGTGACTTGTTTTATTTCAGTCACTCTGCAGAAGCTGAATCTTCAGCCCCACTCCAGACTCAGAGATCAGGAGCCTTATGACTACAGCCCCTCTCACTCATTTGTGTCTTTGTTCCACTCCTCATTCAAGAAAGGTAATCTTTTTCTCCCTTTATTCCTGGAAATACCTTTTTATGTATATCTATCTATCTACACACATTTATTCTATATATGTATATATTTATTGTATATATTTATTTATTTTAGTTTTTCCCTATCACTTCTATTTGTTTGGAGCAGAGGAACAAAGTATGAATTCAATACACCATCATCACAGAAAGTCTAAATATTGATTCATCAAAAATTAACCAGATGTCAGCAACAAAAACAAAAGCCAACAACCAAAGGAAAACCCATGCCCTTTCACCTGGTAAAAAGTGGTAAGGGTTGATTGAGTCTGATTTGGATCGATTAACCAGGATACTGTATATGACTGTACTTTGAAATACCCAAAGCCCCTCACAAATCTTAATTATTTATTTTATGTTTAGGTGTCCATGTCACCCCATTAGGAAATTCTCTAAGACCTGCCTCACACCGCCCCTATTTTTACTGATGTCCCAAACATAAAAGATGAACTTCTAAAGACCTGGGATTTCTCTCTGTCTCAGACACATTCCCTGAACTTCCAACACAAACAGAAAAGCATTTTCCTGTCTCTGGAGTCCTTGAGCAATGTTTGGCCAAGAGACACACGAGACGAGGGTTAGAAGTGTGTTCTCAGCAGGCTGGGTGAGTAGAATGGCCTCCTTCCTGCACAAGCTCTCCAGCCCGGGCCCACTGCCAAGAGCACAGAAGTTCACCAGAAAGACAAACAGTGAGAAGTTCACCAAACACTTGGACTTTAATTTGCTTCTTGAAATGTCAGGTTATTTTCTTTCTTTCTGGCAGAAATTGTTGTGCCTTCTCTAACCTCACAGTCCTACTCCTGGTAGCAGTTTTCCCAGAACTTCATTAGTTCAATTCAATAAATATTTACTGAAGTGTTCCAGGCAATGTTAGGTACTGAGAGTGTGATGATGAATACAGCATAGTTCCTGTGCTTAAGCCCTCACAGTCTGATGTCGGGAGTGGGGGAGGACAAACAGGACTGTGAATCAAGAGAATTAGTACAGGTGGCAAACCTTTGTGCTTGGAGCTCTAGCTGTGGCGTCCAGCTGCCCAGGTTCACATCTGAAGGAGTTGTTATTCACTGTGAGGCTGTGAACAGTTAGTCAGCCTCTCTGTGCTTCAGTTCCCTCACCTGTATAAAGGACATGATAACAGTATCATGTAGTGTATATATGTACAGGCATACATATGTACACACATATACATTCAGGATTTATTATGGTGCTTATATATTTATATATATATAGTACATATGTTTTGTATACACTCACAGATATATGTATATGTAGCTATATGTATATATGATGTATCTATATATATTTTTTATCTATATCTAGCTATATCTATCTACATGTATATATGATGCAGTCTGTATATATGTGTGCTGTATGTATGCATATATGTATATTATATTCTGTATGTTCTGTATGTAAATATACTGGTATTATAATATGTTTATATGGTTATATATTACATCAATATATACTAAATGTATATAATTGAGCCTGCCAAACAAGAAGCACTCCATAAATGTAAACTCGATTATTATGAACATTTTAACTATGGAAAATGAAGGAGAGAGATTAAACTAATAATGGATGGAACATGGACTTTAGAGTCAGACAAGTCTGGGTTTAAAACCTTGCTCAACATCTTATAACCTAGAGTAACCTTGTATGTGAAGTCCTTAGGCCATTTCAAAATCAATGCTCAAAAAGAGCTGCTGTTATTATTAGTATTCCTTAATTAGGCTGAAATAAAGTTTCCCCAGCTCAAAAATAATGATTACTATATTCATATTGATATAGAACAATTGTTCTTCTTATTGTTGAAAATAAGAAATATATCATTTCTAGCACAAAGGGGTCCATTATAGGTAATCAATAAATGGTGATCATTTAAAATATGATTATTGTCTCCAACCATGTATTTTTGATGTAAAGTGTCTCTTACGGGGCAGAGAAGACTAAGTTTCCAACCAAATTTTCCACTCTTCCCTCTATAGGATAGAGTTATATCTGGGAAAAAGTTGCCAAACCAGGGGCTACATCTCCTTCCCTTTTGGGCCAAGTACCTGGTTCTCATAGTAGAATATGAAAATAAGTTATGCATGTCCAGGTAAAGGTGATTAGGAAGTATGGCTTTTCTCCCCTCTCTTTCCTTTCTACTAGCTGGAATCAGAGGACTCTGAGATATTAAGAAGTGACAGGACTGTAAGATGCAAAATTCCTGCGTTCCTGAATCACCATGTGGAGGAAAGTTATCTACTGATCAGGAACACCCACATTGGATTCTTACCTGAGAAATAAATGAACTTCCATTGTGTTAAGCCAATTTGAGGGTCTATTTGTTAAAGCATCTAGTATTATCCTAATAAAATGGAATACACTAAATGTATGAACTACAGGGATACACTACAGTTACAGGGATGAACTACAGTTAGGTAAATTTTAAAACACTATCAAAATTAGGCCATTATAAGGTCCAGTTAAAATGTTGAAGGAATTTAAAAAGAGAGAGAGGCTCAGCCGCCACAACAGAGCTGAGTGCTGTGCTCCAGGTGCTGCAATCCCAAGGACATGGCTTCTCTGACATTTCTGGCCAGGGGTAATCGGCGACATCCATGGGAGGAGTGGCTGTAGACACCTCGGCTCCTCAGGGGACTCAGGTCCTTCCCATCACCTCACTGAGAGCCTGTCCCGGCCATGGGGACGCCTCTTTCACCATCCCTCCGAGGCTCGCGGGACCAACAGATGGCCGCAGTGACAGAGGACCAGACTGTGGGTAGCGGCAAGAGACCTTCAAGATAGTGGAGGAGTAAGATGTAGAGATCACCTTCCTCCCCACAGGTACATGAGAAATATATCTACCTGTGGAAAAACTCCCACAGAACACCTACTGAATGCTGGCAGAAGACCTCAGACTTCCCAAAAGATATATATATATATATATTTTTTTTTTTTTCCTTTTTCTCTTTTGGTGAGTGTATATGTATATGCTTCTTTGTGGGATTTTTGTCTGTATAGCTTTACTTTAACCATTTGTCCTAGGGTTCTGTCTGTCCTTTTTTTTTTTTTTAAGTATAGTTTTTAGTGCTTGTTATCATTGGTGGATTTGGTTTTTGGTTTGGTCACTCTCTTCTTTCTTTCTTTTTAAGTTTTTAACTTTTTAATATTTTTTTATTTTAATAACTTTATTTTACTTTATTATTTTTTTCTTTCTTTTTTTTCCTCCTTTTCTTCTGAGCTGTGTGACTGACAAGGTCTTGGTGCTGCGACCAGATGTCAGGCCTGTACCTCTGATGTGGGAGAGCAAAGTTCAGGACATTGGTCCACCAGAGACCTCCCAGCTCCACATAATATCAAACAGCGAAGGCTCTCACAGAGATCTCCATCTCAATGCTAAGATCCAGCTCCACTCAATGACCAGCAAGCTACACTGCTGGACACCGTATGACAAACAATTTGCAAGACAGGAACACAATCCCACCCATTAGCAGATAGGCTGCCTTAAATCATAATAAGGTCACAGACACCCCCGAACACACAACTGGATGTGATCCTGCCCACCAGAAAGACAAGATCCAGCCCCATCCACCAGAACACAGGCGCCAGTCCCCACCACCAGGAAGCGTACACAATCCACTGAACCAACTTTAGCCACTGGGGGCAGACACCAAAAACAATGGGAACTACGAACCTGCAGCCTGCAAAAAGGAGACCCCAAACAAAGTAAGTTAAGCAAAATGAGAAGACAGAGAAACATACAGCATATGAAGGAGCAAGGTAAAAACCCACCAGATCAAATAAATGAAGAGAAATAGGCAGTCTACCCGAAAAAGAATTCAGAGTAATGACAGTAAAGATGATCCAAAATCTTGGAAATAGAATGGAGAAAATACAAGAAATGTTTAACAAGGACCTAGAAGAACTAAAGAGCAAACAAGCAATGATGAACAACACAATAAATGAAATTTAAAATTTGCTAGAAGGAATCGATAGCAGAACAACTGAGGCAGAAGAATGGATAAGTGACCTGAAAGATAAAATAGTGGAAATAACTACCACAGAGCAGACTAAAGATAAAAGAATGAAAAGAATTGAGGACAGTATCAGAGACCTCTGGGACAACATTAAATGCACCAACATTCGAATTATCAGGATCCCAGAAGAAGAAGAGAAAATGAAAGGGTCTGAGAAAATATTTGAAAAGATTATAGTTGAAAACGTCAGTAATATGGGAAAGGAAATAGTCAATCAAGTCCAGGAAGTACAGAGAGTCCCATACAGGATAAATCCAAGGAGAAACATGGCAAGACACATATTAATCAAACTATCAAAAATTAAATACAAAGAAAAAATATTAAAAGCAGCAAGGGAAAACAACAAATAACATACAAGGGAATTCCCATAAGGTTAACAGCTGATCTTTCAGCAGAAACTCTGCAAGCCAGAAGGCTGTGGCAGTACCTATTTAAAGTGATGAAAGGGAAAAACCTACAACCAAGATTACTCTACCCGGCAAAGATCTCACTTAGATTTGATGGAGAAATTAAAACCTTTACAAACAAGCAAAAGCTGAGAGAATTCAGCACCACCAAACCAGCTTTGCAACAAACGCTAAAGGAACTTCTCTAGTCAGGAAACACAAGAGAAGGAAAAGACCTACAATAACAAACCCCAAACAATTAAGAAAATGGTAATACGAACATACATATCGGTAACTACCTTAAATGTAAATGGATTAAATTCTCCAACCAAAAGACATAGACTGGCTGAATACTAGCAAACAGAATCCAACAGCACATTAAAAGGATCATAAACCATGATAAAGTGGGGTTTATCCCAGGAATGCAAGGATTCTTCAATAAACACAAATCAATCAATGTGGTACACCATATTAACAACTTGAAGGAGAAAAGCCGTATGATCATCTCAATAGTTGCAGAAAAACTTTTGACAAAATTCCACACCCATTTATGATAAAAACCCGTCAGAAAGTAGGCATAGAGGGAACTTACCTCAACATAATAAGGCCATATATGACAAACCCACAGCCAACATTGTTCTCAATGCTGAAAAACTGAAACCATTTCCTCTAAGATCAGGAATAAGACAAGATTGTTCACTCTCACCACTATTATTCAACATAGTTTCAGAAGTTTTAGCCACAGCAATCAGAGAAGAAAAAGAAATAAAAGGAATACAAATCAGAAAAGAATAAATAAAGCTGTCACTCTTTGCAGATGACATGATACTATACATAGGGAATCCTAAGATGCTACCAGAAAACTACTAGAGCTAATCAATGAATTTGGTAAAGTTGCAGGATACAAAATTAATGCACAGAAATCTCTTGCATTCCTATATACCAATGATGAAAAATCTGAAAGAGAAATTAAGGAAACACTCCCATTTACCATTGCAGCAAAAAGAATAAAATACCTAGGAATAAACCTACCTAAGGACACAAAAGACCTGTATGCAGAAAACTATAAGACACTGATGAAAGAAACTAAAGGTGATACAAATAGATGGAGAGATATACCATGTTCTTGGATTGGAAGAATCAACATTATGAAAATGGCTATACTATGCATAACAATCTACAGATTCAATGCAATCCCTATCAAACTACCAATGGCATTTTTCTCAGAGCTAGAACAAAAAATTTCAATTTGTATGGAAACACAAAAGACCCCTAATAGCCAAAGCAATCTTGACAAAGAGAAAAGGAGCTGGAGGAATCAGGCTCCCAGACTTCAGACAATACTACAAAGCTACAGTAATCAAGATTGTATGGTACTGGCACAAAAACAGACATATAGATTAATGGAACAGGATAGAAATCCGAGAGATAAACCTATACACATATGGTCACCTTATTTTTGATAAAGGAGGTTAGAATATACAATGGAGAAAAGACAGCCTCTTCAATAAGTGGTGTTAGGAAAACTGGACAGCTAAATGTAAAAGAATGAAATTAGAACACTCCCTAACACCATACACAAAAATAAACTCAAAATGGATTAAAGACCTAAATGTAAGTCCAGACACTATAAAACTCTTAGAGGAAAACACAGGCAGATCACACTATGACATAAATCACAGCAAGATCATTTTTGACCCACCTCCTAGAGAAATGGAAATAGAAACAAAAGTAAACAAATGGAACCTAATGAAACTTAAAAGCTTTTGCACAGCAAAGGAAACCTTAATCAAGATGAAAAGACAACCCTCAGAATGGGAGAAAATATTTGCAAATGAAGCAGCTGACAAAGTATCAATCTCCAAAATTTACAAGCAGCTCATGCAGCTCAATATCAAAAAACCAAAAAAATCAATCCAAAAATGGGCAGAAGACTTAAACAGACATTTCTCTAAAGAAGATATACAGATTACCAACAAACACATGAAAGGAATGTCAACATCACTAATCATCAGAGAAATGGACATCAAAACTACAATGAGGTATCACCTCACACCAGTCAGAATGGCCATCATCAAAATATCTACAAACAGTAAATGCTGGAGAGGGTGTGGAGAAAAGGGAACACTCTTGCACTGTTGGCGGTAATGTAAATTGATACAGCCACTACGGAGAACAGTATGGATGTTCCTTAAAAAACTAAAAATAGAACTACCATACGACCCAGCAATCCCACTACTGGGCATATACCCTGAGAAAACCATAATTCAAAAAGAGTCATGTACCACAATGTTCATTGCAGCTCTATTTACAATAGCCAGGACATGGAAGCAACCTAAGTGTCCATCAACAGATGAGTGGATAAAGAAGATGTGGCACATATATACAATGGAATATTACTCAGCCATAAAAAGAAATGAAATTGAGTTATTTGTGGTGAGGTGGATGGACCTAGAGTCTGTCATACAGAGTGAAGTAAGTCAGAAAGAGAAAAACAAATACTGTATGCTAACACATATATATGGAATGTAAAAAAAAAAAAATCGTTCTGATGAACCTAGGGACAGGACAGGAATAAAGACACAGATGTCTTGAGTCCGTGGGGAGGGAGAGGGGTAGGCTGGGATGAAGTGAGAGAGTGGCGTGGACATATATACACTACCAAATGTAAAATAGATAGCTAGTGGGAAGCAGCCACATAGCACAGAGAGATCAGCTCGGTGCTTTGTGACCACCTAGAATGGTGGGATAGGGAGGGTGGGAGGGAGACAGAAGAGGGAGGAGATGTGGGAATATATATCTATATATCTATATATATCTCTATATATCTATATATATATTCACTTTGTTATATAGCAGATACTAGCACACCATTGTAAAGCAATTATACTCCAATAAAGATGTTAAATAAATAAATAAATAAAAGAGTGAGAGAGAGGGGACCAGAAGAGGTATCATCAAAGATGAGAGCTTTGCCTGGAACTTGAAGAATTTGGACATTTAGCAAATCTGGGTGAGGTATTTACTGGAGGTAGAAAAAGCCAGAGAAATGTAAGGATAATGTTTAGTAGAGAGAGATTACCTCCTTTGAACTTGCATGCAAGAGGGTACAAAGTGGAATCGAGAAAGTTAAAGGTAAGAAGGTGGATAGAATCCAAATTTTGAGGAGAAATTGGAATGAAAAACAACTGTCTGACTATTCTACCAGCAATGGAGAATTATTGATAGGTTTTGAGTAGAGGAAGGAATATAATCAGATTGCACTTAGATGACATTTATCTGGAAGTTCTGCAAAAGATGGTCATGAAGAGAGAGTAACTGAAAACAGGGAAGCTAATTAAGTGATTAATGTAATCATCTATGGGAGGAGTCACCAGTATTTGAGCTAGAAAATGGTGATGGAAATGGAGTAGATGAGTTGAAAGCAAAATATATTATGGAGATAAGATAATAGATACTGTCAATTGATTAGATTTGTGGAGCAAAGAGACAACAAATATAGAGTCAGGTTTGTTAACTTAGGTGACTGGGAGGATGATGGTGGCATTAATATAAGTGAGGAAGGGAGGATGAGTATGGAGGAGGAAATGGGGGAGAGTTAAATTTATTTTGGATGTTAGTAATACGATATTTGTGTGGGATAGACTGTTGATGTTGATTAACAGGTGGTTCTTGTTTATGGACTAGTGTTGAGGAAAGAGCTTCAGTCACATCAGTAATGTTTCTTGTAAGAGGTGGATTTATAATGACTGTTTGAATGGGGATGTCGGATACTGATTGGTGAGCTAAAGAAACTAGAGACACAGCGTCTTACCTCAGGCTACTGTAACAAAAAATCATAGACTGCATAGTTTAAACAACAGACTATCTTTTTTTTTTTTTTCAGTTTTGGAGGTCAGGGTCCATGATCAAGGTGCCAGCCAATTTGGTGTATGATGAGAGTGGTCTCCTTGGGTTGCAGGCAGCTACCTGCTCACTATGTCCTGACAAGAGGAAAGAGAGAGCAAGATCTCTGTTATCTCTTCTTATAAGGGCACTGATCTCATTCATGCAGGCTCCATTCTCATGACCTAATTACATCCAAAGACCTCATCTCCAAATACCATCTCACTGCAGGTTAGGACTTCAACATATGATTTTGGGGGGACATAAACACTCAGTCCTTAATGCATAGATATTCAAGTCAAGGAGAAAGTAGCTAAAGTCAGGGTAGAGAAAATTCTTAAAGAAGTTTAATCAGAAAAGGCAAAAGTGATTGAAGCTGAAAATTTTTAGTCATTTCCATAATATTAATATTAATAGAAAGAGAAACATTTAATCTAATTGATCATTGAGGAGAAGCCGGGAATGTGGAAATGCTACCTAACTTTTTTTTTTTTTTTTTGCGGTACGCTGGCCTCTCACTGTTGTGATTTCTCCCGTTGCGGAGCACAGGCTCCAGACGCGCAGGCTCAGCGGCCATGGCTCACAGGCCCAGCCGCTCCGTGGCATGTGGGATCTTCCCGGACCGGGGCACGAACCCATGTCACCTGCATCGGCAGGTGGAGTCTCAACCACTGCGCCACCAGGGAAGACCCTAACTTTTGAAAGTATCTGTCATGGCAAGATTTGAAATTTGGCTTTACATTAATATCCCATTAATTAAAAAAAAGAAAAAAACAATTCTGAGGCTTTTAATACAAATATTAGTTTAGCCGATTTATAAAGTTTATTTGGCATGGTCTCCTTGCTGAAGATTGTTTCTCTTATTCAGTTCACTTTTGATCTGAGTCTAGTTAGACTTTGTTTGAACATTGAATCTGTGGATTAAGGGAATTATAGACCTAGATGAGCCCCTAGAGATGATTTTAGAGTCCTGTTTTTCAAACTGTGTTCCTAGGAACCCCAGGGATGAAGAGAATGTGTATCACAGTTTACCTTAGATGTGAGAGTGGTGAGTGCCTGAGTGGGAATAGACACACCTCCCATATTACCCCCACCCCACTCTTCAACCAGCCAGATCCACGTGGATTCTGTGTTATATATTGGGTTGGCCAAAAAGTTCGTTTGGGTTTTTCTGTAAGATGGTACAGAAAAACCTGAACGATCCTTTTGGCCAACCCAATATTAGGCTACTAAAATGCCATTTGAAGAAAGGATTTCATGCCTCTATGTCTACACCAATGTGAAAAGCAATGTTCGAGATCGAGATCAAGGTCAAGGGTCTGTAAACTTGGTCTGTAAAGGGCCAGATGATAAATATTTAAAAAGTTGAACTCCATACTGTCTCTGTTACAGGTATTCAACCACTGTAGCAGAAAAACTATTATAGACAATACAGAAAGAAATGAGCATGGCTGTGTTCCGGTAAAACTTTATTTACAAAAACATGTGTTGGATTCGTTTATAGACCCTGATCTCTAGCAACCCTCCACTCATTTTACATGTTAAGAAATACAGGTAGAGTGAGATTAAAAGACTTACTTAAGGTAATATAACAGTCGTTGTTATGAGAATGAAACCTCAGTCTCCTCATTCATTTCAGTCACTCTCTACTCCACCCCATCCATACGCAGCGTTTCTCAAAATTCCTCAACATGGTGTTCTGTTCACATTCTCACATTCTGTAAGATTCAGTTAATTATATATCCTTGTTGTGTACTCTCTTCACAAGCAGAATACTTTGCAGGTATTGTCTCTTTTAATGTTTGCAACAACCCTATAATGCAGATATTATTCTCCATTTTATAAAGAAGAAAATGGAAGTTTAGAGACTTGCCCAGTGTCACAATTTTAATTGACTTCTGAATAATCCTTTTTGGCTCAGGCCACTCACCTTAGAATTATCACCTACTCCTCCCTTCCTCTTGGACACCACAGTCAATCAATCAGGAATTTGGCTCTGCCTTCAAAATAGGTTCAGAATCCAGCCACCTCTCATCACCTCCACGATTACCATCTTCTCCTCATCTACTGTCATCTCTCTCCAGGATAACTGCAATGATCTCCTGGCAGTTCCCCCTGCCTCTAGCTTTGTACATTTAAGGTTTATTCCCACCATGGCAGCTGGAGTGTTCTTGTTGAAACATGAGACAGATAATGGCAATTCTCTGCTGAAACCCTGCCGTGGCTACCCATGTCACTCAATAAAGGCAGAAATCCATCATGGCCCTGTATAATCTTCCCAGTCTTAACTCTCTTCCTCCTATCCCCTCTCTCTTGGTACCTAACCTTGTGGGCTTCCTTACTGTTCCTGGACAGATCTGGCTGGGCCCTGCATTAGGGCCTTGTCTCTATCTGTTCCCCTACCGGCATTGCTTCCCCTCCTCCACCCCATATCCACATGGTCGCCCACCTACTCACCCTCTTCTGGTTTCTGCTTACATGCCATCTTCTCAATAGGTCTAGCTTGAAAACCTTATTTAATATTGCATTCTAAACTTCCTTGCCACATATTTTCCAGGCCATTAAACCAGTTCTATGTTTTCTTTTTCCCATAGCATTTACCAGCTTCTAATATACTATATGATTTATTTATTATGCTTCTTGTTCATTGTCTTACTCTCTCTCAGTCCCCAACCAATGTCCTTGACTGTACAGGGATCTATATTTTGTCAAACTTTGTTTCCTAGTGCTTTGAGCAGTGCTGGGCACTTAGTAGGCACTGAATAAGTATTTATTGAATGAATGAATGAATGAAACTTTCTTATTCCAAGGCCAGGTTCTTAATAACTAAATTATATTCTAAAGGAGTGAGAATTAAATGAGGGAATGAATGAACAAAATGAGTGACTCTTCTACTAGTTTGAGAGTTCACTGAGAGAACTTGGGTTGTATGTGAGCATGTCTGGCTCAAAGAAGGTACTTAGTGACTGCTTGCAGAAGTAATGTATATCCTGCAGCACCAATTCTGACATTTGGTAGCCCTGTTACCCTGTAAAATACTTCCCTCCTGTTTTGGCCCATCATGACCACAATTACTTCTCTTAGCCAAAAAAGCCCTTTTTCCCCTTGGCTGAGATTCAGACCCTGCTGCTATCAGCCAGAATGGGCAACAAAAAGGAACTTCAGAGGGAAGGACAACAGTCACTTTCTTTCAGCAGGCTTCCTCCCAGGCTGTTTAAGCCTCTCTCCATGTCCTCTGTTTTAAACCTTTTTGCTTTCCTTGCTTTGCAGGATTCTAACTGACAGCCCAAAGAGGTGACTCTGGCTGGAAAGTATAAGAGTGGGAGAATCCTGGGGAATCCCTTCCTCAGGAAATACTGAAAATTCTTGTATTTTATATTCCAGAGCCCAGATATTGGGGCAAAATCAAAGAAAATAGCAATTTGGTACTTACAAAACAGCAATTCTGTAGCAGCAAATTTGTCTATGGCAAGTTCAGTCTGAAGACAAAGCCCTGATAACTCCTTCTAATGCTCTTGCACCCCAACCTCCAACCTTAAGTTTTTTCATGTCAACACATCCTGAGTGTCAGAAAATTACAGGTACCAGCTCTGCCCTTAGGAACTATGTCATCTTAGGCAAGTCACTTAGTTTTTCTGAGCTTCATTATATTACCTGTAAAATGGAAATATTAAATCCAGAACATCATGAGAAAAAAACCAAGATACTGTGTTATTTGTGAAATACTTTCTGATTTTCTTTAACAGTTAATTTCTAAATATGTAACAAAATCTCATAGCTCTACACACACACACACACACAAAATATATCTAAAAATTGGTGAAATCTGAATAAGATCTGTAGTTGAAACTGACCAATGTCAATTTATCAGTTTTGATGATGAATATAAGATATATGGACGATGTTACCATAGGGGAAAGCTGGGGGGAGGATACACAGAATTCTGCATTATTTGACAATGTCTTGCAAGTCTAAAGTTATTTCAAAGTAAGTTTTTAAAAAAGTTAATTTCTGCTGCTTTTTGTCCTCTTGAAACACCTTCCAAATGCTTTTAATAGAACATGTCATACTTAGAACTGCTGGATCTGATTCTCTCAAGGACTCTGTGCTCCTTGAGGGTGCAGTTGCTTTCTTATCTGTTCTTATTCACTAGACTAGCATACTGCTTTGGCACAGGTTGGTGTTCACAAATTTTTATTGATTTTTTTCAGCTCAGAATATCAAAATAAGCAACTTCTCTTCTTAGATACTCTGGTGCTGAAAATATCTGAAAATATTTAAAGAAAATTAGCTTTTGTTGACGGCCAGTCACTTTATATAAAGTTCTTTTAATTAATCCCCATAGCAATCTTATGAGGTATAAACTATAATTCCCATTTTACAGATGAGGAACCTGAGCCTCAAAAAGCTAAATCTACTCGCCAAAGATGGGCAGGATGGAGGTAGATTCAAGCCCTAAGTCTGTCTGGCTCCGAAGTCCATTTTCTTTCATTCATTCATTCATTTATTCAAAAATGTTTATAGATCAACGAGTATTTGTCAGGGGGGTCATTCGCAGACCTTAAAATATAGTCAAGAACAAACAGAAAGATTGCTCCTATTGTGCGGCTGATATTCAAGTGACGAAATACTGATGATAAAGAGTAAATAAAATTAAGAAAAAAAGCACGTGGACACAAAGGAGAAAGAACAAGGAAGGGAAATTAAGACAGTGGGGACTGAGGGCAATTTGTAGTAGGAAATAGATGTTCAGGGTAGGCTTCACTGAAAATACAAGATTTGAGCAAGGTTGATACAAGATTTGAGCAATGGAGTTAACTAAGCAGATCTTTGGATAAAGAGCCTTCTAGGTGGAGGAGCAGCCAGTGCAAATGCCCCCAGACTGTGGACATGGGCCTGGTGTGTGTGTGGATAGGCAAAGAGGCTGCTTCGATTGGAGCAGAGTAGGCACATGGGGAAGTAGTAGGAGAGGTCAGGAATGGAATGCAGATCATAGTGGACCACAGAGGTCATTGCAAGAACTTGTGAGGAGTTTGGTTTTGCTCTGAGACAGGAACTACTGCAGGGCTTTGAGCAAAGGAGTGACATAAGCTGACTCACACCTTTATGGGCTCTCTCTGGCTGCCGTGTGGAGCCTAGACTCGGCTGAAGGAGTCAAGGTCAGAAGCAGGAGACCAAATGAGAGGCTGTTGCAGTATTCCAGGCTAGAAGTGGCAATGGCTTCAAAATGGCAGTTGGAGTTGAGGGCCTACCTTTTTCCTAATACTTCTCTCACCAGATGATGGCCTGTCTTTCACTGGTGTTTACAGAACCTCAGACAGTTGGTTCATCAAGCGCAAGGTGGCCTTTTCTTTCTCCCCCTGTACCATGTGGCTCAGATCCTCACTCTTTCTCCTCCCAGCTTCCCACACATGCACCCTGAAACCGGTGCTGCACATCCTAACTCCTTCCTCTGCTCTGGCCCACTGTGTGCCCCGGACCTTGCCACAGTGGCCCCCAGACTCTTTCTTGCCTGCTTGTCCCTGTTGGCTATTGTTATTTTCTCAGACACCTGTTTGCCCTGATCTGTTATATGTTGTGAAATAAAAAGGCTTGCGCTTGCTAATGGATGAACTTGGAAACACAGTGGGGCCTCCACCCATCACCCCAATGCTGGGAGGCTGGAAAACTGACTCTCAGTTTCCACTCCTGCCAGCTGAGGATAATCAACACCTGTCTCATGGGAACATCTAGTGGCCCAATGGGACAACACGTGGGGAGTTGCGCTGCAACAAGAACATTCCGTAGATAATAGGGAAGAGGGAAGAGACTTTGTTCAATGCACACTGGAGCCAAGCACTTAGTATCCACTATCTCATGTGATCTTTACAAGGACTCTGTGGGTTGGTGCTAACCTTCCTGCTTCCCAGATGAGAGAGACTCAAGAATAAAGTAGCCAGCAATGAATCTATTGCCAATTCTATTTTGGGGGTGTGGGCAACCTCCAAAGCAGAAAGAAGGTTCACATCTGTAAAAGACAACAAATTCCTTGCTAAAAAAAAAAAAAAAATGAAATGATAAAAAGAAAAGCTTGATTTCTCAGGCCTGGGCATGATTGAGTCAATGAGTCAAACCAGCAAATTCTCCAGTGCCTCTGTCAGTGTCAGCCCTCGTGTGGATGTGGACACCAAGTGAGGGTTTCCCACAGCCTGCTGTGGGTGCTTCTCCTTGGCCTACAGAGGGAAGGGTTGTGTGAATGCTTTCCCATGACACCAAAATGCAGCTAAGCAGAAAGGACACATGGCTTGGGGCTGGAAAGACATTTATTACAACCTAGCAATGGAATCCATTTGGCCCAGTCCAGCTGAGAGTGGCAAGTTGGGACAAGAGTCGTATCTAATGATAAAGGACTCCTCTTCATTGTGTGTAGTTGTCTTCCCCACTCCCCACAAGGTGCAGGGCTCATGAGCACGTGGATTGTGCCTGGGGTGCAGAAATATACTGAGAAGGTGGTGCCTAGGTAGCCCTGCCCTGCATGTGTTAATCACCCAGTTAGAAGGCCATTTGGGCTGATTTGTATCTTGTCAACATTTTAAAAACTGGTAATTTTCTCACCCAGAATGTGATATTTCCCCTTTGCCAGAATCTGGAAAGGAGGTCAAAGGAGTTGACATCTCCAAAGCCAGGAGCCTTTTATTTCTTCTGCTGCAGGAGTTTTCTGAATGCTGATAGAAGTATGGCTGTGATGGCTAATCGTATGAGTAAACTTGGCCAGGCTATGGTGACTAGTGGCCTTCCAAGCAAAGATTGTGTTTTCCCAAAGAAGGAATTTGGTCTCCAGATTGTAACATAGAAATCGTGTTTGAGTTTACAGCCTTTGAACTCAAGTGGTATTCGAAGGGTGTCTGCTATTTTATTGCAGACTCAGAAAGGTAGACTCCACACCGTTGCCTACTGGATGTCAAGCTGGTAGGGCTGGGGCTAAGCAGCAAGGCTGCAGTGTCTTTAGCCACTCAGCCTTTTGCAACAGGCTTTTCATTTTGTAGGACAGAACTGATTGAGTACAAAAGAATACGAGTGTTGGAGTCAAAGGGCCCAGGGGTATGTCCATGGGCAGATTCCAGACATTCTGAGAGCTTCAGTCCTTTGAGAACTTTGAATTAAGTTGGGGTGCCCATACTTTTCTCCGTAGAGCACCTCCCCTTTTATTTACTGTTGCCACATGGAACCCATATCTTGATTTTATTCACCAAACATATTGAGTGTGTTTACTTTCTGTTGGTTTATATTTATTTTATTATTTTATTTATTTTCATTAAGTGATAGTGTTACATGTATTAATTTATTGTAGCAGGAGATGACCTCATTGTGATGATAAAATCCCAATCATTAGCAAAGAGGCAATTTTATAGTTAAATTAGGTGACTTGATATTAATATTGCTATACCTGCTTCTCTTTTTGTCAACTTTTGCCTATCACATAATTTTCCAATTTTTTATTTTATTTGATATATTTATTTTAGGAGTGTGTATTATGATATATGAAGTTGTATTAAAAGAACCTCAGGTTCTGTCCTTTAATAGAGGAATTTAACTTATTTACATTTTTGTGATTACCAGCATATTTGGCCCATGTGAACATAATTTAATCAATGTAAATTACCCATAAGGATAGCTGAACTATCAAAATAGGTTGGGGACTACAAAAGCTCCCTTTCAGTGCTCCTGAAGTCCTTTGGGACTCTAAAATTCCACAGTGTTCCTCATTTGTACATGTGGATGCTGGAACCCTTATCCGAGTATTCCCTAAAGTGGTACCTAGGCAAGAAGCAGGGTGCAGCTGAATCATGGCCAGGGAGGCTTCCATTTGTATACTTGCAAGCTGCTTCCCTCTTTGCTTCTGCGTCTGTCCTGCTTTGCTTTTGGATTTGTCCTTTCAGATTCCTGGCTAAGGAGATGACTGCCTGAGTGATACTATTTTTGTATTACTTTCTAAGACACAATTATCTCTGTGAAATCCTGCAGTAGCAATTCACTCACTCATCCATATATCCATGCATTTATGCATGCATGCATGTGTGCAACCATCCTTCCATCCATCTTTCCATCCATCTATCCATCCATCCATCCACCCAACAAATATTTACCAGCATACTTCATCCACCAGCTCTTGTTCTGGGTGCTATTAGGAGAGATCACTTCAGTGTACAGGTAAACTATTTTGGAGGTCTAGAGAAATTCTACCCTTGGGGACCACAGGGGACAGTTCTAATCTCCATTTCCATGCACAGCCTCAGCTCTGCAGACCATAGCTTTGTGTTTGTTCTGGCCTCTTTCTCTGAACACAGGCCTGTGATCTGCAGTGCCATGGCTGACCACTATTCTTGGCCTTGGCTTCATCTCATTCTGCTCCATCGTGACAGTTCAGGGCCTTGGAGTTCCTCTGAGGGCTCCTGCCGGGGGTTTCAGTCACCTCCTTCTCTCACTCCTCCCTGAAATCGTGTTTCTGACAGTGAGGACTGATGTTGGCCCCTCTCCTCTCTGAGTCTCAGGCCTTTTGATCATGGTTGCATTTCTCCAAGTGGATGATTCCTTTTCTTCAGGGGTGGCCCTTTTAAAGAGTGACCCCAGCCTGTAAGCCCATTTGGAGCTGTGGGAAAGGAGCATCCCGTCCTGATGGATGGATATACCTGCAGTCTCCATAGTGGCTTTGCCCCTGGACCTCACTGCTCATGCTTAGCGCTCAGGCTGAGGCTCTTGCTGCTCAAATATCCCCATGACCCCCTGCACGCTGTGGGTGGTGGCACAAGCCAGGCTTCCTTGTCCTTTACTTCTCTCCTGGATGTGATTGCATGTCTCTCCCTTAGGAAAGAGATTGACATGAAAAACAGACTGAGAGTAGTGTAAAGAGCTCCGTGAAGAGATGGCTGCAGTGCTCTGAATCACAACCTCCCGAGTCCGAGGTGGTGGGACAGGTGAGGTTCAGCAAAGGCTGTCTAGCAGAAGGGCCTGTAATAGGAGGCCTGAGTGGTCGAAGGGGTTAGCGGTAAACTGGAGGGTGGGCAGGAGAGTTTCAGGTGGAGTGAACACCTTGAGAGGTGATCAAAAACCTGGAATCAGTCCCCTGAGCCAGGAGCACTGGGTGTGAGGGAGAAAGTGATGTGGGAAGGAAGGAAAGGTAATCTGGGGCTACGACAAAGGAGCTGTTTCTCACTCTCACTCCTGGGATACTGCCACCCCAATGGGAGGGAAGCACCTGAATCCATAATCCTCTCCTCAAATAAATGAATGTCCTCCAAGGGGTACTTTCTGATTGGACCCTTGGCAGGTGAGTGAAGCAGATGGACACACTTCAAGTCACCTTCCCTTGTCATACTCCACTTCAAGGAACACCAGCCCAGTTCCTGAAAATTCACGTTGCAAAATCATGTGGATACTCTCACTTCAATTCTGTAAAAACAGCCACGTGAGAAAAAAAGGCTGGAAAGAACTACGTAAAAGGATGTAATTATGTTAGGGTGATGTGTTTGCTGGTGGGTATTCTTGCCTCTATACTACGTGGGCTTTCTTTCTTTTTTTTTTTTTTTTTTGGTTTTGTTTTACTAACTTTAAAATTATTGTAAAAAGAATTATACTTGAATTACATTCAAAAAGGTCTCCGACAGACATCCTGAGTCTGATTTCTAGGTCACGGCCAGAGAAACTCATCTCCCAGGAGGAATTGGTCTTGGTTTGTAATATATTAGCAGAGGCTCTATTAGGAAATGATAAGGCCACATACTGAGGTCTCTAGAAATATAAGTGATTTCTCTGCTGATGGCAAGGAGTGTTATCCTACATCAGCCTAATGAATTTGCTCTTTTCACATTTATGGGTCCCGTTAGGGTGTCTCACTTGTGGTGGTTGCTATTTCAGAAAATGGAAGGAAATTCAGCAACACTGTTTGTGATGTGGCTGCAGAATTCCCTGCTGGCTGAGGGTCCCAGAGAGCCCAGCATACAATACCCTTTGTTTAAGCATCTGCATCTTTCCCTCAAGCAGGCTGTCAGCTCCAGGGAAGCAATCACCTTCCCTACTCTCACACAAACCAGAAATCGAAGCACAATTTGGCCTCTTTGTCATTTTCAAAAATCAAATCTGCCTAGGGACCAAGTTTCAGCAGCAGATGTTTTTGCTTTATGTTTTATTTAAAGATGTTTAATTTTGAACCTTGTGTATTTCCAATGTGTGTGTGTGTGTGTGTGTGTTTTGTAGAACAGACTGTGTACATGTATAAAAAAACCAGTGATTTATGTGTAACAGTCATTTCATTAACAGCCAGTGCTTTTTAAAAAATTTAAAAGATGAATTAAAATTAATTAAAGATTAATTAAAATCAGATAAATTAAAATTATTATAGTTATTATTTTTATTATTTTACTTAAAGTAATAACAACTACACGACAAATATACCAAATATTCCATGGCAAGCTTTGCACCAAATGGTTTACATATAATTTCTCTTTAAGCCTTATCAGAATGTTATGAAGTAGACAGAGAAATTTAATATCCATTTTATGAATGAAGTTTCAGAGGGGTAATGACTTGCCCAAGTTCTCACGACCAATGAGTAGGAAGCTAAAACTTTAACCCAGGTATGTTTGATGCTACAGAATATACATGAACTATAATCTATGTGATATTACATGTACATATGTGTATATGTGTGTGTATACCTTTATATCATGTTATCTATATATGACATCTGAACTTTCAAATCATTTTCTCTCTGTCTCTCTCTTTCTGTCTTCTCTCTCGCTTTTCCTCTTCACTCCTTCTGATTGTTGACTAAGCCTGTTGTTCAGAGACATGACCTGCAGATTCTCTGAGCTTTAGCTTCCTTGTCTCATGTGCTGGTTGGTGCCAACAAGAGCTGGTGGTCTGTGTAACCACCAAGGCTGTTGTGAGGATTAAGTTTGAGGATGGATGTGAAAGCCCTTTATGAGCCACAAAGTGTCATAGTCACTCTGTCCTGTGCCTTGGGCTGCAAGTCCTCTGGGATGAGGATTTATCTTTCAGGAGAGACAGGAAAGTAAGGAAAACAGGAATCACTGCTGAGCCAGCCTCACAGACAAGCAGGATTTAGAAAAGGTCACATGGGATCCAGCAAAAGTCCAGGAACCAGGATTAGTCACCATCCCAAGGTGGGGGCATCTGTTTTTCCGACTTCAAGATTATGTCATCATAACAACTTCACTGCTCTCTGCCTCTGCTTATGCTGAACCTGCCATTATTGATTAACTTATTTATATTCCTGTTTCTCCACTTTATGGCTTTTGCTACCTCATAGCTCACAGCCATCTCTTCAAAGTTACTCTGCTTTAGGACCACTGTTAAGGACCACTGACTCTTTCTGTAGGTCTCATTCTCAAGCAGCCAAGGAAGAAGATTCAGTTTATTAGCATTAGTGTTGTGCTGGTAAATATTTAATAACTGGCTATCTGTAGCAGATTGGGGTGGGAGGAAGTCCTGATCTGTAGAGTTTGTCAATTTCCATGATGCAAATATTCCCACTATGGTTGATTTCAAGCTACCGACACAATGTCACCTGGCTCCTTGAATCCTGAAAATTGAACAGTTGGATCCTATGAGCTAGTATGAGCTAGCTCCTGCCCATCACTTTCATCCCATCTGCCACTGCACAGTTTCTGGTCAGTTTGGGGATTGTCTGGCCTTGAACTGGGTTCCCATCCTGGTCCACTTAACTATGGCCACGGTACCAGGAACATGTGTTGAACCTTTCTCAGAAAGTCCTTGGGTAAGAAGGGGTTTCCAGTGTGTAATAATCTCCAACACAAACATTATTTGTTTAACTCTCATTTTATGGATGTCTCCGAGACCTTAATAAAATAAAAGGAAAACTATAAAAATATAAATCAGGAAATGACTAATGCTGCAAAAGATGTGTAAAAAATATGAAATGGGAATTCAGAGACAAGAAATGTCACTGCCAGGTGGAAGCAAAAAGGAAGGCTTTTCGGATCCTATAACGTTTGAACTGAGCCTTTCAAGGATGGCAAGACTTAGAGATGTAGAAATAGAGGAGAATGTGTCCAGGACACAAAGAACAAGAGCTGGAACAACACATGGACTAGAGAAAGCATGGGATAGGTATGGAGTCAGCACTTCAGTTAATGCAGTAGAAGGTACGTGAAGGGGAGAAGAAGATGATTGTATTATCAAGGAAAGTCATAGAGGACCTTTGGTGTAAACTGAGGTGGCTGGAATACACTAAACTGCTTTTCTCTGTTGTTATTACAAAATAAAAGTGGAATATAAATTTATTTGTGTATTATCTATACCGTTACATGGGTCTATTGGAATAGAATATTGAAAGCTTAGGACAATAAGACTCCGCTAAGGTTCTTGACCTTCTCCATCCTTTTAAACACCTGACCTTATTATTTATATTAATATCTTGCACTAAATAGTGTCAAAAACATGAGGCAGACCATTGGTGAGAATAAGACTGGGGTGAATCTGGAGACCTGTGTCTTAGTCTCTGCTTTGTCACCAATTCGAGGAATGACCTGTGGAAAGTCGTCTCTGCCAACCTTGGTATCCTCACATCTGACATCTTGCAGGATGGTTACTTGACGGTTGCTTTCCTAGACTTTCTGAGTCTATAATCACATACACATGATCTCTCCAACTTTATTTCAGATAAAGTCATTCATTTTGGGATGCTGGAAAATAGCAAAGAACTCTGTGCCTTTGGCATGTATAACTCTCTTTGGGAGATAGCTAATACTGGAAGCACTGCCAGGGTTCATGTGTGATGGTGGATGAGAACTCTGGTTAATCGAATTTTTGTTGTTGTTGTTGTTAAAGTGAAGATTAGCTAGAAAAACCTATATAAACCCTTGCTGTTAGCAATATGTCTCAAGTGTACTAGTTAACTTTTTTCATCTAAGAAACACAGTTTTTTAAAATAAGAAGCCAGGCACATAAGGACTATGTATGTGCCAGCCTCTGAGATAATTACTATAAAACAACATCATATCATCATCATCGTCATCATCGTCATCACCATCACAGCTATCATTTACTGAACACTTATTTTCTGCCAGGTACTGTTCTGAGAGCTTTACATGCATAATTTCAGTCAGTATTCCCAAGAAACATAAAAGCTAGACAAACATGTGGTGGGTTGAATGGTGGTCCCCCAAAAGATATGTCTATGTCCTAATCCCTGGAACCTATGAATGTGACCTTATTTAGAAAAAAGTCTTCATAGATCTAATTGAGTTAAGGGTCTTGAGATGAGGATATCATCTGGATTATCAAGATGCGCCATAAACCAATGAAAAATCTCCTTATAAGAGATATGCAGAGGGGAGACAAATACAGAAGAAGAAAAGATCACATGACATTGGAGGCAGAGGTTGCAGTTGTGTGGCCATGAGTCAGGGAACACCCTGTGCCTCCTTGAGGAGGTGACGAACCGATCATTTCCTACAATCTTCAGAGGGAGCACAGCCCTGTTGAGACCTTAATATCAGATATCAAGCCTTCAGAACTGTAAGAGTATAAATGTCTGTTGTTTTAAGCCACTGAGTTTGTGGTAATGTGTTACAACAGCCAAAAGAAACTAATACACACTTTTTAACAAAGATGAAATCAAAGCATTAAAAGGTCGATTAAACTTACCTAAGATTCCATAGTTGGTAAATGATATTACACGAGATTAACCCAGGCAACTTTAGAATTTGCTTTCAACCTTACTAGAATATTGCATCTCAAAACTCTGTCTTCATGGAGATATATAAACTACCAGTTACATTACACTCTGAAATGTTCTTTGAAAATGAGGGGCAAACATAAAGGGCTATAGGAGCACATGAGGGGCATATAACCCAGCTTTTGGGGAGTGAGTATCAGGGAAATTATCCCAGAGGAGATGATGGATATTGGGCTGCTTTTTAATGATGAACATACTTTTCCAGATTATAAAGTGGGGTAAATTTTCCAAGCAGAGAGATCAACCACAGAGGGTGAGAAAGAGCAAAGCACCTTTAGGGAATTTCAGTAGTTAGACATGGCCCAAGGGGTTCTGAAAGAAAGATGAGAGGTGTGATAGAAGATCAAGGTGGAGAAGAGCTGATGGTGGGCCTTATGTGCCAGGCCAGAGATTGTAGACACCTCAGGCCGTTGGAGAGTTTGGATGACTTAGTGCAGGTGATTCCATGATCAGATCCATCTCTTACAGACTCACAGTGAAAAGCACCCTGGAGGATAGAATAGCGTGGGTTGAGAGCGGAGGCAGACTATCCTTTAGCAATAAATGGGATGTGTGTTAGAGTACTGGAGATGGTGATGGAGGAAAGAAAGCACATTTAACAGATTATTCGGAGGTGATGTGAGTAGGATTCAGTGACTAATAGGATGTAAAAGGCAAGAGGAAAGAGGATCATGGGCTGCCTTGCAGGTTTCAGGTTTGGGGAACTGCTCATACAAGAAATAAAGGAGGTATACAACTGGGGGTAGAGGCAGGGGTGGAGTTGGAGATAGTGAGTGTGAATAAGTATTTCACTGATGGCTGAGGGCCTCTCCATCAGGGTTTTTATCATGAATGTGTGATAAAAGCTCCATATGATCATAGCTTTGGAATTACATTGTAGTACATATGGAATTTACAATGTACTCCAAGAGAAGGAAGAAGAAGGGAACTAATATTGACTACCTACTACAGGTTGGGTGTCTAACTTACATTATCTTACATTATCCCAAAGTAAGACTTCCATATAAGTGTTATCCATATTTGATAAATGAGGATGCCAATTAAGATATATGTGGATATATGTATATGTATAGCTGATTCACTTTGTTATAAAGCAGAAACTGACACACCATTGTAAAGCAATTATACTCCAATAAAAATGTTAAAAAAATAAAATAAAATGTTAAAATTATAAAGTAACTGGACCAATGTCACAGGGTTAGTAAATGTCTGGGGAGCTCTGATTTTAGATCCCATCTTCTTTTTTGCTGCCTTTTGGACATAGAGGCAGAATGCTCTTTGACTCACACCTTCCGCATTTATTAGTCTGACCTTTGGAAATTTGCTTAACCACTCTATGCCTCAATTTTAGCAGCTGTCCAAAGGGGATAAAAATAAAGGTGCTTGTTCTCCCTAACTCAAGTTAAAGTCTATGAGTGAAATCTCTGCAAATGGTAAAAGCCTAGAAGAATATGAGTAACTGTTTAAGTGAGTAGCCTAGACTTTTCCAAAAAAAATTTTTTTTGAGGTAATCCCTGACTTCAGCAAGTTTTCTTGTGAATTTCGAATTCTTCCTTAAAAGTCTACTAGCATAAGTTTTTTAGTTAACAGAGTTTTAAAAATCAGGGCTTATTTAAACATTCATATCCAAATCACTTCAAGCAGCTTCTAAATGTGCTTCTCTGAAAATCCTATAAAAACTCATTCCATTGATAATGGCTTTTTGTTGGCTGTGTGAACACCAGACCTATCGCTTTGTCTCATGAAAGGTGTCCAGAGACAGACACACCTTACGTTATACTTGGAGGTGATATTAGAAGAAACTTCCAGCACCTCAACTGAGCAAGACAGGTTTGGTTCCTTTCGGAATGTAAGTGCCTAGTAAGTGTGGATTGATTCTCAGTAATTCTGCAAACTCCAGGATCTAGCACAGCCTTGTGTCTTCAACATAGAAACTAGGTGTTTACTATGCAGTTTCCTCAGCTCTACAGCAATAGGGTGGTATTTGTTCATCCCTAACCTCTACCAATTCTAAGACTGATTTTTTTTTTTTTTTTTTTTTGGCCTGGGAAAACCCAGCATACAAAAAGGAAGAGAAAGGTAAAAAACAGCCAAACAGCCAGAGATAGAAGCTAGTAGCATTTTTCAAAGGCATGGGTTTATATGTGTATGTGATGTAAAGTAACATCATCTTCTGTTATATCTTTAAAAACTGGTGTGAAGAGGTAACAGAGCAGAAAGGTCAAGAAGACAGTTATATAATTAGCAGAACAAATCTCTTTTCTCAGAAGAGAGAAACTGTCTCAATTGGACAACTCTGCTGAAGTCTCTATGAGGATGATGAAGGTAGGGCACAGTGGAAGGAAAATTAGCCTGGGAAATCAGGATACTTTTTTTTTTTGTTCTTAAGCTTGTTGGCACTGGGTTTTTATTACATGCAACTGAAAGATCCCTGTGACTGCGCCAGTGGCTGTGTAGAGCAGAGGATTGGGAAAAATAGAGTGTATTCACACTCTACTAGAAAAAGGAATCTTAATCCTAATGCCATGGAATGGGTCATCTCAATCCTTTAAATAATTCTAATTGGATATTTTTGGGCCAATTGCCCAAACGAGCCGATCATTGAGGCCAGGGTGGTAGAATCCTCATATTAGCTAGGGCTGGGTTATTTGTTCACTCTGGAAGCCAGGGTAAAGGAGTGGTCAGCTCTTATCTATCAGTCTTAGCGTTAAGGACACTGCAATATCCAAGATATTTCTGTGGTTTCTGCCAGGTGCTCCCCCATTCACTGTCTCTCACCTGAAATCCCATCCTATTCACTTCCATGCCAGTGTAGACCCTTTGTGGCTGAGGACTCAGTTCCCCTGTCATCTGCTCTAAGGCACCTTCCTGGGCAGCCCTTACCTGTGAAGGCTGTTTTCTCTGATATGGCACATGCTTTACATATCACCAGTTCACCACAGCTCACTGAGCCTGAATCTCATTCAATCCCTTTTCCAGGCCATTTGTCTCCCATAATGTATCTCGCGTTTCTTCCTTCTCTTTCTCATCACTGCCTTAGTTCAGACATTCATTTCTTTTCACTTGGACGACTGAATATTTTCTTAACTTTCTGCCACCACTCTAATTTTGTTTTCATCTGCCATTTCCTTCAGGGTAATCTTAGCCAAAGCACACAGCTCTGACCATGTCAGTGCCATCTTTAAGAAAACAATAGGATGAAGTGGGAAGGCAGAGCTGAGTGAGACTGAAACCTGGTGTGTGCTGGAGGTTCCTTTCTCAACTGCTGTCAGTTCACCTGAGATCCAGTCCAGACGGTTTGACGTGAAATAATGCAGCAAAGTTAGAATCAACTGATATAGCTGTGCTAATGGGGTGCAACTGTGGGAAGGTACCAGAACTGGAGTGGGGAATTGAGGTGGGGAACAAGCAAGGACCAAGATGAATGAAGTAAGAGGAATCCCCAAATGGGGATGTTTCAGAGGAAGGGAACACAGGGTTTCATACAATTAGTCATGGTCTGGCAGGTTTGAGTTGTTTTTAAAGAAAGAGGCATGACCCTGCCCACTGGGACTGTGGTGTGCCTTGATTGTGTTTGGGTATCCAGGTAGATTTATTTATTTATTCACCAAGCAAATATTTATTAAGTAGCTAGCATATGCCAAACACTGTGTATCAGAGAAGGTTGCACAGAGGAACCTGGGAGGGTGATTATGGTTGACCGACCCAAGTGGACATGGGCAGAAAGAAGAGATGTATTTTTGAGCTTCGTATTTCCCAGCACATTCAGCTCTGTGCTTTCTGCCCAGTAGGTATTCAAAACTAGGTTTACTGAATTGAAAACCAATTCATGCCACTAGAGTGATCTATGGACTCAGAGAACCTAGGGGAGGAGTAATAAGCATCTTTAGTGAGCAAACAATATGTTCATGGCCAAAAGATACAACTTTGCTCTGTCTTGCTTATTAACTAGAACCTAAACTCCATTGATGTGTCTTTTTTTCTCTTTCTGCTTCTTCCTTCATTTTTCTCTCTGAAAAGTTCTCATTAACACATTTTAATGAGTACAAATGAGGACTCCATGTCCCAAGAAAGAGAAAAGCCAAACAGTGTGTGCAGAGAGAGAAGGAGAAAGTAAGCAATTATTGCTGTAGGTTTTGTATTTCAGGGCCATCCTTGAATCTCATGCTGCTTGCCAACTCTTAATTGCACGAGAAAGATGAGATTGGTGATTTAAAGCACAGACAAATATAGATATGGTAGAGATGTGGATATCAATATAGATATAAATACGATCTCCCTGCTGTTATCTTCAAGTCTGTGCCATTCATTTGGTTTCCCTTTGTTCTTCTCTCATGTTTTATTTTGATATATATCTTTTTTTTTTTTTTAAAGTCAGAAACCATAAGAGATTCCTTCAAGCCATTCTCCTGTCACCCACTGTGAGATCCTGGGCTTAGGAAGTGTTGACTTTGTGTGTTTTAACCCCTCCCAACAGATCCAGAACTCTAACACATGGGCAGATCTGGCCTGTCAAACCCTTGATCAGGGGTATGGGAAGAGATATGGCACAGCCCCCCACCCATCACTGTCATACAGACTGCTCTTGTTCCAGACCCTGCCCCTCAGGTCCTGATGGCCTTGATCTCCATTCAGGGCATGGTGGGTGTGGCTCCTCCGGACCTGTGGTCCATAGTTCTATTTTCTTTTAATTCTCACAACAGCCCTGTGTGGTAGGAATAGATTTCCATAGGCTGGTAGTTTACAATCTTTTTGAATCTGTGACCTGCCCCCACCCTTTTAGTGTCAACATTGTCCACTAATTATACTTCTAGTATCCATTCAATGAAAAAGTCACCATGAACAAAATCTAACCTGAATCGATTAATTTTTACGTTGATGTACATAATAATAGCAAAATATTAAAAATGTCCAAATGCATTTAACAATTACAACATGCCAGGCATGGAACCAAACATATTATCACTCGTGACAGCCTTATGGGGCATATTCTCTGATGGGCTCCATTTAACAGATTGGAAAACTGAGCCTGTGAGACAGATGAAATAGTTTTCTCAAAGTCACACATCTAATAAGCAGCAGAACAAGAATTTAATCGTACACAGTGAGGCTCCAGAGCCAACATTCTTAACGATGATGTGGTTTAGATGCTCATTTGAAAACAGTAGGAGACACCTACAATCCCTATTGTCAGACCCTAGTTGGAGACCAGAGGATTGTCATGGGATGAATGAGATAACGTGTACAGAAAAATCACACAGTGCCTGGTATGCTCAGCAAATGTTATTCACAAGGATAGTGAATGTCTTTGACTATCACCCTTACTGCTAAAATTTTTAAAAAGTGATCTTTCTATGATTACTGTAGAGGTTGAGGACCAAGATGCCAATAGCATTGAAACAGTGGCCTTGGTCACAGGGGTGAACTGGCTGGGGTGAGTGGGATGGTGCTGTGACCCTTGGCGTTGGCATTATTGGCCCTAAAGTCAGTATCCTCATCCTTGGGTGGCAGCAGCAAGGGCAGAGGGTCTTTTCATGGACAAGGGGGAGAGAGTGACATTTTTGGTATCTTTGGTGACCATTAATAGCAGCACCGCGATCTAGAGAGGACAAGAGAAAAAGGTAAAAGTCCAGTAATTCTCAGAGCACCTATGATACACCCTCCTAGCACCTGGCAGAACTCTTCTGGGGGCACTTGACGGGGGGGGGGGGGAATAAGAGGGCTGAAAGTTCATGTGTGGTCCTCTTTCTCGCAGGCTGGTTTGGCCCAGAGCACAGTTGTTACAATTGCAGTCATCCATGAGGTTTGTATGAATTTCCTCTTCCAGCCGTGTGGTGGGCAAGATGGCCTGGAGAAATTTTCTGCTATGGAATATCTATGTGTTGAATAAATTGCAAAACAAACAAACAAAACATACACTTTCCAGTGTGTTACTGAGCCCACAAGAAAGTATGGAATTTACTAAAGGACAAAACTGCAAACTAACAAACTGAAACCAGAGAGGTGAGTAATCATGAAGGCAGAGTCATCCTGGGTAAAATGACACAACCAGGTACCTGAAGCTTTGAGGACTATTGATCACACAGACTATGAGAAAATGGATCTGGGGCTCATGCAACAAGGTGGGTACTGGACTTAAGATCCCCTCATAAACCATGACTCTGTAAGCGCCTATGTAGTCAGTGAAAAGCTGGACTGAAAAAAAACCACCTGCGTGCAAGTGACAAGAAAGTGTGTTTGTCTTTGCTGTGACTCTGGATAGAACTGAATTAACCATAACACTTGTCTCCCCTGGAGTTTGTTAACTCCAGGTCTGTTCTCATGTAGATCTAAGATTATTTTGTACCATTCATAGCATCAGGAAATATAAAGCCAAAAAATTAAAGTGGCCCCAGCTTGAGAGCATTCCCTGGTGTCCAGAACCACCATAGGCGAATTCTCTTAAGGGATGAGCATTTTCAACTTGGAGCCTTCAGGATGCCCACAGGTTAACTTCAGCCAAATATAAACTCCTAAAGAAAGATGACTAAATACCCAAATATGCATGGGAACAGGCCATCATGAGTGACGGTCAGCAGAAACATTGAGATTATCAGATACAATCATGTTTGTAGAAGTAAAAGATGGAATAAAAATAGCAAGAAAAAAAGTGACTATCAATCATGACCAAACAGATCAGGTAAAAGAATGAAAGGGAACTTCTAGAGATAAAATATAATTATTGAAATTAAAATCCAATGGGTGGGTTAAAGAAAAGATGAATCATAATGATGATTGGACAGTTGACAGGTATATATTACTATATGCTTGGCACTTTTCTAAGCTCTTTGCAAACACAACTGAAGAAAGAGGGAGTGAATTAGAAGTTAGATTTAGACAAATTTCCCTTATAGAGACAAAGAGATAGGAAATATGAATGTGAGTGCTGTGTCTCAAATTTACTACAGTCAGATCTTAGACATTTTATAGAGCTCTCAGTTTCCTCAGCTATAAAACAAAAAAGAGGAGGCTATTTATCAAGAATGTCTGGGATTTGGTATATTTCATTGTAGGACTATTTCTGAAGTTTAGGTTTATTAACACTAAAAGAGTAAAATAATAATTAAGAGAGAGACTGACTTGATACAGCTTCAATATTTATAAGGTACATTCTTTTGGGACATTTTATTGGCTTTTTAGATATTCCCTTATTAGGGATATTTAGAAATTGGATGTCTAGTTACATAATTGTAATTCAATGCCTCAAAATAGTTTTAATCTCTCCCAAATCATATAAATGACTGAGAACCCTCATGGCTTGCATGAGGATGCCATCAAGTCTTCACACAGCAAGTATTTTCAGTCCATTGGGTCACATTATCCCCACACATGGTGAGTCATGGCAAACTCATTCATTATTAGAAGATGATTTAATAGGTGGATAATCATTAAAAATCCTATTAGTTACAACAACTCTATTGTTTAGGCGCTTCTAATATTTAGCATCCATGAAAAAAAACCAGTTCCATACTGCCCATTTAAGAAGATTGTTCTGACAGTTAAAGAGATAATGGAAATACAGTTAATTCTACATGGTAAGTACTTATCCCTCTCAGTGTTCCTTGTTTGCAAACAACAAAAAGAAACTCTGGCTTATTTAAGCAGAAAATGAATTAAATGGAAAGCTGAGTGGGAAGGCTCACAGAATTAAAGGGAAACCTTGGAAAATGGACAGGGACCAAAGGAGGCAAGGCCCAGCCACCAACCCATGACAGACCCAGTTGGCTAGGATGCCCACTCTAGCATCTCTGAACTGGTCACTTACTGTCACACCACTGGATTCCTGAATCAACTTCTTTGACAAATAATTTCCATCACCCTTGTGCCTCTAAGTCACCCATTCAAGGTTCAAAGTCCTAGGGGTTGAGGGCTGTGAGCATCACCTGTGTGCTGGTAGCTTCAATACATAAAAGTGGGGACAGCATCTGTTCTCCTTTGGCTTCTGTCCCTAGAGACACTGCCCTGATCCCACTCTTCTTGGTATTCCCAAAAAAGGAAAAGTGTCTGCATGCTGGGAAGCTACAGAAGTTGAGACACCACCAATACTCCCAGAATCTTTACTCCCTCAAATCAATAGTTAGTGGGAGTACTGGAGTTTAATAAATGTAAAATTTAAAAAGCATCTAATCTAAATGAATTAAGGTCTTGTTTTCTGGCACCAGTGATCTATTAAATTTTTTCCTAAGAATTATATTTTTTTTATTTGCAAAAATAAGTCATTCACAATAGGAGGGATCCCTGAAGTGATGGACATGCTCTGCATGTTGACTGCATCAATGTCAATATTCTAGTTGTGATGCTGTACTGTAGTTTTGCAAGAAGTTATCATTGGGGGAAACTGGGTAAAGTGTATATATAGGATCTCTCTTATTATTTCTTATAACTGCATGTGAGTTTATAATTATTCCCCCAAAACTTTATTTTTAAAGGGCATGCTTGTTGCTAAAAATATATATCAAACTCTACAGAAAATTCCTTTTCATTAGAGAGCCCATAAACCAACTCACCTGAAGGAGAACTAACATTTTGATATACAAACACACACACACACACACACACACACACACACACACACTCCTATAACGTGATTTCCTATAGAAAAAAATACATATAGACAAAACATATTTACTTCAACAGATTTTTTGCAACATACTCTTTTCACCCAACAGTATATACAGACAACTCTATGTACAGACAACTCTGTATACAGACAACTATGCACAATGACTTCTAATCTTTTTGTGTGAGGCTTCCTGACTTTTCTGGACCTCTCTCTCTGTCTCCCCGTTTAAGCTATGAGCTCCTTGGCAGCGAGGACCTTCACCGCTGCATCTTCAGCATGTAGCTACGTGCCCAACACATGGTGGGTCCAAAATATGTGTGTAGGATGTCAGGAAAACCTGACATCCTACACACACATATTGTCCACAAAGAAACAAACTGCCCAATGGGAGCATTACAATATGTAGTAATATTTCACTGAGGGCAGGCCCTAAGATGCCCAGGAAACAGGGTGTCAATTTGACCTTGGAGGGGGATCTGAAAATCTCACTGCCTTCTCTAGCTGGTATCCTCTATCCATTTCTACACTGGGTCTACCTGACTCATTACTGCTTTGGCCTTCAGGGACATACTCCTTAATTATTCCTCTGGCTCAGTAAATGGCAAAACCCTGTCTATCTTGCATTGAGTTGCATTGCTGCTGGTCCTTGAAGTTTAATTTCAGAAAGTAAGAGGCCAATGCCAAAGGTACCTCTTTATTTTGGTACAATTCCACAAACATTTGCTCAAAATCCTACTATGTCACAATAGGTGCTGGGGACACAGAAGTTAATTCAACCATCAGTAACAAATTACTAAGCATTTTCTGAATACCTACTGCATGCATAGAAGAGGGCATTCCAAAGTAAGATGTGGTCCCTGCCCCTTCATAGGTTAAAATTTCCTGGAGAAGATACAAATAGATTACTACAAACATTGAAATAAAATAGCTTGAGTGTTATACCAAAGGTACAAACACTATGTTTGGGGAATGCTGAGGTGGTAACAATTTTGATTACCATGGTCCCTGTGCAGAAAAAAATGACTGAAAGCTTTACAGAATAATTATGACTTAAGCATTATGGAATATAAATCATATGTATAATGAAGAAGATCAATATATCATTCTATCTATCTATCTATCTATCTATCTATCTATCTATCTACCTACCTATCATCTATCTGTCTCATTATAGCACAGGGGGAAAGGAGAATAATTTCTCTTGGTTGTTCTGTGAGCAAGAGGAACAACTGGCTTCAGGGTGAAGGTAGTGTTTGCAAAGAATTGTAATCAGCAAATATAATTCACTAGAGAGACTGGGGATGATGAGAGAACAGCCTGTGCAAAAGCTAGTAGGGGGCACAATACAGATGGTATTTGGGAAAGTCAAATATCTAGTGTTATTGGAGCATGGATATGAACTTCAGATTAAATAGCAAACGCCAAAAACATGCTCCCTTGGAAAAATTAATCATTCCTCCATTCCATTTTTATTGAGAGCCTCCCCTAGTCAGAATGGTGGACACTCATGTAGTACTTAACATTTACCTGACACTGTCCTAAGTGTTTTCCATATATTAAATAATATCATCCTCACAACACCCTATGATATACTATTATACTATACTCTTATCATTTTCACTTTACATATGTAGAGATTAAGACACAAAGAGGTTAAATGGTATGATCACACAGCTGGTAAGCAGTGGAGACTTTGATCCAGAAAGTCTAACAGTGATGTCCACTCTTCACCATGACACTATCCTGCCATATACAGAGGTGTGTGCCATGTGTTGGAGATAGAGGCAGCCATGGGCATAGCCTTAACCTGTCCTTGAGAGCTTACACTCTTGGGGTAGATATTAAAAAGGCAATAACATGCACAAAAATTAAGTGTAAATCAGGGGATTCTGACGCCGTCTGGAGTGCAGGGGCTGAGGACAGTTGCACCTGAGCAGGTGACAGTTATGCTGTGACCTGTAGGCTGAGTGGGGGTTATCCAAGTGAGGAAGATGGAGGACGTAAGAAGAAGTCTGTTCCTAGACTAGGAATCATCCCATGTATAGGCCTTGAGGCAATAGATAAGAATAAAGAAGGCTGGTGTGACACAAAGGCAGTGTTAGGGAGTGTCACTTAAGTCAAAGATGTGAGAAGTAGGTAGTGGGTTTTGCAGGGCCTCTGAAAAAGCATTGTGATTTTTATCCTAAGTGCAATGGGAATCCTTTGAACGGTTCTAAGCAGGGAGTTGGCATGAGTTTCACTTGAAAAAGCTTCCTTAGGCTGCTATTTGAAGAATTGTGTGTGTGTGTGTGTGTGTGTGTGTGTATGTGTGTGTGTGTGTGTGTGTGTGTGTGTGTGTGTGGTGGTGTAGGCAGGAAAGGAGAGCAAGGGGTGGCTGCAGGGAGCTCTTGCAGGAGATTGATGTAGTCATGATGGTGGCTTGGATGGGGGTGGTGACTGTGAGATGGAGAGACAAGCAAACACTTAAGAGATATTTTGGAGACAGAATCCATGAAATATGGTGATTGATTGGATGTGGGGACTGAAGAAGACGGGTTTGTCTGAGATAACTCCCAAATTTCATGACTCTCTGCAGCAATGGTTGGCAAACTTTTTCAGCAAAAGGCTAGATAATAAATTTTCTAGACTTCGTGGACCGTATGGTCTCTTGCAACTACCCAACTCTGCTGTTTTTGTGCAAAAGCAGCCATAGACAACAGTAAACAAATGGACATGGCTCTGTCCCAGTGAAACCTGATTTAAACACAGGAAGCAGGCCAGATTGGTCTGTAGCTTGCCAACTCCTGGTCTGGAGAGTGTGAAGGTCACTGAGGTATGGTACTCTGGAGGAGGATGGGCTAGGCAAATAATTGTTTATGTCATCATTTCCTTTCCTTTTCCTGATAGCACCATAAAGTAGCTGTTAGGATTCTTTTTGTTAGAGAGAGTAATCTGCACTATTAATGACTGTTAATGACTTTTTCAAGGTCACACACCAAGTAAGTGGCAAAGTCAGTATTTGAACTCATCTTTTTTTTTACTTTCAAGCCAATGCAAGATCTTCCCGTCACCCCCATGCTATTTCCTGTTCCTTTTCCCCTGCAACTACCCTGTTATGGTGGCAAAGCTTTGTTTTGCAAGTTTTTCTCACTTTCCCCCAAGGGTGCTTTTCTTCCTTGAATGATTTTTTAAAAAGCCAAATAAAAAGGGACAGTGAGTCTCTAAATGTACCATCGTTGCTTTTGTTCAGTACAATAGACTTTATATTGCTTTGTCCAGTCCCTACGAAGTGGGACATAAGAGGTTTGTTTCCAAGAAATTAGCATGGTATTTTTCTCTTTTTTTGCTCCTGACATAATTTTAGCTTGGGGATAAACAGTGTTATTTTCATTCCCTCCATTTGAGCCCACATCGAACATTTTCTATTAAAATTTAAATAAGCCACTTCAGAGACAGATGAAGATGTGAGGCTAAAATGAGCTGATTCACTAGAATTTGTTCCTGAGAATATAACTTATTTTCTCTTACAGCTTATGCAACTGTTTCATAATAGAAATTTTAAGTGGGCCAGCATTGTGGCGTTATAGTCATTTCCTTCAACTTTTCCACTCAGAATAGCCAACTGCAAAGGGGAAATGAGGGACATAAACTCTCTCATCCCCTACCCTATAGAGACCCAATTATTATTCTAGGAAATTGCTGGAAGCTGAAATTTTTTTGAAGATACACTGGATTCTCTTTTTGTGATCCTCAATCTGTGCACATAGCAACAAAATCTTTGCTGCTGGCTGTTTGCCAAAATTTCTCTCTTTTTTTTCTTTTATTGAAGTTGGAGACAGAGCTTACCAAGGTGGAGATATATGTGTGTGGGGGGGGGTGGGAGGTGCTGAGAGAAGATGGGAGTGGGACCAGAGAGCAGGGTAGGTGCTGAGGTGAACAAAGGCAAGGTTGAAAAATGATTGGTGGACAAAGACCCAAAGTGCCAAGAGGAGATGCTAGATGGCCTCTAAATCAGAGGTCTCAAGTCAGGGCACAGAGATCAGAATTCAGGACCAAGTAGGTAAGACAAGTATAAGCAAAGTGATGGAGGAGTGGAGTAGTGTGGGAATCATTCTGAGTGATTAAGAGAAGAGCATTAACCAAGCTATGTTTCTTATCAATCGGTGTTCTAAGAGAAAATGGTTCTTTTGTTGAGTAATTTTGAAAATATGTAACTTGATTCTTAGAGAGCCATATTAATAGGAATAATAATAAACATAATAATAACGATAAAAATAATGATAGTGATAAAAATGATATATAGATGATTGCTGACCACCATTCACCAATACCTCTTCTTTCTCCACTGCTGGGCATACTGAATGAATGAATCTCCCCTGCTATTGAAGTTAGGCGTGGACACATGACTTGCTTGGGTCAATGAAATGTGAGTGGAAGTGACATGTGTAATTGCTAGCATTCACCTCTTCAGTTTGCTTTTCTCCCTGCTTCTATGACTGTGGCATTCCCTAAATGATGATGACCCCCACCCAACTCCAACACCAACATGGGATGGACATATAGGATAAACAAGAAGTAACTTTTTGCTGTTCTATGCCCCTGAGATTTTGTGTTTGTTCATTATAGAAGTGTAACCTGGCTTATCCCAACTGATAAAATAGCTAACATTTAATGAGAACTTACTATGTGCCAGATACCATTTATAGTATTTCACATGTATTAACACATTAGTATTTTATTAGTGGCTGGTAGGTCTAGAGGTAAATAAATATGGAAGTAAAGAAACCTGTATAATGCTCACCAAGTGTATAGAACAATAGAAGCCCCTCATTTCTACTTTCCTTATTTGGGGTACAGAGCACCTATTTGATGCCTTGTGGAAGACAACCAAACCCCCAGGAAAAGATAAAATTCCTCACCTATTGAATAGGTAGGGGAGCAAATAAGACTAAGAGCAAGAATTAAGTTAGTATGATCTTAGAAAAGTGAGGCTCTTGTGGCTAATGCATCCAGGCCAGTACTGCTGTATTAGTCATAGTAATATGACTAAAATGGTCATGTGATGGAGAATGTATCACAAACATGACAGGTGTGATGGCTAATTTTAGGTGTCAACTTGACTGGACCATGGGGTGCCCAGGTTAAACATTATTTCTGGGTGTGTCTGTGAGGGTGTTTCTTCATGACATTAGCATTTAAATTGGTGGACTCAGTAAAGCAGTTGTCCTCCCCTATGTAGGTGGGCATCATCCAATCCACTGAGGACTTAAATAGAACAAAATGCAGAGGAGGGAGGAATCTGCCCCTTTTGGCCTCCTGCATGCCTACTTGAGCTGGGACATTGGTCTTCTCTTGTCTTTGGGCTGAGATTTATACCATCAGCTCCTCTGGTTCTTGGGTCTTTGGACTCAGACTGGAATTACACTACCAGATGTTGTGGGTCTCCAGCTTGTAGACATTAGATCTGGGGACTTCTCAGCTTCCATAATTACGTGCACCAATTCCCCATAATAAATATCTTCTCATGTATATAAATCCAGTTGGTTCTGTTTCTCTGGAGAACACCGACTAATACACTGGGTGACTATGGTGCTATTCTTAAAGTAGCCTGAGTAGTCTTTGAGGGTAGGTGGCCAAAGAGACAGTATGACCTTAAGACTGGATGTAGGAGCTGCATGGAAAGAACTCAGGACTCGGTGCCTATTGTTTCTGCTGCTTGGAACACTCTTCTACCAGACCTTTGCATGCCTGGCTCCTCCTCATCATTCGAGCCTTGTCCCAAATATCATCTCTTCATAGGGGACTTCGTAGACCTCTCAACTTTGCAGGCCCGAGTCACTTTCTATCACATCACTCTGTTTTACTTACACCCCAGTGCTCATCACTTCCTGATACTTTTCTTGTTAATTTATTTGTTCATCATTTGTCTCCCCTTAATAAAATGTAAGTGCCATGGGAACAGAGAGCTTGTAATGCTCAGGAAGGAACTCCCAGTGTCCAGCACAGTGTCTTACACCTGATAGAAACTCAATAACATTTCAGAATGATCAACTGAATGAATGAATTATTGAATGAATAACAGGTACAAAAGAAACTATTGGAGCTTATTACAGTGAAAAATGCATAAAATGGACAGAAAGAAACCTTAGGGTGTCAGCATTCTACCAACAGCAGTGGACAGAAGTGGGAAAGCACTCAGTCCAAGTCCATAATGTGGACAAGTGCAGGACCACAAGTCAGGGTTGTTGTGTTGCCTGATTACAGAGGATACCCTTCATACCTAACTCCACTAAGGCTGGGTTTGTGGCACCTATTGGGTGCTTCCAGAGCTTCCATAGGTTCACTCTAGCAAAGCATCTACAATTAAGGATTTGATTATTTAACTTACCTACCTCAATAACTAGCCACATGTTCCTAGAAAGCCTATGTCTTATACATGACAGTGTCCAGCCTGCAGAGAGAATATTTAACAAAAATTTGTAGAATAGATACATGAATGAATAATTTTATAGACAATCCCTTTATCACCTCAACCCAATTGTTGACTCTCATGTTAATACTTACCACCTGAGCTTGAGCCTACCCCAGGACTTTGGGTCCAGAATGGCAAATAGATTTCATCTTGTGTGCCAAATGACTACTATTGATTGCTACTTAAAGGCTTATAAAGAGATAGATCTCAAGACTAGTTCTAGTGTCAAATGGATATGGGTACCATGATTAATTAATAAGGTCTACACCAAGCAAGGGACAGAGGAGTGCCCTGAGTTCCACGTATTTTCTAACCCAAACTTGTGGATTCCTCATTAGTGAAGAGTGACTGCACCTGACTCAATCTTACCCAAACCTCTTTGCAGTCAGTATTCCAACCAAATGCATAAATCACACTTTGTGTTTGAGTTTTAAACTATTCTCCCAGAATTCTTTTCATTATGAAGGGGTATTGAAAATTGTAAACCATGAGGACAGCAGCTGTGCAGAAGAAAGTGTCATAGGGAAGAATGAGAGATGGAAAAGGAAGAAAGGAGGGGAGAGTGCACGCAAAGGGGGAAGAAGGTAAGGAGGGGAAGTGGAAAAAGAGAACACTTGAATGTTTATAAATTGGAAAAAACACAACAGATGAGCGGCAGGGCAGGGAGGATAGGTTAAGAGAATGACTAAAGAAAAAGTCGAATGGAAGTCTTTTCTTGGGTGATAACTGCACACATGAAAATTTAAAATAGGCCTAATAATGCCTGACCCCTCTGAAATCTGAGGGCCAAATCAGATGCTCACTTGAGATTTCATCAGGTTCATAGGTTAATAAGTCTTTGTGTTAATTTTTCTTTTTCTTACTTCTTTTCCTATGTTTCCTCTCTTTTTCTAATCTTTCCTCTTATTTCTTCTCTCCATCCCTTTCCACATCTTTCTTTCTCTCCCTCCCTTCCTTCTTTCCTTCCTTCCTTCTTTCTTCCTCCCTCTCTTTGCCTCTCTACCTCCCTTCCATCCTTTCTTCATTCCTCCCTTCCTTCTTTTTAAATTTTCTTCCTTCTGCATTCATCCATAGTATGAGAATACTGTGCTAGTGCTGAAAATAATATAGACAAATGAGAGACCCATTTCTTAACCTCCACTAGTTCTTGATTCCATTGAGAGGACAAGATTAGAAGCATTCTATAGCATAAAGCTTAAGTGTCTTTGGGTCTAACAAGAGATGGATTGTAATTGAGCTCTGCCACTGGCTGCCTTGTGACTTTACCTCCAAGAGCCTTATAGTTTCTTCATCTATAGACTAGAGATGATAATAGCACCTTCTCTGTGGGATAGTTGCAAGAAATGTATGAGATACTGTTATAAATAAAATCTTTTTTTAACATCTTTATTGGAGTATAATTGCTTTACAATGGTATGTTAGTTTCTTCTTTATAACAAAGTGAATCAGCTATACATATACATATATCCCCATATCTCCTCCCTCTTGCATCTGCCTCCCACCCTCCCTATCCCACCCCTCTATGTGGTCACAAAGCACCGAGCTGATCTCCCTGTGCTATGTGGCTGCTTTGTATATAAAATCTTAATGAGTATATATCAGTTATATTATTAAATGTTAGTGTATAATGAAACTTCTGGATCTTCATTAATAGAATGAGATGTTTCATCTTCTGTCTCCCCTGAATGCTCAGCTCATTCTCTTTACCTCTGCTACAATTTCACATTTAACCTTGCCTCCTCTTTTCCTGTATTTGCACATGTGTTTGTTATATTCCCCTTAAATGAGATGGTGTTTCATAATCAGGTATTAATTAGGATACCCTTAGCTATAAAGTAAGATAGTATCCAAATGAAAGTAGCTTAAACATTGATAACGTTTTATTATCTAACCTAAAGAGGGGTTGGAAGGTAGGAGGTTTCAGGTTATTTAATCCCATGTAGCAAGGTGTCAACAGGGACGAGGATGTTCCCATCACTCCTCTTTGTCATCTGCAGCCTGTTGGCATTCATCCAAGGTGTGTACCCTCATGATATCAAGATGGCTGCTGTAATGCCAGCTCTTACATTCTCACACAAGTTGTCAAGAAAACAAGTTTCTACTTACCTATTTCTTTTCATCAGCAAGGAAAATCTTTTACAGTAGCCCCCAATGGACTTCCCCTTTGTACCTCATTGGCCAAGGTTGTATCACATCATCATGCCTAAATCAAGTCCTGTCAAAAGGAATAGAATTGCCTTTTTTGGCTTGGACTGATCAATATTCATTTCTTGGGTCTAACCTGGAGCCGTTTTCCTTGAAAACATTGAAAGATCAACATGACAGAAATCCAGGATTTTCCATTAAGGAGGAAGGAAACAGAGTTAGGGGGTTTGTTATGCAACCAAGAATGTCTTCTGTAATTCACATTTGTATCTCAAATTCCAGAAGACTGCCAATCACTTAGTAGGTCTTTTGAAACGGTTGTGTCAAGAAAATCCCATTCTTTCCTGTACTTCCAACTGCCTACTCAATATCTCCACTTGGATTGCCATCAAACCACCAGAAACTAGGAGAGAGGCATGGCGCAGATTCTTCCTCACAACCCTCGGAAAAATCAACCCTGTGGATACATGGATCTCATACTTCCAGCCTCCACAACTGTGAGGCAATAAATTTCTGTTGTTTAAGCCACTCAGGTTGTGGTACATTGTTGCAGCAGCCCTAGCACACTTCTAGTACAGTTCTCATTGCCTACTAGGTAAAATCCCTGTCCTTTATCATCCAGGATCTGGTTCTAGCCTGTTTTCTAGCTTCTTAGACCATTCTGTCCCCTAGAGACAGCCTGTATAGGATCTAGGCCCTTCTCAGGGTTCTTGGAACATGACTTGAGTGTTACACATAGTCCTTCATTTTCTTGCCAAATCACATTCTTTCTTCCAATTGTCATCTTTTCAGAGTGGCCTCTCCAACCCTATCAACCCAGAGGGAGTTCCCTCTCTTCTGTTCTTCCCCCTGCACCTTGTGCAAGACTCCACTGAAGCACATATTCCCCTGGATTACTTTGCCTTTGTTTTATGACCGTGTCTCTCTGTCTGGACTGAGAGAATATTCAGAGTGGAAATAGCTTCCTACTCACTTCTTTCCTTCCAGTATTAAGGCCAGGGAGGTGGCTTATGCCCCCCAACAATCCTTGCTGGGTTGCTGCTAAGGAATTGAGTATGGTCCAGTAGAAAGTGGGCTGGAGAACTTGGTTTCTATGTTTACTCTGCCTCTAACTTGCTGGTTGACCCTTGGCAAGTTCCTTAACCATTCTGGGCCTCTGCATTCCTATCTGCAACCTCTAAGGATACCTTAACAGTGTCCCCATGGGAAGCTTCACCCAAGGCTATTCTTTTGTCAGATTCTCATGGAAGCCAAACGGAAGTTGTAAATATTGAGTGAAAGAATTTCAGGCAGACTTAAGTCAAAGGGCAATGTTTCCTAAACAAAGACCTGATCAGCTCTCCCACTTGTACCCATGAAGGTAGCCACTTCTTTTGCTTTCTGGCAAGGCTGACTGCAACCCAAAGCTGCCAGGGCACAGTGGTTGGGAGTGTAGCCATAGTTTAAGTTTTAAAAATGAATGGCCAGTAAGCAGGATGACTAGACTATTTCGGGCCACCCCCTCTTTTGCTGGCAAGGATTTCAGGGGCAGTTAGGAGGAGTCTGCATGAGGAAATGAAGCAACCTCCATCAAGATACCTGCAAAACCTGAATGGGAAGGGGCCCCAGGGTAGAAGGTGGAGCTTCCCACTGCACTCACGCCTCTTCCTTTCTCAGCACTTGTGTCTCTTCTCAGAGACAGAGGATCTCTCCATTGTGGATGAGCTCCAGTTTGCCCATGGAGTCAGGTTTGAACTGCTAGTGAGCTTGACTGTATGATAGAAAAAGAGTAAAATCTTCACTTCTGCAATGGTGCCAAGTTGTGTTGGTTACCGATAAGTTTTCACAAGGGAGATTCTTGGCTGGTTTTGCCCTTAGTGAAAGCTCCCTTCACTTCAACACTATTCTTTGAGAGATCCATATCTTGACAGCCTGGAGCACTCCCAGAAAATGTTCCCGTGACTTGAGTAACTAAACCCAGCTCTATGTGTGCGTATAATATAGATACATTTTCCTTCCCTCCTGGTATATTTTGTTTAATATGTGATTCATAGCTTATTAGCTTGTGCAAATCACTTGGCCTCCATGATTCATAGTGGTCGTGCTGTAAAAAGGGTATAAGGACACTTATTACCTCTTACATTTTACTTCCAACAAAGCCATTCATTTATCTCATCTAAAGTCTTTGACTCAATGAGGTTAGCTCCAGTTTTAAGATCTACAATTTGTTGAAGTAAAATGTAACTTTAATGTAGTTTTGCTAAAGAACACTTACTTAGTTGATTAGTGGGGAGAAAACCCTGTTAAACTGTGCTTTGTCATAGGTATGATAGTGACAGCCTTTAGTCCTTTGAAAGCTCGGTTCAAATAATAACTCTAGTAGCATTTCTTTCTAGGTTGTACTACACTTTTTTCCCTTTCTATTTGCAATTTTATTTTTCCCCCAAATAACCAGGAAAGTTGATACTATCACTCCCATCTACCAGAGAAGACTATTGATACTTGGGGGAGAATAAAAGATGGTCCCAGGTCACCCAGCAACAAGAAGCAGAGTTAATACCTAGAACTAGGTCTTCTGTCTCCACATCCAATGCTCTTTCCACTACAGAGATGATTACACTAGCCATGTCTTGGAGTTGTTTAATGCTTTATCTCAACATCAGTCAAAAGCATATTAAGTGCCTGCTATGAGCCAGGCTCTTTGATAAAAGCCTGATAACTCTCAATCCCTGTGCTAAAGAAGCTCACAGTTGAATAGTCAAGATAAGATTCCTGCAGAAATAGCCCGGATACAAAGCAGAATGTAAATAGTTTAGGAATTAGAAAGTCTTCAGATCATGGGGACCACTGAATGTCTAGCTGAGGAGTTTGGAATTTATTGGTAGGCTATGAGGAGCCACTGAAAGTTCTTTGTTGAGTGTCCTGTGTTCAATAAGTTCTTCTTAAACAAAAGAAAGCAAAATGAAACATGGGAAGAGTTTAGAGCAAGGGTTTGCATCTTTACCACTCTCCACTGGAGGAAAACAAGCAAGATGCGGTGGCTGTTCAAGTTACAGTGTGGGAGCGAACAGGGACTTGGACCAGCCATCCTTCTCCATGCCCTTTTCTTAATTTCTATTGTGCAGACATGGTAGAGATTGACTGGACAGGAAGACAGGAGCTGGTGGGCCATAGGGGCTGCCCTAGTTTTCATCTCCTTCTTCTCTGGGACATTGTATACAAGTCTGTTGGCTCTTAGAGGCTATTTTAGTCATGTCACTTTTTTACCTGGCCCTTTGAGAGGGGACTTAACCATGTGACTTACTTTGGCCAATAAGAGGTTAGGAGACCTGACACAGTAGTGTTTTGAAATGACCTTGCATTCTGGGCTTTGCTCTCTTATGCCTTTGTCATCACACATGAGCACGTCCAGGCTAGCTCAGAGTGAGACAACACTGCAAACTTCATGCAGAGAGAATGGGGACAGGGTGGGGGGAGAACTGGGGAGAACATTATAATTTAACAGCATCTGTCTATTGCCATACTCACGCTACACGTAACACCATGCTGTTTCTCTGCAGTATCTGTGCTGGATCCCATTCATGTCACCTAGGTATACGTGTGTGAGTTGAGCAAGCCCCTGATCCGAGGGGTACCCCTCCTTTAAGTGCAGCCCAAGTATCATCTCTTTCAGGAAATACTTAACACTTCTAAATCCTACTAATGGTTCTCTTCTCTGGGCACCTAGAGCAAGTAAAAATGAGGACTCTGAATACACTGAATGAATATACTGTCTTTTGATGTACTGTCTTATTTGAATGTCTCCTTCAAGCAAATATGCAGCAGACAGGATTCTAGGGAAGAGGCAGAGAGAGACTGTGTGGGAGCCCCAATTAGCCAGAAGGTTGAGAGATACCACCCCAGACATCTGGAGCCTCTCCAAATGTGCTTCCTTAAGAACTCGAGGAAAAGGTCTTATCCAGGCAGGAAATGTGGAGTTCAGGCCCCAGACCCTCATCCACAGGGAAGAGGATGAAAGATGCAATTGTGGGTAGGTATTTGGTGTGACAGGGAACTTAAATTTGTCGGCAACCAGGGCAAGATATCATTGTCAAAAACATTAATAATACATAACAGCTCTCCTTTACTGAGCACCTACTTTGTGCCTTCCAGGTAGATGCTATCACTCCTATTTAACATATGAAAAAACTGAGACTTAGAAAAAAGAAATGATTTACCTAAGATCAAACAGCTGGTAAGCAGAAGAAACAGTTCAAACCCAAGCCTGCTTAACCCAGAGCTAGCACTTTCTGCTCTGCCACTTCCAAGATGTATTAGTGCCATTGTGATTTTCAGCTGTAAAACTACCTCATCTAAGTAGGTCAGGCCTTCCCCAGTGGGACCACACCACCAGGTGGGGTTTGGCGGGAAAGGCAGCTGTGAAGAAGGGTCCTTGGATAACTTGCCTGTAATCCCACGGACAGATGTGTACCTGGTTCCTCATGTCCCACCATCTATGAGTCCCACATGTCCCAGCTGGCCATAGCATTGGCTGGTGGAACACAGTGGTACTTGCTGGGGAGGAAGGAGTCCAAATTCTAGCTCTGGCTCTGCTGTGCGACTCTAGGTATGTCACAAACCTGCCTTGATTAGAGTTACTTTAACTATAAAATGAGGGACTTGAGTAATGTTCAATTCAACATTCAACTTTTTGGGTCCCACTTGTGCTAGTAGATGGATCAGAGTGAAGAGAGACACAAAGAGGGGCCAATCCCTGCCTTCAAAGAGCACATGGTCCACTGGGGGCAAGAACACATGCCCAGGTTCCTCTGACAAAGCTCAGACAGTAGTGAGAGCTGGGCAAGGTGTAGCCATACTCTGGGGGCAACAAAGAGGGAGAGACCTGTAGGGAGGGCTGAGGGAAGGTTGCAACGGAAGTTGACAGGCAGGAGAAGCTTCAGGAATGAGTGGAGTTTTTAAGAGGTCTCATTTCCTCTAAGTATCTTCAGAGTCTGTCAAAATGCTCAGCAAATTGTAGGTCTCAATGTCTGCTTGTTGACTGTAAATGAAGAAATGAGGAAGAATAAATGGATGGCTATTTTAGCCACAGAAATGCTATATTCCATTGTTTATAGGCTCAACAAGGCAGCAGGAAAAATAATTACATTGTGCTTTATATTTTGTAATGTAGCCAAGAAGTCTGACATACATGGGAACACATTGCACTCTTTTTTCTTTTGGGTTTAAGAGTATTGTTTTTTATAAACATTTTGTAATGTGGGGGAAATTATAAAAGTGTGACTAATCTTATCATCCAAAGATGGTCAGTTTTAACACTTTGTTATATATTCTTCCAATCCTTTCCCTGTGCTTTACACACACATCCACACCCACACATACTCTAACACTAGTTTTTTTACCTTACATAGAGTGAAAATGTGCTCAGACAAGAAACAAAATGAAAGAATATAGTTCCAATAGTCCATTTGACATTTTATATGAAAATCAAGCCTATGGTAAAACAAAAGAAAGGCAAAATATGGCATCTTAGGCTATAGATGTTCCAAATATGAAAAATATTTCTTTTTTTCCAATTATAACCTTTCTTTTTTCTGCAAAATGATGATATTAATGGTAATGATAATAATTATCATTCATTAACCCCCCACCATATACCAGGTGGTGTACAAAGTACTTCACACATATTAACCTTTTTTATATCACCACAATTTTGCAAGTTGGAAAATTTAAAAGAGGAGGTTTAGAAATTTGCCAAGTCTACTCAACTGGGAACCCAGGCTTGTCCATCTCAAAGCTAAGGGCTCACTCCAAGGATGTCAGAAGTGGTGTTCCAGATGTCTCCACACAGGACTGAGAACCAGACTTCCAAATGTCATAGGATCACATGACTTTAAAGGGCTTCTGATGATGTGTCTTTGTGCTGTAGAGGTTATAATGGAGCTGACAGTGGGCTGCTCCAGCCAGACGTTGGATACGGTGTCTGTTAAAGTCCCTGGACTTACCTCTCTGACATCACTGACTATCTGAGTTGCAAAGAGTGTCTTAGCCATCTGCATTGATGCCCCTGCCAATAGCCTGCATCACTTGCCAGCCATGTGACTGAATCAACTTGGACCTGCAACCCAGGCAAGACTTTAGATTGGCACAGGTCAACTGTCAACAGACTGCAACCACATGAGAAGCCCAGTGAGAAAACCAACCAGTTGAGCCCACTCAACCCACTGGACCATGAAAGATCATAATATTCTTTTATTTGGGGGATGCTTTGTTACACAGCAATAGATAATCATAACAGTGACATTGAGTTGGGTTGAATTTCAGACTTAAAGGATTTTTTCCAGGAAATTTTTCTCCAGTAAGTGGATTTTTGGCTTTAAAATTTAAATTCATATATGGGAAACATTGTTTTTGACTATTATGTAACTGGTCACCTGCATTAAATGTTGGCAGTGAGGGTTCCTTCTGCATCTATATTGGCAAAAGGCTCTGTATAGATAGACATTTCATTAGATTAAGGTTTGGCAAAACTATTAGTGTATTTAAAAAAGGGGAAAACATGGTGTCCAGAGCCAAAATACTTACAAAAATTCTTGAAAAAAAACCATGAAAAAAACATTTAGAAATATTGTGAATAAATTAGGTTACTTAGCAACATGCAATACAGGGTTTTCATAGGCAAATCATATTGGTCTATTTGAATTCTCTTGTACGGTAACATTCTGGGCCAGTAGATTGGGAGGAAGTAGACTTGCAGTCCTGAACAAATTTGTACTTGTTCATGATATATTATTCTTTCATATGGCTATGGATTAAGTAGCCTAATGTCTTAATTAAGGTTTGTATGGATATTCTTTGCTGAGATTCTGTGAATTCCTTTTATATTTTTTCAGGTTCTGATAATAATTTGCTGACTTTATGAAGACATTTGCAAGTTGATATTTTGATGATCTGGAATATTTTCAACAATATTGGGGAATTATTTGTCTTCAAAGGCTTGTTAGAATCCTTTCTTGAACCTCTTAGCCTAGAGCTCTGTGTGTTTATTTGTGTGTGTGTGCACTTGTGTGTGTGTGTGTGTGTGAGAGAGAGAGAGAGAGAGAGAGAGAGAGAGAGAGAGATTTGGGGGGTGGGGAGTCAATGGTGACTTTTGGAATTCTGAATTAAACAATTGTTTGGATAGTGGTGACATTGCTTAAGATAGGGAGCTCTGGAAGAAGGCCTGGATTGGGTGAAAATCTCATGGATTTCAATTTTGAGAAGCGTTGATTTTTCGGGTTTTGGCTGGGGAGGGGGCTAAGGGTGGCAAGGTATTTGACGAGAAAACTTGTGTAGAAGCTGTGTTTAAATATTGTATGAGTTTACTAGACTGCTGTAACAAAGTACCACAAACTGAGTGGTTTAAACAACAGAAGTTTATTATCTCACATTTCTAGAGGGTAGAAGTTTAAAATCAAGGTACTGGCAGGGTTGCTTCATTCTGAGAGCTCTGAGGGAAAACTTCAGTCCCTTCTCCTAGCTTCTGGTAGCTCTTTGGCTTGTGGTATCATAACTTCAGTCTTCCCACATCATTCTCCCTGTATGTGTGTCTATTTTCAAATTTCCCCTTCTTATGAGGACACCAGTTATATTGGACTAGAGCCCATTCTAATAACCTCATTTTAATTTTATTACCTCTGTGAAGACCCTATCTCCAAATGAACTCAAGTACTGGGGTTTGGAACTCCAACATATGAGTTTGGGGGGAGGATCGTAGTTCAACACATAATAAATATCAAGCGTGCTGTTCTAACTTAGATTTTGTTTATTTAGGGGTAGCTTATAGGGTGGGGCTAATGAAGATTTAGTGAAAAAATGTACTCTCCCCTCGACCATTCCTTGTTGCTGCCACTAATTTGTTAACACATATGAGTTTGAGGTGACTTCAAGATATTCAAAAGCATATGTTATGCTAAGTAAAAGAAGTCAGTCACATAAGATCACATATTGTATGACTCCATTTACATGAAATGATCCAAATGAGGAAATTCATAGAGACAAATTAGTGATTGCCCAGGACTGGGGCTGGGAGTAGTATGTGGACTCTCTGCTAATGCATAGGTCTTATTTTTGGAGAGGATGAAAATGTCCTAAAATTTGAATATGGTGATTGTCGCACAACTTTGTGAATATCCTAAAAGCCATTGGATTGTAGCTTTAAATGGGTAAGTTGTATGGTTTGTGAATCATATCTCAATGAAGCTATTAAAATTAAAAGCAGGGCTTCCCTGGTAGCGCAGTGGTTGAGAGTCTGCCTGCCGATGCAGGGGACGCGGATTCGTGCCCTGGCCCGGGAAGATCCCACATGCCGCGGAGCGGCTGGGCCCGTGAGCCATGGCCGCTGAGCCTGCGCGTCCGGAGCCTGTGCTCCGCAACGGGAGAGGCCACGGCGGTGAGAGGCCCGCGTACCGCAAAAAAAAATAAATAAATAAAAAATAAAAGCAAGTATTAAGTCAGCAGTTGGATATAAGGGTGTTTGAGTGTTAAGTCAGCAGTTGGATATAAGGGTGTTTGAGTGAATTTTAAAGTCCATTCCACTCATTAGATTCTAAGATCTGCATTTTTTTCATCTCTCTGGATTTCTTTTTTTTTATTTGTAAAATGAGACTAGAGTCTATGTTGTAGATGATCTACCCTTCGATTCAACTGAAAGCATCACCTGATATCCTTATTTTACCTTACAGAGCAGACTAGCTTAGAGCCTGGGTTTTGAGAGCAACAGATCTGAATTCGAATCCAGCTCTTCTACCTACTAGCTCTGCAGCTTTGGGAAAATTATTGTACCTCTCTGAAGCTTAATCTCCAAATCAGGATATGGAATGGGAATAATAATAATTCTTTCCTCATGGGGTTATTGAGAGCATTTAATGTGCTACTATTCTAAAGGGCTTAGCAATCATCTGGCACATGGTAAATCCCTGAAAGGCAGTAGCTATTTTTATTGTCAACATTAACTTCCTAGGGTCAAGACTAATGACTCAACTTCACCAAAATGAGCCAGATGATTCTTCTTCCACAGGTGTTGAATTGTCCTCTTGCCTTCGATGCTCTATCAGTTCTACATCCTACGCAGTTTTAAATTCTTGAATAATTTGATACAGCCGCACCTGTGTTAGTCCAGCACATATTTTTCCTCACACTCCTCCTGCAGTCTGGTAAGATCTTTATGTTATCAAATAATCAGCTTGCCTCTGTTTTTAAGAGGCACCAAATGTCATGTAGAATGAGACAAATTTGTGATCATTAATAGCAATCTGATGGATGCAAATACATCTCTCATACTTATTGAGCACCTACTTTGTTCAAAACAATATGCCAAGCACAGAGAGGAGAGCAAAAAGAGCAATATAAGGATGCTGTTCTCACAAGTCCCATGGTTTAGCGGGGAAGATACTCCCATGTGTCCATTCTGTCATGCATCAAATATTTTCCGAGCTTATGAGGAGGATGGAAATATATGTAATGCAATGCATGATGTTGAGCCCTATAATAGATTTGTGAACGCAGTGCTGAGGACTCTCAGAGAAGGGAGGGATTAATGCAACGTGGAGATGACATGCCTGCCAGATGGTGCAGTGACAGAGGGACACTCTCGACTAAAACTGGGAAACACATTACTGTTCTGCAAACAGGTCATGCCCTTTCATGACCTGCATTTCTGATTCGGAGACCAGGGCAGGCTTCACGTCTAGGTAAAGCTGCTTCTGAAATGACGAGTAGAATTTGGATATTTAGTGAAGGGACTAGGGAGGGTCATCACAGGGAGGCAAACTGGGGTTGGGTCATGAAAGCCCTAATGCTAACAGAAGACAATAAAAAACTCTTAAAGGGGAATGACAAGCCCAGAATTATGCACATGAATCAGTGTGTGTGTGTGCACGTGTGTTTGTGCACATGCGTGCACTGAAAATATAACACACGGGATGCTTTTTTCCTCCTTCTTAACTGGTGTTTTCAACCCCAAATTTTATGTGTTGATCAAGAAATTATTTTGGGGGGGAGGGTGGGTAAGTATTTGAGCAAAAACAGACAGCATGTAGTTTAGAAAGCAAGCTTACCGCTGTCTCTCAGCGACTGAGACTTTTCATTGTCAATAAGGTTAATTACATCTATCACTCATTCTAAAATGACCTTTATGATTTTTCCTCCTAATAACATTCTCTCCATATGGGCTCACGTTTGGGTAGCTGAAGATCGGTGATGTCAGCCCTGAATTTCACCATCTGACAATCAGAGCTCTGGAACTACAGGTTAGACTCTCAAGCTTTCCTGTGGCCCTGCCTCCCAACTTACATGCCTGAACTGAATTGGTGAACCATTCTCTGCTATGAGGATGCAGAAAAGCGTATTGCCTATTCACCAAACAATTCTTCACTTCAAAATATTGGGGCAAGATTTATAGAAAAGAGAGTTAGAAGGAGCAAACATTTATTGACATCAGTGAGAGAGCATGGACCTTGGAGTCCAAAGACCCATATTTAAATCCCAGATCTGCCACTTATTTGCTGGGTAACTTGAGCAAATCACTTCCCTGCTCTGGGTCTCAGCTTCCTCCTCCTCTAGAGAATGAAGATGGTAATATTTACCTTACAGGGTTGCTGGATGGTTGAATGAGGTTCTGTATATAAAGCAGTCAATCCAGACCCTAGCTCAAGGTTGGTGGCTATTCTAGAGGTCCCAGGAGAAATGACAGCTGCAGACTATAATCTTCCACAGGTTTTAGAAAGCCAGTGTGTAAAGGGAAACATAAAATAAAATCCACCCTTGAAAATCCCTTAAATCAAAGGTCAGCCTGTATGGTTTTATGTAGACGCACAGATTGCTTCTTGTTAGTGGCAAGTGTAAACACAAAACAGGTAAACAAACATATATTTTTACACCAGAATCATATTCATCATAGAACAACATGCGCACCGTATTAGAAGTACATGGAGACAAAGAACAACTGAAAGAGTAGGAATGGGAATTTGTATCCAGGGAGGGCTTCCTGTGTAGTTATGCGCTTGACTCAAAGTTCTGCTGTTACCATCTTGAAAACCTCAATCATTTCTGAACAAGGGGCCTCTCAGTTTTATTTTTCTCTGGGACCCAGAAATTATATAGTCAGTCCTGGTCATATCTTTAAATTATTTCCCTCCACTCCTTTTCACCCCCATTTGGTATAGTTGAATTCATACAAGATAAATGTTTTTAAGATATGTCACTGTAGTGGAATAACTATTATACACAGTACTTTAGTGCATTTTCAAGAGATGGATGTAATTGTCCCCATTGGATAGATGTGTAAGTTGCTCAAGGTCACACATCAGTAAGTGTTCAGATCGGGACTGATATGTCTGTCTACACTTACTACTACATCATGAAGAATGAGGGGAAAAAAAAGCATGACAAGTAATTCCACTTCAAAAATAACACAGAATCAGATGCCTAATAAGAGGATGTTTGAACTGGATTGATACGCTGGGCCATGCTGGACCCAGCAACACATCATTTATTTATGCTAAATTTCTCTGGTTATGGCTTGCTTCCTGACATGGAAATCTGTGGGGTTTTACTCATCCTTCTATTCACAGCCCCTAGCACAGTGTTTGGCATGTAGAAGATGCTCACTGCATATTTATTGAGTGAATAATATTCCAGACAAGTTCTTCACTCAGCACTGGCCTTCCTTTTTTTGAAAATTCATACCTTTGCTACTTCTCTTCTTTGAAGACCTCTCTGACATGAAAATGTTCCTTAGGAACACAATTTCTGATTATATAAACAAAAAGCCACAAGATCATAACAAACAAAAACTTTGATGATGACTCTTTGCATGAAAAAACGTTGCTGGTTGATTATGTATTTAAATGCTGTTGGAATATCCCAGTTACTGTTTTACTCTCCACTAACTGGGAGTGCCTTGAAAAAGGCATTAGGAAAAAGAGCTCCTCCCCCAGGTTGCTATAGATTTTTTAAAAACCACTTTATTTGGATATAATTGACATACAAAAAGCTGTACATACTTAATGTATATAATTGAATGAGTCTGGAGATAAGTGTACATCCATGAAACTATCACTACTGTAATCCATCCTCTCCAAAGTGTTTCCTACTTCCCTTTTATTTATTACTTTTTGTGAAAAAAGTGCTTTACATAAGATCTATCCTCTCAGCAAAATGTTAAGTACTGGGCTGGCCAAAAATTTTGTTCGGGTTTTTCATAAGTGCACACAGAAAACCCCGAATGAACTTTTTGGCCAACCCACTATATAATACAGCATTGTTAACTACAGATGCTACTTTTTTTTTTTTTTGCGGTACGCCGGCCTCTCACTGTTGTGGCCTCTCCCATTGCAGAGCACAGGCTGCGGACCTGCAGGCCCAGCGGCCATGGCTCACGGGACCAGCCGCTCCGAGGCATGTGGGATCTTCGCGGACCGGGGCAGGAACCCGTGTCCCCTGCATTGGCAGGCGGACTCTCAACCACTGTGCCACCAGGGAAGCCCAACTACAGCTGCTACTTTTAACCCAAGTTAGCAGTGTTCCCCCACCACAGCTGGGAATCAACATACTCCCTCAGTATCATTGTTCCCTCATCCTTTACTCTGCCCATAGTCAACGTGTCACGGGGCCATTGATTTTTCCTCCCACATTTCTCAACACCAGCCTTCCTCATCATGACCCACTACTTCTCCAGCTTGGACCTCACTTTTCTCTTTCCTGAATTGACCCGGGGGCCTCCCACCAAGTCCCTTTGCCTCCTTCCAGCTTGTCACCACGCAGCCGCTGGAGAGGTCTCAGCACCCTCTGGTCTCTCACTGCTTGCAGGAAAAACTGCCACCCCTTGGCACGGCACTGGAGGTCCTCACCATCTAGCTCCAAACTCACTTTCTAGTTGGTTTCCCTGTGTAAACCCACTCTCGTAGCCTCACGCAGGCTGACTCTGGTACAGAGTTTAGTGCTCTGGGAAGATCAACATCTGTGGGAGGGAGGCAGAGAGAGTAGTTAAGCTGTGAGGATGCAGGGCCAACGGTGGCCTCTGCCAACCCCACTGGGAGCACAGGAGCTAAAAAGCTGCCAGAAAGGTCCCCTGTTTGTCCAAAATAGCTTGCCATTGTACCCCCATCTCAGCCAGTGCTCCTGGATCAGGTCACCTCGGGCCAGGTGGCTCTCTGCAGCAGAGGCCACTGCTAAGGAGCTGACAACAGCAGGTGTCTGTCCTCAGCACAGACTGCAGCAGGGCGAGGAGTCCTTCCCTCCCAGAAGGAGAATCGGGAGCCCATCTCCACGTCTACCACACTTACCCTCCTTTACCTCCATAGAAGCTTTACTCCTTTTTTGTGGCTTCATGCCTTTGTACTTGTTTCTTCTGTTGGAAATGCCCTTTGCCTACTGCTTTCTCCCTTTGATCTGATACTTTCAGTTTCCCTCTGTGACTGATGTCAATTGCTGACTCCCCTAGAAGCCCCTGCCCACTCTCCCAGGCAGTCAGTCACTATTTCACACGCTCAGTCCATGCACCTTGCTCACATGCACTATGTGATAAGCCCGGACTAGATACCGAAGATCAATGAGACACAGTCCTGACCCCCAACCTACTGTGGAGACTCTGCCTCTTCTGAGCTCCAGTAGTACTTAGCGCTTTCTTGTATTACAGCATCTACCACGTTGCTTATTTATTCACTCACTCCATCATTCACTTGTTCATTCACTGAGTATAAATCAAGTCCTCGCCTTCCCTGTGCCTAGCACTCTGCGAAGCACTGGGGATACAATGACCAATTGTCCGGTTTGCTGAGGTATAGAAATTAATCAATGGGTCCTATAAAGCCGGCGTAATTCTAGCTTGGACAAAGGCTATGAAGTTCATGGAACTATGAGGTTTTACAATAGGGTGTTTGACCTGGTCAGGGAAGTCAGGGGAAGCAACCAGGAGAAGTGATAATTACCAGACAACTTGGAGAAGGGAGAGAGGTTAGAAGGCTTTCAGGTAGAGATTACAGAATGCCCACAGACTCAGGGGCAGGAGAGCAAATGGAGACTATGAAGATGTGAAAGAGCTTTGATGAGGCTGGAGTTCACAGAGCGAGAGAGTAGTAGAGGGTGATGTGATGGCTAATGACCATGTGAAAGTTTATTGGTTGTCTTTGGTGCTCAGTGGGAAGTCATTAAATGCTGTAAGCAAGGGATTGAAATGATCAGATTAGAGATCTGAAAATATGTGATGGCTGCTGTTTGGAGAACAGATTGGAGAAGGGAAAGGACCCCATGCGGACACCATGAGGAGGCCATTTTCAGTTGCCCATGGAGATAAGGGCAGCTTGCAGTAGGGTAGAGGCATGGAGAGAAGGGGCTAGATCTACAGCTATTTAGGAAAAAAACCAAACTGACAAGCTTGGTGATTGGTTCGTATGTGACTGGGGATTAAGGAAAGGGAGCTGTCAAAGCTGCCTTTAGATCTCCATTGATCCCTAATCTCTTTGGATTCAGAATCCAGTGAAAATTATAGGCAACCCACTGGAGACTCATATATAGATGTGCACATAACACACAGCATTTTGCCTATCACTTCAGAGGGGTGCATAGAATGTCTAAAGTCCACTCCTGAGCCCCAGGTGGGAAAAGAGACTGTATCTTATTCCTTGCCATACCTCTAACTTCTATGCTAGAAATCAGTACAGAATCTGGCACATAGACGTGTTTGTTGAAGCAGTTACTAAAGGTGAGAAAAAATGGAGGGTACTGAGAGGCTCCTGATGGTAAATTCTCTGCTGTCTCTGCTGCAATATGGATGTAGGAATTTTAACAGAAGAGCTACAACTTGCGTGTCTATGAACAACTGCTCATTAGCTTGCAAGGCAGCATGAGGTGGAAAAGTCCACAAATGGACTCAGGAGCCTCCAGGTGGTGGAGAGGAATACATTTGAAAATATTAAGCCTCCAAAGACCCAAGATTTGTCTGCAGCAGATGTCTCTCCATAATGCTTAGTGCATTGGACTGAAGAATCAAGCCGTCTGGTTTTATTTTACGTGGGGGAGCACATCATTTGGAGATGAAGCCAGTCTGCCTATGGCTGGGTGGATAAGTTAAGTTAATGTCTTGCATCCAGTGATTCATTTTTTACCTTGTGGATGAAGCAGAACTGGTAATTGTGCTCATAGACAGAGATTTAGAACAGAATCATGCCACTGCAGATAAGGCATTTCAGGAGGCCAATAAAGATAAGAGAGAAAAGAAATGCATAGGAGGAAGTTTTAAGAAAGATTTAGTTTACACATATTAACCTAGGCTGGGTGGGATTGTCCTCTGTGTGCTTTGAGCAGCTGCGAGGGGGAGGGGGGAGGGAGAACCACCATCTGAACTGTGGACTCTTCAAGTGGGCCTTAGCGATCCATCACCTAGTTCAATCCCCATCTAAGCGGGAATTCCCTCTGCACTGCCCTTTGCAGGTGGTCTGTGGTTCCTCCTGAAGCTGCCCTAATGAGGCTCCATTGTTGAGTAACTCTGATATAAAGTCAGGTCCAGACTCTTTAGTCTATACCAGGAATGGCAAATCAGCTTAAATTTGCATAACAGTTCCAATTTCTTGACAGTGCTTGCCTAGAGCTGAAGGATTCCAAGGCTGAATCTGGATTTAAAAAAAAAAAAAAAAAGCAGTAATTGATTATCAATGTCTGTCACAGAGGGAGGAGGATGAGGAATTGTACCTTCGAAACCAAAAATGTTCTGTACTTGTCATCCCTGGGCTACACAGTCTTCAGTTAATTAATTCAACTTCCATTTATTGAGCATCTACTGTGTTCCAGTTGTGGTCCCAGGGCCTGGGGATGTAAATCCAATGGTTAGTTCTCAGTTCTCATTTTACTTGCCCTCTCCACAAAATTAGACAGAATTGGCCATTTTTTCTTCTTCTTCTTTTTTTTTTTAATTAATTAATTAATTTATAGCTGTGTTGGATCTTCGTTTCTGTGCGAGGGCTTTCTCTAGTTGTGGCAAGCGGGGGCCACTCTTCATCGCCGTGCGCGGGCCTCTCACTATCGCTGCCTCTCTTGTTCTCTGTGGAGCACAGGCTCCAGACGCACAGGCTCAGTAATTGTGGCTCACGGGCCCTGTTGCTCCGCGGCATGTGGGATCTTCCCAGACCAGGGCTCAAACCCATGTCCCCTGCATTGGCAGGCAGATTCTCAACCACTGCGCCGCCAGGGAAGCCCTCATTTTTTCTTCTTAGCTACATCCCAACCCTCACCCTCATCCCTGCTTTGGCTTCCCTGAAACCACACCTCTCTTTACTCCTAACTCACTGTTGCTCCTCAATTTTCTCCTCTTCTCTATCTTAAAATATTGCTCATTCCCAAGATTTGGTCCTGCATCTCCTTTTCTTCTCTGTCTCACTCTAGTATCTGGATAAGCACATCCAATCCCATATCTTCAAATGCCAGCTATAGGCGAATAAAACTCAAGTTTATGTCTCTAGCCACAAAGGGAAGCCTATATAACCATCTTCTACCTGGAATCTCCACTTAGATACCTAAAATGCACCTCAAACATCACACATTCAAAAAAGAACTCGATTTCCATATTACCTCCATCGCCCCCTCAAAATACAACCTCAATCATTTGTCAGTCTTCCCATCTCAGTAAATGGCACTGCTATGCATTCAGTTGCCCTTGCCAATGAGACAGGATTTCTTTCCTTCCCTCACCACCTCTCATCTAAGACATCAGGTAGTCCTGTCAATTCTACCTCCAAAACTTCTCCCAACCTGCCCAAGTTGCCCTGCCACTTGACCACTATCCTTATCCCAGGTGTCCTCATTCTTTCCTGGAATATGTCAGTAGTTCCTATCTGCTCTCTCTCTTCCATTCTTGTCCCCCTCAGTATACTGTCTGCATAAGATGGAGAAGTTTAAAAAACAAATGTTAATGAGATCATGTAAACTGATTGTTTAAAATGTCAAAGAACATCTAAAGTTCTCCGGTTTACTGGGTCAACTTCAGTCTTTGTGTACCTCTTAGACCTCACTGCTCTTGCTTTCTTCTGCCACTCACTAGCCCACTTTCTATTCCTTCAACAAGCCATGCATATTTCCTCCTTGGGGACTTCAGATTTTTTGTTTCTTTCTAGACTATTCTTCTCTTTGATCTTTCTGTCGTTGGTTCCTTCTTGTCTTTTAGGTCTTGGCTTCAACTGTACCTGGCAGGATATCTTTATCATCTCTCATCTGGATGACTGTAATCACCTCCCTGCTGGTCTCTCTGCCTTCCTGTCTCCCACTGCCATGCCCTCCTCCATACTCCACAGACTTCAGCCTGGTCCAGCTGGACATGGTCCAGCCCCTTCCCAGTCCTTCAGCCTCATCCTCACTGGATTCCTTGCCTCAGATGTGATGCTCCTCTCCTTTGCTGTATTGCAGAAAGCCTCTAAGCCTTTCACCTGCTATTCCTCCTGCCTAGTATACTTGCTATACTATACTTGTTTCTGGATAACTTCTACTTCTTCTCCAAGACACAGCTTAGGAGAGTGTCACCTTTCCTGGAAATGCTTTTCTGACCCCTTACCTGAAGTTCATCGTCTGCTTTCTGTACTGGGCTTCTGAAAGCTCTTGGGAGCTATTTTTTTATGTTGGTACCTATTTTCTAGTCTCTCTCTTGATGTCCCTTTGGGAAGCAAAGATTATGTACATGTGAGCTTATCTTTATTCCCAGCACCCAGCACAACCCTTTGCATTATAATAAATATTGCCTCAAGTTTTACTTACAGGATTTCCGGAAGGTGGCAGTGGGCTGGCATTCTGCTGGGGTGGATCATAGCCAGTGTGTTCTACCCAACTCCAGAATTCATGAGCCCTGAGTGAAGGCTGACCTCTGGGGATGGAGTGAATGACATATCTGGAGGAAGAAGTTGCTCAAGTGTGAATTGTGGAGAATCAAGGATGTCACACTGAATGCCATTTGGTGATCATGGCACAGCTATGAGTTTTGTATCCTACAACGGCTCAGCTCTTGGTGTTTGACCTGTGGGCTAGGGATACTCTACAGAGTACCAGTAGAAGTTGGAAATACTTGAAAGGACAGGCAAGGTTCAGATCTCCCAGGAATTCTCACGGCGAATAGCCCTGGTGTGGCCACCTCCTTCCCTGGGCACTGCATCTCACATGCAGTGGAGGATAACTGGCCATGTTTCCATTTAGTGATCCTGCCCACCTGGCTACACCTGATTGAGCCAGGAGTAGACATCCAACCCCACTTGGGCCAATGAGATTCTCCCTCTCCTAGAATTCAAGAATTAAAGTAGAAAAACACAGAATTTGGAAGGTAGTGATACTGACTCAAGCTAATGGCAACATTCTAGAAATAAAAGCTATGAACTCTTTCTGTTGAAATATGTCCATTTCCTTTCCCTTCCTGAGTCAAAACTTCTTGATCCTATAACATAGCCCAGTAACCTTGCAAAGAGGAGGAGTGAGGGGAGGTGGGGTTTGGGATGAGAGAGACTCAGATGCTTTCTGGGGACAGGAGCGGACCAGTCTTCCAGGGATGAAAGATATAATGAGAAAAGAGCCAGGAATGGATCTCAAGCTTGCCATTTCAAGCTGAGCAAGTGCTGTTTTCCGTTAGCAAAGCTGAGGACTTTCAGAAAACCAGAGCTGAAAGCCTTTTAGTGATGAAGACACTATGACCTCGAGTGGAGTCATGACTTACTGAGGCTCCTGCAATCAGGTAATGGTTATGTCTGGAATGCAGGCCTCTCAGCTCTCAGCCCAGTGCTCTTCCCACCACCTCAGTTGCCCTCAGTCTAAGCTGGGTTCAGCACATCTGTCTACGTGGGTTCATTGTGCTCCACTTCTGTGTCCAACTTGGTGGCTGCAGGTGATTACCTTGGGATCCAGGAGCACAGGGTTAGCCCTAGCTGTATGGCTACTAGGAAAGTGTGTTTCTGTGTTTATCCAGGGCATCTGCCTACCTAAGTACCCAAGTGACCCATCCCTTAATACTGTGGGGCTAGAAACCATAAAGCAATAATCACATGGCAGGTCACTGACACGAAGGAACACCAGTCATAATAACATGATGTGATGTGAGCGGCATGGGGCGATACTTGTGAGCTGCCTTACTCCCACACACCCTGCCAGCCCTGCTGCATTATAGCATGGCTTCATTCCTGGCCTTACACGTAACCCTTGTTATATTGCTTCCAAATATGGTTGGATGCAATAACTGTACTCTTCTTTTCAGTCAACTCGATGTCTCCAAAGTGGGAGCATATCTCCTCTCTCTGTGCCATGCAGGTTTCCAGGGAAGCCTTTCAATAGCCAGTGCCCCTAGCTAACTTCTAGAGTTGGTCTGAAGTCACTGACTTCAAAGTGTGATCTGAAGTTTGCTTGAATCAGAATCTCTTAGTGTGATTGTGAACACACCGATTATTGGGCCTCTCACAGACCTACTGAATCATAATCTCTGCATTATTAACAGATTCCCCAGATGATGAAGGCTGCTATTCTCAAAAGTTCATTGGGGTTGGAAAAAGTGATGAGTTTAGTCTGGGGAGATAGTGATTTCCTGCCCCTGCTGCAGCACTTCCTAGCTGGGTAATTTTTGTCATGTAACTCACCTTCTTTGAGCATCACTTGAAGGGGAGGAATATGTCTTATTTATATTTCCCGATATTCAGTAAGTAGAGCACAGGTGGTCCTTAAATAGTGTAAAATGAATGAATGCACGCACGAGCGAAGATATTTCCCCACATTGCACCTATTGAATGAGATAACTCAGGGAAAATACCTGAGCAATGTCCTACACACAGTGGGTCCTCATCAAGGGCAGTTCTCTTCCATTGCCCTTAGGAGGGTGGCTTGTCATCTCTGGGTAACTTGAGTAGGGACACCACAGAAGAGTGGAGAAGGAGATGTTATGTGCTCAGAGACCTTGCTGAGACCCAGAGGTAACAGATGCTTCTAGAATATAAATCCTTTCTTATTTTGCTCTCTAGTGTCCTCTGTCCATTGTCCTGGGAGTGGCCAAACTCACGATGGTCAGCCAAGACCAATCACAGAGGAGAGGGATATGGTTACCATTGTGCTACCCTGGGGCTTAAAAGGCCACCTGATGGATGCTAGGTCTGTGTCAAGAGGCAGAAGAGCATCATGGCTGTGACCAGCAGCTAAGGGTAGGGGGTCTGTAGAGGATTACACTGGGGATTTGAGGTCCTGGATATGAATAAATGAATTGTGGTCTTAACCATTGTTTGATACCTAGTGATACCATTGGGAAAAATAGTGATTTCTCCTAGACTCAATGTTTTTATCTGTGAAAGGGTCATAAAGTATCTCCCTTATCTACTCCCAGCATTCTTATGAGAATCAAATGAGGTAATGAGGATATAGCTACTGTCTTTCTATATAAACCATATTGTGATGCTTTCTGCTGGAAGTGTGGTCCCCAGACCAGCAGTGTTGGCTTCATTCAGTAGCTTGTCAGAAATGCAGAATCTCAGGCTCCATCCCAAACTTACTGAATCGGAATCTCATTTTTACATCATCTCCAGGTGATTTCAAATACACATTAAAGTTTGAGAAGCAAAGACTATACAATTATAAGAAATTTTTAGTTCTCTACTTTTTTTAGAGAGCTCTTCCAGAGAAAGAGAATATGTCTTATCTCAGTTTAGTACCGAGAATATAACTGACCCTTAACTAGAGTTGACTGAATGAATGACTGACTGACTGACTGACTGAATGAATGAAGATCTTGCTCTCACCCACTACTCAGAGCTCTTTACCTATTATTTCTTCTGTTCTAATAGCAGGACATGTACGAGGTGACTGCAGCTGCCTCACAGCCAGCTGATGCCAAACACAGATGCAGACATTTAGTATGTGATTAAGGATAGAGTAATCCATTTAATGTGAGTTGTGGGAGATATTTGGCAAGAACTAAGGGACAGAGGTTAGATTTTAAAGAGTTTCCAAAGATAATGTCTTTCCCAATTATTTAAAGCCCTCGGAAAGTTGGATCACACCCAGACAGAAATAAGCCTTCTTAAGACAGAATTTTCGAAATAGGGTTCTTGTTCACTTTGGCAGCAGAATCTTGACTCAAGGTCTGTTCAGGTGTTTATGTAAGATTCCATGGAGGGGCTGTCCAGCTTTGTTGAGCTGAAACTAGCTGAACTTACCATCTATTGGGGAGAAATGCTTTTGTTTACCAGATTTTACTACCCTCTAAACTAATTAAAGAATTAATCTATCCCATCATTCAACAAATACTACAATGCTTGACTTGGGGTTACCATAGTGAACATGCTAGCAATCCCTGTTTCTATCAAGTAACTGCCGGGTGTGAGGACAGACTATGAATCAAGCACTCACAGCGAGGTTTGAGGAAGTTCAGACTGAAATGGGAGAGCATGGCAGGCCAACTTAGCTTAGTAAGGGTAGAGGTGATGGAGAGACACTTCCTGCAGGAAGTGACCTTTAGGCTGACACCTGGAGGATGTGTAGGAGTTAGGCAATTGGGACAGGAAGGAGGAAATGAAGCTGGTACACAGAATAGCATGGGGCGAGCCCTAGACACAAGAGAGAATATGCTCTAGCAAAGGAGGTGAAGCAGTAAATGCTTGGATAGCTGTGGTGACTTTGTGGGAGCTGCTTGCGGGTGTATGTGCAAGGTGTGGAGTGTGATGAGACCTGAGGTTGAAGAAGTAATCAAGGGTGGGACCTCACAGGGTCTTGAGAAGCCTCCTAAGAAATTTGCATTTTATCCTCAGGTCAACGGAGGAAGTCTTTGAAAGGGTTAGTAGGTCTGATATAGTTACCAGTTCTCCTCTCTAATGGACCAGTGAGCCCCTTCATCAGTTTGGCACCAGAGAGATTTGTCTCCAGTCTGCATGTCCCATCCTGGCCTCGAGTCTCTTAGTCTGAGCTGGGTGCCTGCTTCTTGTTTTGCATCCGTTTATGCTAACCACAGGAGGGTTCTAAGTGTTGCCTTATGCACTTCTTCAAAGAATAGTCTCTACCAAGACGTCATCAATTGAACTCTCCTGGTCACTCTGCTTCTAGTCTGCCTAATGTGAGAGCCTCCACTCTGTGGTCTCTTTTTCTGTGTTCCCCCTGCCTGGAGGGGCAAGTAAAGCACTGGCAGCTTTGAGCCTGAGCTGCAAGCAGCTGCCCTCGTGGGTCTCACCAGCGGCATCACCATGCCCACTCCCTGAGCCCCAGTAGGTCAGGTCATTTTTGTGCAATCATTTTATACCCATTAGTGTACCAGTTACATTTACACATGCCCTCATTGCCTAGGCTCTTAACTATGAGCTGCCACTATTGGAAGGTTTTGAGAGGCCAGGTGGCCAGAACACAGGATTGAAGGTCAGAAGACCTGGCCTGAATCGTGTCCCCTTCCTGTCCTCATTCTGTGACCTTGGGTGAGTTACTTGAATCTTGGTTTCTGCAGCTGTAAACAGGGACAAACAAGAGCACCTGCGCTGTCTCTTCTCAGGGCAGTGCTGAGATCAATCAAGATGGTGCATGGGAAAGTGCTTTGTAAAGTTCTATGAAAGAGTGGGCTTTCACTGGAACTCTGGGCATTGCTGGCTTAGTTCCTGGTCATGCCACCCCTTTCTGGAACAGCTAAAGGTAGATAGGACCCAGAAGTTGTGCATTTCTCACCTTCCACAACTAATCACTGCCTTCCTGTCTGAGGCTTTCAAATTAGGTTCCATTTTATCATGACTCCTGCACTCAGTCACGTAATGGACAGCCCAATTAGAAATTATTTGTCCAAATGTAAACATTATTTTAGTTCATAATTGTTGAGTCCAAGTAATTTTTGGTGACACCACACACTTTGAAACACTTTCTGGTGGACCTCTGGCATGAACACTCAGTTTTCTCCCCTGGTATGTAATTATCTCCTCAAGTTTCTTGCTGGAATTTTCTGAAATGTTAATGGACCAACATTAAATTTCAGCTCATTACAGAGTTCCTGTTTTCCTCTAAATTTTTTTCCAGGGAATCTTTAAAAATAAATAGGCTGATAGATATATGAATAAACAGAACAGAAGAGCAAGTGATTGTCCCTCTTCGAGTAATTGCCTTCCAAAATCCAAAACACTGACATTGCAGCACAAAGGGGAGATTAAAGATTCAAAACATAGTGATGAAAATGGAATGTACAGATAAAAGAAAAAAACCTGGTATCTTATCCTTGAAAGAGATCTTCACCATCTTCTCTTCTCATCCATTATACATGGTGGGAATTCCTTTCCTGGAGACATAAGACCATATTAGAGTGTCCAAACATCCAGGTCAACCAAAAGACAGCATAAATTATCCTTCTTAAAAGATGGAGCCTTCACAGGTCCTGTCCTCCCTAAAACATTCCTCAAGCATCCCTCCCCATCAGGTGCAGATGGTGCTTCTTTCTCTTTGCTTCCAAGTGCTACACATTTCTTTTCCCATCATTTTCCATTTATTATAGTTTCTTGGTTTTCTTACCTGTCTCCCCGCAGTAGACTATGAGCTCCCTGAAGTCAGGGGCTGAGTCTGACTACCTTGGCACATTTAATGACTAACTTCTAAACAGAATGTGTTGTTTGACTAGTCATGTGGGGCCACCAGCTCAGATGCTCTTCTGCCCTCACCCAGGTGACCACAGCAGCCTCCTAACTCATTTTTCTGACTTTGGTTTACTCAGTCTCTACACCATCCTCCCCATCGGAGCCAGGAAAGTCTCTAATCAGACCCGTCCTTCCCCTGCTTAAAACTCTTTGATGAGTTCTCTTGTCCTCTGGGTAAGTCCAAACATGGCTCAGGGGGCCTTTCATCACCTGGACCTGGCTGAGCTCTCCAGCCTGGTCTCCACTCTGCCCTCACAACCAAAGTCCAGCTGCCGGTGAACCATGCTCATTCTTTAATACATCCCGCCCTCTCATAGGATAACAGTAACTGATAATTATTGAGCAGTTGCTTGTGAGGTACTTTCCGATCACTCAGTCTGCATTTTAATAAACCTTAGAACTACCCATGTGATCATTACTATATCCCCCCTTTACAGATGAGAAAATTGAGACTTGAAAATGAAAGGAAACTTGCTCCAGGCAAGGTAGGTAAAGGCAGTTAAAGGGTTATAACCAGGCCTGTGACTCCAGGACCTGAGACTTTGCCCACCATGTTATGCTGAAGAAGATGTGTTTCTCATGCTGAGAGAACTTAAGTCCAGCTGAGATGTGACTTTACCCAGGTAGAGATGCATGGCTGTATCACAGAGATCTGCTAAAGGCCCCTCCCAAGGTAGATTCCAAGGCTGCTGTGGGAAGCAAGAAACAGAACCAGCACTTTCTTTTTTTTTTTGAATTTTATTTTATTTTATTTTTTATACAGCAGGTTCTTACTAGTTATCCATTTTTTACATATTAGTGTATATATGTCAACCGAAATCTCCCAATTTACCACACTTTCAATTGTAAGAGTCCAAGAGGGCTTCACCAGACAGGGGGAGTACAAACTAAATTACAGAGGGTAAAAAGGATTTGTACAAGTAGAGAGAGAAAGAACTGCTGTTCTGAGCAGGGTTCTCACCAGAGTAGCAATGGTAGAGGGGAGGGCCCTGGGTAAGTCAGAGGCCAGGAAAAGGATCCCTTTGGCTGAAGCAGAGAATCCAGGGAAAGGAAAGAGGTATTGGGTAAATGTGCAAGGGGCCAGGAGCTGGGGAGGGCCATCCAGGAGGCTCTTCAGTTCTGGGCTGAAAAGCTGGGTGGAGCTGCATCTGGTGGACGGTCTGAGAGAAGCTGATCACCTTCCAGCAAAGAGGTGGTCTGATTACAGTGTTGTTTGGGGAGTTCAGGGTGGGGTTGAACATGGGGAGGGGACATGTCTGGAACGCCCAGTAAGAATGCTTTTGCAACAGTCCTGACAGGAGATAAGAGTGGTGGCTGTGTAATTGCAAAGCAAAGGACTGATCCTACAGACATTTCAAGCCACCTTGGGCTATAATTTGCTTTTTTAATGACACTGCTGATCCTGCTGTTACTGATGTCTGGGGACCTCAGAGGTGCTTTAGAGTCACCCCCTGGGTGGCCAGTGGCCTGTGTGTGGCACTGAAAGAGCCCTCGTTAAGGCCAGGAGCCCCAGGTTTCAGGCCAGGCCCGGCTCCACTGTTGGCAGCGAGTAACCTTGGGAGGCTCTTGCAGCTTCCTGGGCTTGTTTTCCATGATTGATTCATCTTATTCACTCAGTCACACAGGTGTTTCAGGACATTCAGAATGCCTCCTGAATGCAGAGGGTTGTGGGTAACCCTGGGGTCAGAACCTGCTCCCCGTCACCACCCTCCCAGTGAAACACCCAAGCGGGGCCGCCGCTAATCACTGCTTCTGCCCGCGCCAAACAGTGTGCATGTGTATTAAAGACTGTTCTTGAAAGCCAGGGGAAGAGACGAGGCATCTGATGAGCACCCTGGCCAAAGTGGAGGTGAGTCAGTTTCCGTAAAAGCACCTGAAAGAGCCCTCTCTGTGCTGAGTCAGGCTCCACCTGCTCTTCAGGCCCTTAACCTGCACCAGGCCGTTGAACCGGCTCAAAACCAGCCAGAGGCCTCCATGGCCTTTAGCTAGGAAGAAAAGGAATTAGAACCTCCCAGGATTCAATCAAAGGGGATCTTAGTAAGAGCACAAAGCAAATACACAGGTGAACTTAACTGAATCTGATCAAAATTGGTTTGAGAAAATTCATCTATTTTTTTTTTAACATTCATTCATTCATTAGCTTACTCATTTGCTTGTCATTTTATAAGCACGACACACTATGTACGTTTACTTGGTCGTTGAACAGATTTTCAGCTCCTTGTGGGGAGGGAGTATATCTTGTCCATCTACGTAACGCTGGGGCTGCCGTGGATGGTGGTGCCGTAGTTGGTGGCTTGCAGCTGAAGGAAAGCAACCTCCTCTCTGCTTTTTCGGAGCTACTTCAGCCTGGAGGAGCAGCCAGGATGAAGCGGTGACTTCTTTCAATAAGCACAAAGGTATGGTCTGTGTGCTAAGCTGTGGCCTGAGGAAACATGGGCTCCCAGAGGAAGCTCCTTTTCTAATGAGTCGGCTCAAAGGAGCTGCTTTCTAAATGACACTTTGTGCCTTCAGAGGCCATGTGTGTTATGGTCTAATGTAGTGCCACTCTAACACTGCTTTGTTCGTTTGTTTTTGGAAACATTTATTGGGCATTAACTGTGTACAGGGTGCAGTGTTCAGTTCTGCCTCGTCATGCAAAGCAATAAAATAGGTCAAACTACTGACTTCCATGTCTGTAAGTTATTTAGACAAGTGTATGATAAAGACACATGCCCTGAAAGAATGGGGATCTCCTCTACTCTGGGGAGTTATGGAAGGCTTCCAGGAAGTCACTTCTGGTTAAGTTTTGAAAGATGAGTAGGTTTGCCCAGGAGGAGAATTGTGGGAACATGTTCCAGCCCAAGACCAGAGACCTGCGTGGACACGATGAAAGTGGGAAAACGTCAAGTTGTATAGGTGTGATAGGAACCAGAATTTATAACTTTTCATATGCAGGTTAGATGAGTTCTTATCCAGGAAGTCTTCCAGAATCCCTACAGAAGAGATTCACTATCCCTCTTCTTATAGCCTCTGGACCTGTTATCAGCTTCCATTATTTTAATTACCCCTTGGCACTGCAAACATTTGTAATATGCACAGCTCAATTATAGACCAGAAGCTTGCTGAGACCAAAGAGCTTGTACCTTCTTCATTTTTGTTTCCTTAGTAAATAGCATAGGGAATAGAGTAGATGCTTCATGCACATTTGGTAAAGTATATTCACACATGGAGAATATGGAGAAGGTACCTCCCTCCTAGAGTTGGTCTTGAGGGACTAGTTATATCTATTACATTTACAGGGCCTCTAAAGTCTTTCTCGAATTTTCTCTCTTTCTTTTTTTTTTTTTGGCTGTGTCAGGTCTTGGTTGTGGCACACAGGCTTCTCTCTAGTTGTGGCACGTGGGCTATAGGGCGTGTGGGCTCTGTAGTTTGCGGCACGTGGGCCCTCTAGTTGAGGCACGCAGGCTCAGTAGTTGTGGCACATGGGCTTAGTTGCCCCATGGCATGTGGGATCTTAGTTCTCCGACCAGGGATTGAACCCATCTCCACTGCGTTGGAAGGTGGATTTTTAACCACTGGACCACCAGGGAAGTCCCTCAAATTTTCTTATATAGACATTTTTACCTAATCATATGAGCAGTTATTTACATGTATGTATAGGTGAAAGAATTCATATTAAACTTATCTGTGGCTTCTTCTGGGGAGTGGAAAGAGAAGTGTTGGGGGGTACTATTTCAGAATGATTGAGTATGATTGTCCATGTTGTGCACTGCACAGTTCTAGAGACCATTCATTTAGATGTGGATCTGTACTTTATAAATTTAAACAAAGAATAACAAATACAGAGAAGTCATGACACTGTTAATAGTTTTTACTTTCTTTTCAGGGTTGTTTTGTTCTTATCCAAAATGTCCAAAATGGATGGGCATGGCTTTCATATTAAAAAATTGTTAAGACTAATGAGTTGTGGACAATTTGAGAAACATTGGAAGTACAGAGAAAATAAATATGACCCACATTTTACCAGAGAAAACTACAATTAACATTTTACTTCATAAAGTTTGTTTTCTAGTTTTTTATTTTAAAATATTTGTTCTTTGAATAATGTACAAAGAAGAAAATCAAAATCACTTCTAACTCACCACCCAGTGAGGACCCACTGTTAACATTTTGTACATTTTCTTCCAGCCTTTTTCTATGTTAATTACAATCATAATTCCCATTTGCTGAGTGCTTAATTTGAGCCAGGCAATGTGCTAAGCACTTGCCAGGCATTATCTCATTTAATTCCCACATAAGCCTGAGGTGGGAATCATCAGCCCCATCTCACAGAAGATACAAACCGAAGGTTAAGAAATTTGGACCAGTTGCAGTTTGAACTTAACATTGCCTGACTCCAAAGCTAACATTCTTTATGATTCTCTATATGCCTTCAAAATCGTGTGTGCAGTTACATGCACACACCCGCTACATACACAGGCTGCAAACACAGATACATAGACACAGACACACACATAGACACACAAGCTGTGATTACATTGTGTCTTGCATTTTTCTGTCTGCTTTATTTTTTATTTAATATTATATGGTGAGCATTTTATGATGTCATGTAAAAACACTTTTAGAAAGTGGTTTGGTAAACTTTGCTTTTTTAAGTTAAATTTTAAGCAAATCAGTCTTGAAGCATTCATCTCCATAGAGGACTGGCCTTTGTCATCAGGCCTCCAGACCTAATACATATCCAGTCCTCAGGATCCCACCTCCTGGCTGCTTCTTCCTGACTGTTTTCTTGTCCATTCTGCTTCCTTAAGGTGGGGGTAGGCGAAGCTGAGCAAGCTGTGGTCACTGGCCTCAGAAGCTGTCAGAGGAAACTAACCTCTATAATGCCTGCACTTCATGACAGTATCTCCTATGAGCCCTGCTTCACAGCCTCAAAGCATTTCTTGCTTGTGTGTGTGTGTGTGTGTGTTTCATCCTGTATGGCTGAGAAGGCATTTTTCAAATCAAGAAAATTATGGATAGGTTAAGCAGTCGGGATAATATAACATCTTCAGCAAGGGTTGCAACAAAAAATAGGGCATAGAGTACCAAACTTGTAGTTGAATGCAAACTGTTCACATCCAAAGTGGAACAGATCACTGTGCGCTTCCTCAGCTCCAATATGCTAATGATGGGTACTGAGAGTTCCCAGGGGAACTCAGAGTATACAGTGATTTCCAGACTTAATACACTGAGTACCTGTTAGGGTGGAGGCATCTTTCTTAGCTGACTCTCATTCTGTAATACACAGTTTGAGAAATGCTGTTTTATAGGTTTTCTATATAATGTCGATTCAGTTGTTTAATTTCATTCAATAACTAACTAGTTTCTTGCTACTCAAAGCATGGTCCGAGGACCAAGGGCAATCAGCGATCTTCTAGGGACTCCTTTGAAATACAGAATCTGCACTCCACCTGCCTGCCCCGCTCCAGTCCACTGACTTGATATCTGCCCTGTAATAAGATTCCCAGGTCAAACACAGGAGTATTAAAGTTTGAAATCGATGCACTGCTGTTAAGGACACACAAGTTCTTAATGAAATGGAAGTCGCCTTACAGAGTTTATTTAATGCCACAAAGGGGGTTTCATACACGTGTTTGATTTAATGTACACGAGTACAGGAAGTGGAAAATGCACTTGAATACTGCCGGCAATGGAGCATGGAGTCTGAAGGCATGTTCTGGTGTCCACTCAAAAAGGATCCCAAACAACCGTGAGCTCCCATGTTTCTCCTGAGTCCTTATTCTTCTCCTTTTTAGGAGCACACGCAGTGCCCTAGCATGTCCACATTTGGAACTGGAGTGATATGCAGCCACATCCCATTAGCTAATAGCGAGGCCCCTGGAGAGGGGTTTCAGCTGGGCACACACAGCTAAAGCCCCTTTAATGGCCCAGTCAGCTGTCAGGGCTGTAAACACATTTCTTTCCATTCAGAGCCATTTGCCCCTCTCTGTGACCTCTCGTGGCTCTCGAACCCTGGCCACGTGGCCCAGATGGCATAATCTGTCAGGCCAGAGCAGGTGACAGTGGGGCTTGCTGTTAGGTAATCAGTGACTATAATTAGCTGGGGTGGAAATGATAATGGGACCAACTGCAGAGCTGGGGCCGGGGAGCCCTTGATGGGTGGAGTAGCAGTCAGAGAAAGCGGCTTGCTTCCTCCTCCTTCCCCTTTCTCTCTTCCCCCTCCAACATGATGTTTCTAGCATATGGAGTGTATGTGTGCACGTGGGGCTTCATCCTCAATGAGGAAGGTCAGGGCTGAGCACGGGCAATTTAGTAAGTGAGTTGTTTGGCCGCTGATCAGTTTTATTTCATAGGGTTCCGTTTGGTAATTAGTTGGCTGTAAGGAGATTTGGGGACCAAGTGTGCGGGAGGGTTGTAGAGGATTAGAACTTGATTCTTGGGGGTCAGACACATAGGCATTCAGACCCTGGTTCTGTCACTTAGCAGCCAGGTGGCCGCAGGCTTGTCAACCAGGCTCTCTCTAACAGTAGAGATCACATCACTCCCCTTGTGGGCCCATTGTCGGGGTTAATGAAATATCGCCGTCAATACTGCTTGAAACACACCTGACATACAGTAGGTCCCATAATACCGTTTTCTTCTCTTCTCCTTCTCAATGAGTATGATTTTATATATGATGCCAAGAAAACAGAACCAACCAACCAAAAAAATCGTTCATAGCATACTGACTAAGTTCTCTTTGATAATAGGGGAAAGGAAGTTGTTTACCAAAAAGCAGTTGATAAGTGAGGTTGGCTTTGCTTGTGACTTGTATCAGGAGGAGAACAGTCCCCACATTTTCTAAATCAAAGTAGAAGAGGTGGGGGAGGGCAGTCAACTAAAACCATTGAAGCCTTGTTTGTTGCTTGTCATTGTGTAACTGGCCGTTTATGGCTGTTTTCTAACACAGCACATATTAGTTCACCGGAAACATTGTTGAAGCTTGTGCAGTTTGGGGGCTTTGAAGGTCTAAAGTAAAACTTCTGCAGCATCTGCCTTCCCTCCTCCCACCCAACTGTTTTCTTCTTTTCCCTTCCTTTATTAAAGAAGAATAATATATCCCTAGAAAGGCAAAAAAGAAACCAAAACCTATCTACAATCCCAGAAATAACCACTTAACAATTTGGTATATATTCTTCTAGATCCATCTAGACGCATATTATTTTTTCATCAAACTGGGTCAGATGTGGTCGCTTGCAACCTGCTTTTTCCCCCACTTAATATGTTGATTTTATTGTATGTCAGTAACTACATTTACATAACATGATTTTCCCCAGATTTTCAATCATAGTTTATTGACTCGATTTACAAAGAAGTCTACTCATCTTTTTCCACTACCTTTTTTTCTAATCAAGATAATTCACATACCATAAAATTCACTCTTTTAAAGTATACAATTCACTGGTTTTTAGTGTAGTCACAAGATTGGGCAACCATAGCTGTTTTCTAACTCAAGAACATTTCCATCACCCCCGAAAGAAAGCACATACTGCTTGCTCCTTCCTCTAGCCCCTGGCTAATAGTAACTATGGTACCATTGAGATGCCATGAATTACTGACACAGTTCCTCACCATTGGTTATGTAAATTGCTTACGACTATGTATGACTTTAAAAAATATTGTAATGATCAGTCTGTGAAATTTCGGTCCAATTAAATCGTATTTTTGAGCTACGTCAGAGTTAATATACGCATGCTGTTTTAATTTAAAAAGGAGTGTTACATTTTTGGATGATGTGGTTTGGGGAAAATTTAGAATTAAAACAAATCTCTAAATCTGTAGAATTATAAACATTCTTTGGGAATTTCCCGAGTGTGGTCATTGCAAAATTGCTTTTGCCAACACTGCCTGTGGAGTTTGCCAGACGTTAGAAGTTGTGAAATTCTAATATATTACCCTGCAGTTTCGCTGTGGAGGTTGATTCCTGACTCCTCCTCCTAGAGTGACAGTCAAAGTTGTGCTTTGTGTCTCTCTGAGCAGCATTAGGATCTGGTAGAAAGAAGGGCAGGAGGAGGGGTGTGGGGTAGAACCAATTCTGTTCATAGTTTCTAGGAGTGATTTTTAAAATTTGACTTAACAAATAGACCTTAATCTGATACAAAAGGAATCTGGTAGTTATACTTTAAAAACATTGCATACATAGACCATATTTGAAAATTCACTTCAATAACAATAAATTTTATTATAATAACTCCCACGAGTTAGGAAGTCATGAGGCTATGAGGACCAGGTGCTGCGCTAAGTGTTTCTTATGCCTTAGTTCATTCAACAACTTTGTAAAATCATCGATAAGATTGTTTAAGAAATGGAGTTTGGAAGTATTGCACAACGTGAATGATGGTCAAACCACAAGCTATTCTGCAGTCAGTTTGGCAGGTCCATTGCTCCTCAGCAACTTACCCCTTCCCAGTGCTTGATTCACCCCCTGAACCTGCCCCACCCTATCTCAATGACAAAGCCAAGTTCTTCAGATCTCCCCTGAGGTCCGACACCCAAACAACAAGGGACACCTCGCTGTGCCTTAGTGGAGAGAGTGTAGTGGTTGGAGTCTTAGTTCTGCCACTTACCATGCCACCTTGGGCAAGTTTCTTAACCACTCTGTGGCTCAGTTTCCCCATCTGTGTAATGGGGGTAACAGTATCGCCTGCATGCATTTGTGATGAGAGTTAAATCACTATATTAAATGCAACTGATAAGTGCTCAAGCACAGTATGATCACCCTGGCAGAGTTGGTCTGGCCTCGAGGTGACAGCACTGAGCCTGTCCCCTGAGATTGTTGCAGAAGAGGTCTGGCCAGCTACCTCCACTGCGTCATTTTACATTTGGGAAAACAAAGGCCTGGAGGGTGGAAATGCTTGTGTAAGGCCCAGCAGTAGAATCTTTCTAGTGATTCTATAAAGGGATCTGCTTGGTTTCTGTTTGTCTGTCCGAAGCAAAGACTGTGATGGCTTAGGAAGCAAGCATCAGAGGACAACACTCTATTTCTGTTCTCTACGCTCACAGGGTTTCCTTATTTAGTCCTTGGTCTCATCACAGCCAGGAATTACTGGTCTCCTTCGTGGTGTCCGACCCTGGGATCTACTGTGTGTTTACCCCCGCCAGTGCGAGTCAGGCCCTGTGCTCTCACATATTCTAACAATTGTCCTGCGAGGGAGAGCTACTCTTACTCATTTTGCAGATGTGGAGACTGAGGCAGAAAAAATAAGCCATGTTCAAAGTTACACAGGTATAAAGGGATAGAATTTCAGAAAATTGCATCATGATCAAAAGCTCATTTACGACTGTGGGCAAGTACCTTAACCTCCTATGTTGCCATGCTTTTATCTATAAGATGGAATAATAATAGTTCCCGCCTTAAAAGGATGCAGTGAGGGTTATTAATGCTTGTAAAGTGCTTGGAAGAACTCCTGGCGCGTAGTATGAGCTCAATAAATGTCAGCCGTACACAAAACAAACAAAACAAAACACGATACGGATTTGTCTGCTTCCAAAGCTTGTGTTCCCTCTGTGACTCCCTGCTTCCTCAAAAGGAAGCAGTGAATTGAATTCATACTAAGAAACCTGAGCAAGATTTAGGATTGCAAGGCATTTTAAAGTGTGGCCTAGTTAGAAAGCACACTCGCTCACATACACACACATAGCTACTTTTAATAGCTGGTAAGAGCCAGAGAAAATCCAATTATAGATGAATCAATCGATTAAAAAGAAAGGGGGCAGAAGAAAAGAAAAAAATGTTGGAGAGACACAGAGCCAAATTACAGCTGCATAATAGAATTAAGGGGTCTGTAGAACAAACTGGGAGAAGTAACAAAGGGATAAGGGCTGGAGACTCATTCACCGCTCTGTAAAGATCTGATTCTTTCTCTGCCCCTTGACTCCAAAGAGCAGTCACTGGGCCAGCGCCCCAAACAACTGATCACATTGGAAAGAGCTGGCAAATCATATGTTTGGCAAATCATATTTTTGCAGAGAAATGAACCACCTGTGGCCTCTGGAACAAGAGGATTCTGTTTGGGTTTAAACAGATGCTCACATTTAAAGATGAAAGCAGAGGGCCCAAATATCACTCTCACGGGAGGGGGAAGGTGAAAGCTATGTTGCTAGTTGGCAAAGATGTAGCTTTTGTTCATAATGTTCTGTTTCCTAAGAAATCCTGTCTTTGCTCTCAAAGAAACATCTCAATATTAAGTAGAATTTCTCTTTCATACAAATGCTTAAAAAACCCACATGCACTTTAAATTTTATTTTCTATTTTGGGGGGAGGGGGTGATGAGAGGGAGATGGGGCTCTTAATCCAGCAACAATCTCTACAGCTGTGTCTATTATTGGTGGGTTCTAGAATAACATCCGTTTCTATGTATTTATGGAAAGGCGTCCTTAACTAGGCCACAGAAAGAGCCAGCGCATCTATAAATAAATTAAGGAGGCTACGAGGCTCGGGTGGTGGCCCCTCTGGCTGCAGCCCTGCTGCACAGCTGTCGTCTTTGTGCCTGGCTGGGCCTGCCCCATTGTGGATGCGATTACCCGGAGGGCAGGGTGGTGCGTGAGGGGCGGGGAGCACCTTCACCGGCAGGCCTCGGGGATTGACACCAAAGGTGGGCTTCTCGCCGCTGTGGACTGGCCTCGTTTGGCTGGGAGCTTCCGGCCTCTGTCTCGGGCAGTACAGGTTACCAGGCAGCAGTCACTTCCTGAGAGCCAGCTGCACCCAGCCCGGGTTCAGGCTGAGCTGAGTTAACAGATGGTGGTGTTGGGATGGCGGGGACAGAGCAAAAAGACAAGAGCAACAAAATAACCCGGAATACGTAAGTTTAAACAGAGCAAGGAGAAGGGGCACAGGCATGAAGGAAGATTTTCCCAGAGTTTGGGAGCCTAGTTGTTTTTTCCCACCCCGTAGGACTGGTGTGCCTGCTATAGGCTGCTCCCTCCAGAACAGGCATCAGGCAAGAAGGATCTAGTGTTCAACTGGCAGGTTGTTTCCTGTGCACTCACTTAAAGATTGAATTAAAAAAAAAAAAAAAAAAAAAGGCAGCTCTTTCTATTAGAGAAATGGTGCAAAAAATGAGGTTCTATTTGTTTGGTAATCATTTCTAGATTTCCTGGGAATCTTGTCTTGGAAAGGACCTCACTACTCAAAGCAGTGGTCCCTGGACCTGCAACATCAGCATCTCTTATTCAAAAAGCAGGGTCTCAGGCCTTCCAGACCCTATGAATCGAATCTGCAGTTATTTAAGATTCTCACATTCCATTTGGAAAGCTTACTATACTGGTCTTTAACCCTGACTGCACAGTTGAATCACCTGGCATCATGGGTTGACTTGTGTCCTCCAAGAAGATGTTGAAGTAGATACCCCCAGTACCTGTGATTGAGAACTTGTTTGGCAATAGGGTTTTTGCAGATGATCAAGATCTTAGGATGGGCCCTAATCCATTATGACTTATGAAAAGGGGGGATTTGGACACAGAGACAGACACGCACGCAGGGAGGCTGCCATGCAGAGATTGGCATGATGCATCTATAAACAAAGGAATGCCAAAGATTGCCAGTAAACCACAGGAAGCTGGGAGAGAGACACGGATAGATTTTCCCTCATACCGTCGTAAGAATCCAAATCTGCTGGTACCTTGATCTTAGACTCCTGGTCTCTAGAACTATGAGATAAATTTCTGTTATTTAAGCCACCCAGTTTGTGGTAATTTGTTATGACAAGCCTAGCAAACTAATACACCCAAATCCTTCTATGAAAAATCCAGGGTTTTGAGCTCTGTCTGACAGAGAATACCCAGGGGTGGGGCCAGTGGACTTGCATTTACTAAATGTCTTTTGGGCGATTCTGAAGTAGCTGGTAGTTTGGAAACCAGTGGTCCTGTCTACCTATTATCTTGTGCTCACCCATATAGCATCCTCCTTAAGAGCAGATGCTTGTATGTACCAATCTGCTTGTAAACTTCCGGTGATGGAGAGCTCATTACCTGATGGGGAGGCCCTATATATCATGGAAAGTTCTAATTGTTCAGAGAAATCTTTAAGCAGAGCTAAAATCTCCTAACATTTTCTCTATTGTAAATATGAAGAAACTGAGACCCTGGAAGGTTGAGTGACTTGCCTAGGTCCATACAGTCAGTATGGGGCCAGCTACAGATTTGAATCAGGCAGTTGCCTGAGTCCATCCTCCTGACCACTTAAACTACCCAGATGACCCCTAGTATACAAAGGGCCATTATAACTGTGCTCAAATCAAGAATCCCGCCAACCTTGGGAGACAGAGAGCCAGTGTCCCTCCCTGATCCTCACACCTGGATGGAGGGATGAGAGGGTGGAAGGTGAGATCGGGAGAGGGAACTGGTGCCTGGGCTATGGGATTTGCCACGTGTCCATCCAGAGCGTGGATGACTTGGCTGGAGAGGCCAGGGTGTGGATTTGGTCCTTGTGTCAGGCCTGCTCCTGACCCTCATCCCTGAGTGTGTCTCTCCTGCTCTCTTGGCCCTCAGTGTTCACAGCTGTGAAACAGGGACAATAGACCCTTCCTTTTCTACCTTCTAGCAGCCTTGAGGGGCTCCACCGAGATCAGGAATATGCCTTGTGCAGTGCAAATATGATGATTATATTATAACTTGATGTGAGAAGAGAACTGAGGTACTTCTATGAAAAAAACACTTCTCAGGGCTTCCCTGGTGGCACAGTGGTTGAGAGTCCGCCTGCCGATGCAGGGGACACGGGTTCGTGCCCCGGTCTGGGAGGATCCCACATGCCGCAGAGCGTCTGGGCCCGTGAGCCATGGCCGCTGAGCCTGCGCGTCCGGAGCCTGTGCTCCGCAACGGGAGAGGCCACAGCAGTGAGAGGCCCGTGTACCGAAAAAAAAAAAAAAAAAAACACTTCTCACTAGGGCAACTTTGGTAATTGCTCTTTCTGACCAACCATTTGATTTCTGCTCAGTTTCTACCAAGCCCTTTCCAGGCGTGAGTGGAAATGGGTATAGGGAGGATGTCAGGGGTGGGGTCTTTCTGAGAGCTATACTGCCCCCTCCCTGGACGTACCCCATAATGGACCTAATCTTCAAAATCAAGGACAGTGTACCCCCTCTTTCCAGTAGGGTGCATTTGAGCTGGATTTTCCTGGGGCAGGGCTGTCCCTCTTTCCCTAGAAACCAAGATTCCCTCTACCCACTGGACCCATTCGTTAGTGTTCAGAAGTCTGGAAACTGTTGTTATTCCCATCCCTAAATTTTCTCATATACTTCTTTATCAGTTCATTCTACAAATATTCCCTTAGTGCTTCCTCTGGCCCGGATACTGTGCTGGGCACTGAGAATATGAAATGGATTAAGATGAGTTCTTATGCTCCAGGAATTTACAAGCAATCCAGTCTCAGAGCTGCACATATTTCCACGTTAGTTCCCAAGGCTGTCTCTGCTTACAAGCCTCTCAGCAAACCTTCCTCCTTTTCTCCCACCCCCTTGCAGTATGGTAGAGGACTAGGTAGAGATGACAGCTGAGGCAGAAAGTATAAGCTCTGTCCTCATTCCTTGCTGTGTAACCTTGGGCACGTCACAGCCTCTCTGAGGCTATTTACTTGTCCATGAAATGAGGTCAACAAGAGAGATATGTGATAAGATTCAGTGAGTATTTTCTATGAACCAGACAGTCTTCTAAGTGTTTTATGTCTTCATTTTACAGAGGAGGCGACTGAGGCAAAGAGAAGTTCATTAACTTACCAGGTCACAAAGCTAGTTGTTTGCAGAACCAAGAGTCAAGCCCAAGCTCTAGGGCTCCAGAGCCCAGGTCCTTAACCACTGTCATATCTGGCCTCCCTAAGCTGTCCATTATCACTTGCCTTTAGGGGGCAAGTGAACAGACAAAGTGCTCCATACACTGCTGCTGAAATGGATGCAGGAAGAAGATGGTGATGATGAAGAACAAATTCCTTCGTCAGTAAAGGAGTGAAATTTCTCAGTCTTATTTGTTGATTGATGGATAGATGGATGGAAGGATAAAGGGAAGGAGGGAAGGAGAAAGAGAGAGTGTTAGAGTTATATACAGATGACACAATCATGCACAGCACAGAAGTATTGCTATCCCAATTTTTTTTTTTTTTTTGCGGTACGCAGGCCTCTCACTGTCGTGGCCTCTCCCGTTGCGGAGCACAGACTCCGGACACGCAGGCTCAGAGGCCATGGCTCATGGGCCTAGCCGCTCCACAGCATGTGGGATCTTCCCAGACCGGGGCAGGAACCCGTGTCCCCTGCATCGGCAGGCGGACTCTCAACCATTACGCCACCAGGGAAGCCCTATCCCAATTTTAAAGTTGAGGAATTGGAGGCTCAGAGAGGTGATGTGCCTTGTCCCAGGTCAGACAGTGGCAGAGCTTGGAGTTTACTCAAGAATCGTCTGATTCTGAAGCCAGTGCTCTTCTTATGTCTCTCTTAGCTCCTGGGCAGACGGGAATCAGCAATTCTTATGTACAGTTGACATTCCACCTTCTCTCTTGTTCCCTCCTTCATTTATCAGCAATTCATGGGACAATTTCTGTACATTATTTATCATGGAGAACTTAACGAAAACAATCCACAGTCCCTGCTTTTAGGGAGATACTATATGTAATAGATATTGATAATAATATATATAATATATAAATTATTATATAATTTTGCCTTCTACAAGAAACAAGACTTACCTAAGGAATCCCCACTTCAAATGAGGAGGAATCTGGATCCAAAGGAGAGGCTTCCTCCCTCTTCCTCCCTCTCATGCTCTCCTTTGTTAGAATCTGCATTTAAATGCTGCTTCCATTGTCAATGGACCTGATTTGTACAGTCTGAAAGTCAGTTTAGCAAAGACAAATGAACTCTCTCTTTCTACCTTCAGGGTCTCACAGTAATAGGTAAATTTACAACAGTGTTATTCAAATGTCTTTGTTGCTTAAACAGATTGGCTTTTCACTATGATGTCCTAGGCAAGTTCTAAGATATCACATGTTACAAATCAGAATAAGGATGACTTATGTAACATTCACATTGGTGAAAAAATGCAAATAAAGCAGTACAGTACAAGAATGATCAAAATAAAAGACAGGTATTATTTTTTTTCCCAAGGGAAACCTGTACAGATTTAACTAAAGTAAACTTGTCCAGAGAAAACCTAGGGCTCAAGATAGTTAATCTTCCTTAGAGATTAAAAGGAAAACAGTATTTATTTAGCCCCTATATTTTGCTAGGCAGTGAGACACTCATTTAATCCTCCCAGCAACCCTAAAATGAATATATTATTATAGAATAGAAATGGGAATTATCTGAGATGATGTAAGTAAGATGTTATGTCCATTGCCTGGCACACAGTAATTGTTCAATAGTGGTGGCCATTAATACTATTGCTTAAACCCATTTAATAGATAAGGAATGTAAGGCTCAGAGAGATTCGACAACTTACCTGTAAAGTTACTTGCCTGTAGCTAAGGGGTGGCAGAGCAGGAGTCCAACACAGACCAGTCTGGCTCCAGAGATCACGCATACACTTCCTGCAGTGCCATGTAGTTACCAAGTTGCAGTTTTTGGAAGAAAGACAAAACTTGACTTTTCAGCTAGTGGGAAACAGCAGCATAGCACAGGGAGATCAGCTTGGTGCTTTGTGACCACCTAGAGGAGGGGGATAGGGAGAGTGGGAGGGAGACACAAGAGGGAGGAGATATGGGGATATATGTATATGTATAGCTGATTCACTTTGCTGTAAAGCAGAAACTAACACACCATTGTAAAGCAAGTATACTCCAATAAAGATGTTAAAAAAGCAAAACAAAAAAAAACAATGACCTGGAGTTCTGGTTCCCCCAGGTCTGCCCTGTTCCTTGGTGTGTTTTTCTCTTTTCTCTAATTATCTAGTCTCATTAATTAGAGGCCACCATGCAGTTCCTTTTGTAACTCCTGATTAGCTCAAAATCGTAAAGGAAACATGGGAGAAAACAGAAGATGCCACTGCCATCTGCTGCAGGTCTTTCTTGAGCCCCATGCCAACAAGTCCTTCTCTCCACTGTGACTCACACCCCATTGTCTGCTCCTCCCCACCAGGCAAAGCTAGGTTATGACTCATTCTGGCTTCTGACAGGCTCAAAAGAACCATAAATTTAAACCCAGTCCTTCAAGGTCAAGGAGCACCATAGTTCTTTAAGCCTCACCATTGTGGTTTGTGCACGCCTTCTCCTTCAGCCAATGGGAACTCTGTGCCTCTGTGGGGTTTTTCCTTTCAGCTAATTGCTCCTTCCTTGGTCCCACCTTGAGAAGGCTGTCAGTAAAGGAGGCATTCCTGGGTCAGAGGTCAGGTCACAGATGCTCCAGGGCTGACACCTCAGGTGAATTCTGGGGTTTTGCAAAAGAGAAATTGGGGAAGCCAAGTCCTCTCTTAAGTGAAGCTCATCAGGCATCCCAGCAAAAGCAGGGACCCCTTAGTGCTGTGTCATCACAGGCTACTGGGCCTGTGGCTTCATGGGCAGGTTATAATTAGCAGACAGCTCATCCTGGAGGAAAGCAGAGAATGAGCCTCGGAACTTGTCCTCTTGCCTCCGGCTTGGCTTCCCTCCAGCCTGCCCCATCATCATGTCATTCTCATGCTTAAGATCTTTAATGACTTCCTTTTAACCTCTACTTAACAACAGGAAGAATTTTTATATAGTTTAAATGGAAAGGAATAAAACCCACTTCTCTCCCACTGCCTCCCTGCTTCACCTGCCCAGCTTCTTCTGATCTCTAAGGTTCAGCTCTGCTGTGGACTCTTCTGATTTGCTAGGCTGAGCCAGGTGCCTACTGTGTACATTTGTTACACATCTTGGACTTCCTTATAGCTCAGACCTTACTGCACTTCACTGTACTCTGGTTTTCTATCTAACCATCTATCTTAATCATGCAATGAGCTCTTCAAGGGACAAGACCCTGTTAGCACAAGTTACATAGTAGGTGTTAAAGCATAATGGGTGACATAGCAGGATGGTTGAGAAACTTATCTGTGTCTCTTTTTTGTATGACTGCAGATTCACTGGAAATGAAGGAAAGGTACCCCTTTCTGTGTTACTGAGATCTGTATTTCCTTTGCTCTTAATAAAGACAATCAATAAGCCTTTTTGGGCTTCAAGGCCGAAAAATGTAAGTGAGCAACCCACTGAAGTATAGTCTAAAGTGGAGATGGGGCCTCTTCAAGGTTTGAAGAAAGTGGAGGCACAATCAGTGAGATGATTGGGTCAAGGGCATGGTTGTGGGGATGTTTAGAGAACCACTTCAACTGAAAAGTCATGGTAGCCGTCATGGTGGCCTGTGCCTAAGTGCTAAGTGCAGTGGCCTCTGGAGTTCCCTGTGGCTGAGCTGGTACAGAGGGAGGGGGATTGCTAGCACAACCACACACTTTCTGGTGGCCCATGACAATTGAACAAGGACTTCTGTACAGCAACAGCAACACCAGGGACTGGAAATGAAAACTGAGGCTGTTGTCTCCTTACCACCCCACTCTCTCTCCACCATTTTCCTGGATCTAATAAGCCTTAGAATTCTTATATGATCCCAATGAGAAAGAGGGATTGGTGTGGGTATGGCTAAGATTGAATTTCTTTGATAAGTAAGGGCTTTATGGGAATACTTCTACATAATGAAGATGCCTTGTGAACAAAAAGAAAATAGACCACTAGCCTTGCAAATGAATCAGCTGGAATGAGAAAGACTTCAGTCCAATAAGCATGTATGGAGCCTTAGCTATAGGCTTGGGGCTGAGAATATCATGGTGGATAAGCCATGGACCCTCCCCATGATGTTCCTTTGTAATCTGTGAGGCAGACCAGATGGCCACATAATCAGGAATTTCAATATAATTTGTTGTATGTTGAGGTAGAAGGAAGAACTGAAGGGAGGGGAACGTAGCCTGGACTGGGGAGGCAGGGAAGATTCTCTAGGATATATTGTACTTGAACTGGTCCTTGGAGGTAAATGAACTAAATTTATGATAAAAAAGAGAAAGGGTATTCCAAACATCAAGGAGACAGTGACAGAAATTTGTATGAACTGTCCTGGGTGTGGGGACATTTATATGTACTTGGATGTTACGGGAAAATGAAATGTGTGACCTTAATGGTGGAAGATGAGGTTAGAATGTTAAACAGGTCCAGAGCCAGAGAACCCTGGACTAGATCCCAAGGATGATGGGCAGAAATCGGAGGGTTTTAAGCAGGTCAAATTTCAGCTTTACAAACATAGAGTAATTAATGCAATGCTAGGTCTTATCATAAATAAATCCTGAAACCTCAGTGGTTTTATGCAGTGTCCATAACAAGAATAATGGTAATATGATGATGATGATAATGACAGCAGGTAACAGACAATGCCTAGTATGTGCCAAGATTACTCTAAGTGCTTTACAAATATATCTCTTAATCCTTGTAACAATGTTACAAAGTAGAATTATTATCTATTGCCATTTGACAAGCAAGAAAATTGAGTCAGAAGAGGCCTCGGATTTAAGATATAACTGATTCTGGATGTACAACACTAGAACTAACTCTAAACACATCCCTGGGAATGAACAACTCGGGGAGATGGGGGATGTGGTGGGTAGGAAAACAATCCCTGACCACTGGGAAGGGTCCTGGAAACAGAGAAAATGGCCTGGAGTGTTGAAGTGTGTGGAAACTTGGGGGGAGAGAAATGGTTGACGAGTGCCATTCCTCAATATTTTGTCAAGGAAGGCACAGATACCAAATGGTTCATGCATTCTTTCAGCCATTATTGAGCACAACTCTGTAGCAGGCTGTGGGATAGGTTCAAGGATGTGCCCCCTCCCTGGCTTCCAGAAGCTTCTGCGTGATTCCAGGAAGGGCAGAGTGACAGGCAGGCAGAAATCTGTAAAAGCTTTCCTTTACTTTTCATCCATCCTATAATAAGTATAGGTCATTTTTTTGCCTGACCCACATTCATTTTCTTTCTTTTGATTTTCCTTTTAGGAATTATCCCTCAACCATGTTGTGCAACACTCATAGCGTTGGCCTGAGATCCAAACCAGAGTGGTCAGGCATTCTGTCTCTAGAATTTGACTTTTGAATGGAGTGACATAGTAATGAGAAATGGTTGTAGCTGCTTCATCTAGTACTCTGAGGAGGCTTTCCTTTGGTTCCTGGAGCCTAGGGCCCTGAAGGTGCACAGCTTCTTTTCTTCATAGTCATGTGTTTTCCCATATCACATACACATACACACACACACACATATAATCATATTGTGTATAAATGTGTATGTCTATGTACATGTTTGTGTGTATGCTCTTTTTTTTTTGCTTATATTGGCCAGTTGTTTTCTGTTGCTTGCAACCAAAGACATTTAACTAACACATATCTTTTTCTGTTATCTTTCTGCCTTGGTTTTTCTACCCGTAAAATGGGAATAGTAAAACTTACTACTTACCCTAAGGAGCTTGTGTAGATTAAAGGTATATGTCAATAAAATGCTTTCAGATGCTTGGATAAAAGTTGCTATAGAACTACAAAGTCTCCTTCTCAATTTTAGCCGTACTTTCAAAGAGGGACTTCCTTTATATACCATAAAACAGCTTATCCTGAGAGGATGTGTTCCTCATTTTACTGCCTCTGTAAACAGTTCAAAGATTGCTCCATACTTGCTGTGTTTCCAAAGCTACCATTCGAGATGAAAGCTCAGCTTTATTTAGCGTGAGAAGTAGCTGTGTGATACAGGGAGGTGATGTGGACATTATTGATATTGTGTGTTAGTGATAAGAAAGTTGGCTCAGATTCTCAGGTTGTTACTTCTTTGGCTTTTTAGGGTTAATACTCACATTCTTACCTCAAGTCAAAATAAAATATAAAATCCCCACTCATTTTAGAGCAAAAAGAGTTGCATCATATAAGAGCATTTGGCAATTATGAAAGTATGTACCATAATAAAAACTACAACACCTACAGGTTCTAGAATGTTTTATGATTTTCAGAACACCTATACTTTTCCTTAGGCCGGTGTAGATTCTATAGTATCTGGCAGTTGCCAACTATACATGAGATTCCTGAGTTATTATTTTAAGTGAACCATTTTTATAATATGCAAACATTATGACAGCAATGCACACTCATCAGGGGAAATTTGGAAATATACAAGAGTAGAAAGATAAAGAAAATACATCAGTATTTCAACAGACTTGCTGCCTTAAAACAACAATTTATTACATTTTCATATATACCAATTTTCTTTTTCTAGGTACTTATTTTATAATTATTTCCTATTAGTTGATACAATTTTACATCCTGTGGGTTTTTCTTTTTTCTTTTCCTATTACATTACATTACATTACATACATTCCTAGCAGTTATCTATTTTCACCCCAAAATTCAGTGGGTTACAATAAGAACCATTTGGATTGCTAATGAGTCCAAAGATTTGCTGGTAGGTTCTTCAATTTCTAGTCTCATCTGGGCTTGCTCATGGGTCTGTCATCAAGTGATCCTGGCTGGGCAATCTCACTTGTTTGGTGGTTCACAGCTCTCCTACACTTGGTCTCTCATCCTCCAGGAGGTCAGCCTGGAGTTGTATTTGTGATGGTGGCAAAATTCCAAGAGAGAGAGAGCAGAAACAGGAGAGGCTTAGGTGCAGACCAGGCCAATCATTATTGCCACCGTGGTTGTTGCCAGTGCAAGTCACAAGACCAACCTGGATTCGAGGACTGGTCAGGTAGCCTCCATGGCTCCATGGGAAGGGGCTAGTCATCTGCAATGGTCAGGGATAGAATGTGGGGTGAAGAATTGTATCGAGTGTTTGGTTTGCAGTTGCTCTCCCAGAATAACATAAGCACACTCTATTAATTCAGAGACATATATAATGACTTCATAGTATTACACTAAGTGACACCATCACAGACAACTTAAACATTCCCATATTTTAAGTCATTTAGGATTTTCTGCTTTGTTTGCTGCAGCACAAAAACAGTTTTGTGAGGAACAAATCTTTCTATTTGGGGTTATTTAAAAAATCCTAATATAGAATCACAGAAGTGAATGTATTGTTTAAAAATTTATAAATATTTTTATTGTTCTTCCTTCATTCTTCCAAAGCACTGTGCAAGAGGCTTATACCAATTTAAATCCACATCAGTAGTATATAAGGGATCACTTCACTGCACTGCCACCTGTATTGACTACTTAAAACACAAATCTCTGCTGAAACAAATTAGGAACCTCCCCACCGCCAGCATTTCCTTGATGTAACCGGTGCATTTATTTAATTGCTAATAAAGAAAGAGAAGGAGGGATCCAGAGAGAAAAAGAGGTTTATATAGTCAAACAAGATTGGGAAATGCCATATGTCGCATTCCTATCTTACTTAATCACAATGGACACGCTCTGAAGAGTCCCACAATAAAGTAATGTGTTCAACTTTATTGTTGAGTCAGTGTTTCCTTAATTAATTTGATCACAGAACACTCATGTTTTGTATAGCATCAATTAACAACCTTAGCACAACTGTTTTGAGTGGGACATTCTTGAGTAAATGCTGCCTGGATAAAACATGGTAGTTTTTCCTCACAGTGGGAATTTCAGACGCCCTGCAAAGGCAAGAGGGGTACTAGACACATCTGGGGTTCCTGATCATTCCTAAAATCCTACTAAACTTTATGAAAAAGAAATTAAACTTGTCAGTGAAAATGTTCAGCTTCTCTTTCTTCCTAATCATTCACTTTGCAGTGATCACCCCAAGAGCTTTCAGGTTTTGTTTGAAGTGATGCATTCTTCCCCAGAAATAGCATGCTGGCATTTTTCTCTTCTTTACATTTTCACAATAAAACATGTCTGACTAGTGGATCAGAGCTTAAGGGCTGGCCCTTTTCCAGGACTTTGCAGCTCTAGATATGGTCTGCAGACCAGCAGCACCTGCACCATCTGGGAACTTGGTAACAATGTGGGGTCTCAGGTCCCACCGAGACCTCCTGAATCAGAGTCTGCGTGCCTTTTTGCGAGATGTCTTGGTGATTCACTGAGTGCATATTAAAGAAGTGGAAGACCCATCCAGGGGACACCCGGCTAACCTAAATGAACTTCCCCTTCCTCCTGACCATTACTTTGTTATTCAGTCACCACCACCAGGCATGGCAGAGTCAGTACGCATATATTATTTTCTCCCTTCAACTCTGGCCCGTGTGTGGTCACAAGCCTAATGCTTGTGACCTAATGCTTCCTAATGCTTTTAAGCATAGTTGAACTTACTAGAATGAAAACAAACAGAACATACCAAATACAGAGGCAAAGCAAAGATAAATTAAAAAAGAAAAAAAAATAAGGTTAAACCAAGTCTGGGTTCCAGGTATGCAAGCCTTGATCCATTCCTTATCCTGCCCGTGGAGACTTGCTTTCTAAGTCCCAAACAGCTGGTACAGCAGCCCAGGCCCCTTCTGTGTCCCGGCCACCTCTTTCGTCCCACCTGTCTAGTCCTGTTCCTTTCTGGAAGGAAATTTCTCACAGTTCACTGGCATACCCTGACCCCTACCCCTTTGCCCCAAAATAGGGAGATATCTTGATTATTCTGTGGTCAGGTCACTTTCTGATTTCTTGTCTCTTTCCCAGTGATTATTCTGTGGTCAAATCACTTTCTGATTCATATCAAGTATTTCCTCTCCCAACCGCCTCAATCCCACTACTATTTCTCTTTAAAGAAAGTCTGCTTCAATCCAACTTACAGGGCAGTGACTTTATTGTAGCAGGTCTCTCAGTCTAATCATAGCAAATTATTCAGAATTATAAAGTACTAACTAGAGGCTTTTTATAGAGTTCTCTTACTTAGGCACTATTCAGCAGTAGTTAAAAACATGGGTCTAAAGGGTCATTATTCTGCTACTTGTTAGCTGTGTGACCTTGGACAAGTAACTGAACCTTTCTGTGCCATGATTTACTCATCTGTAAAAGGAGGATAAGGGTAGTGGTAATTCCTGTTTCTGAGAACCAGGATTGGCTGCAGTATTTGCAGGGCCTAATACTGATTGAAAATGTGGGGCACCTTGTTCAAAAGTTATGACCTTTCTGGGGTAGGAATTCAATACATTTCAGTTGTTAATAAAGCTTAGGGAAGTATGTATTATTTATCTTATTTTACAAAAGAAAGAACTGAGGATCTAGAAAATAAAACAAAACAATTTACCCAACAAGACCAGACAGCTGAGCTGCTGAGAGACATGATCGGACCTGGGTCTGCTCCCAAAGTGAATGACCAAAAATTCCCGAGAGAAGGAGCACAGGTGGGAGGAAATGAACTTATCCTGGACCCACTGGAGGTGAAGAGAGCCAGGGGCCAGGAACCCACCCACTTCCCTCACTGTCAAAAGAACAGCAAAGAGAGAGCTATGCATCTTACTTCTGTGACACCTGAGGACATTTACTAGGTCAAAAACAAGACTGAGAGACTTTGGGCTGTTGGTGAGATCCTAGCAGAACTTTTATCTTATTTTGATCAGAAACTTAAACCTGTGTACCATTTCTCAGGCCTATTGTTTCCTAAGACCTTGAATGACTTCATTCTAAGTGGAGAGCAAGGTTCCTTCCCCCACCCCACCCATCTGGTTGGAATCTTTCCTTTCTTTGGACTGCAATATTTCCTGGTCTCCAAAGAATAAAGATCAATCTGAAAAACTTCCTTCGGCCCAGGGTCCCAGAAATCTGCCTTATTAGTCTGGTCAAGAATAAGTGCACATCTAACCAGGAGCTTAGAGAAGGCGATGTGTGATGAGCCAGCATATGGGGTTATCTTTCACAGTTCTCTCCCGCACGATGAGGGCACAAACACAGGTGCATTATTTTCTCTGCTTTAGAAAATGAGTTAGGCACTTACCATGAGCAATTTTAATTCTCATGATAGGCCTGAGGGGCAGGCATGACCATTCCCACCTTACAAATGAGGAAACAAGTCACACAAGCTAGAAAGACATGGACTCAGGTTTGAATCCAGATTACTCTGGTCATACCATACCATTCTATAACATACCTAAACTTTTAACCACTGTACAGTGAACTTTTACAATTGAGATGTCTAATTTTATGTGTCAACTTGACTGGGCCATGGGGTACCCAGATGTTTGATTAAAAATTAATCTCAATGTTTATGTGAGCGTGTTTTGGGGTGAGATTAACATTTAAATTAGTAGCCTGAGTAAAGCAGATTGCCCTTCCTAATATGGTTGGGCCGTGTCTAAGGGGTTGAAGGCCTGAATAGAACAAAAAGGCTGACCCTGCCTTTGGACTTAACCTGAAACATTGTCACTTCCTGGGTCTTGAGCCTGAGAGCCTTTGGACTGGAGCCATTGACCCTCCTGGGTCTCCAACTTGCCAACTCACTCTGCAGATCCTGGGACTTGGCAGCCTCCATAATTGTATAAGCCAGTTCCTTATAATGCACTATCTCCTACAACCTATTGGTTCTGTTTGTCTAATACAATGATATTCTAAGAATTGTGCTCAGAACTTTGGGAATCCAGGGACACAGCAAAGATAAGAAGACAGTCCCTGTTTTCAAGATGCTTACAGTGATGAGAAGAAAATTAATAGCACAGCAGATTTACTGCTATTTGAGTTCTGAGAAGGAATTGATGGGACTGAGGAGCTAGGGGATAGGATTTAAGGCAGAAGCACCAGCGAATTTAAAGGCAGCAAGGCATAAGGGAATAATCTGATTGGGGAAATTTGTAAAAAAATCCTGAAAGGGTGAAATAGGCTGAATATTTGCCAGGTTCCAGACAGGAAAACAGAAATCACATTAATTATTTTAACAACAAGCATCTACTCTGGAGGACTTGTTAAAGCAGGTATTGGAGGGCTAAGAAAGCAAAATGGAAACACTGAGGTAACAGAGATGGTAAGTGCAGGAAGCAGCAACCACCCTAAGTGCTGGGGAGCACAGGGTATCCATGGGGAATGGTTCCAGGACCCCATAAGATATCAAGATCCTGGATGCTCAAGTCCCTAATATAAAATGGTATAGTATTTGCGCATAACCTACACATATTCTCCTGTATACTTTAAGTCATCTCCAGATTACTTATAATACCTAGTATGATGTAAATGCTATGTAAATAGTTGTAAATACAATGTAAATGCTATGTAAATAGTTGTAAATACAATGTAGATCCTATGTAAATAGTTGCTGGTGTGGCAAATTCGAGTTTTGCTTCTTGGAACTTTCTGGAATTTTTTTTTTTTTTTCCTGAATGTTTTCCATCTGCAGTTGATTGAATCCTCTGATGTGGAACACGTGGATATGGAAGGCCACTGTAATTAGAAATTAGAAGGTTAAAAATATTCCTGAGGAGCTGGGACTCAGACACTGAAGAAGGACTTTGCCTGGGTCCTTCTGGGGCATCTGAGAGGTTACAGAAAGTCTGGTTCTGCCAGAGAAGGGCTGGAGTTGGGTAACAGGGGCTTAGGAGAACCAACTGTTAAATTTCCAGGAATTTTTTGAGCCAATTGTTGAGACTTTTGTAGCTTGAGGTCACCCATGATGGAGTATTTATACAACAGAAATAGGCAAGTGCTACTGATTTTTCCGGAGAAAATTTTCTGCACACCACTGGTTCTGGAACCGTGGGACAGGGGTGGAGACTGCAACTATGGCTGTTGCTGCTTTGGTGAAATGCTGCTGTTGGGGTGAAGAGCCAGGTCCCTTCCTTCTGGGGCTTCTAGCTTCTTTCTAGTTCCTGTGTTTGGCAGCATCTATAAGCACAGTCATCTGGCAAAGGAGAATTGTGGTTTGCAGAATCCCAACCCTCGCATCCCTAAAAAGGAATATAGAAGGGTCTGTTTGGACCTGAGAAACAGTAGCTGAAACACAAGAGGGCCAGCTCTCTGATTTCTAGGAAGCACTGTCGCATAGTGGAGGTAAGAGTCTGGCCTTAAAATAACTCAAATTTGCCATGGTTCAAATGTTGGCTTTGTCCACTGCTTCAAGATCTGAGTCAGATATTTAACCTCTCTGATTTACCTTCCTCTTGTACAAAATGTACCTAGTCATAGAATGGATTAAATGTGATAATGGCTATAAGAATAATAATGGCATCCTTATCTTCTCTATCAAACCTTTCCGAAATGTCACCTTCTCAGTGAGGACTTTTCTGACCACTACTTGAAACTGCACCTCCCTTCCCCCAGGCACCCAGTACTGATTATTCACCTCCCATAACTTATTCTTTTCTAACCTTTACCATCTTATAATTGACTTACTGTCTGTCTTCCTAACTGGAAGGTGAGCTCCATGAGAGCTGAACATTTGTTCTGTTTTGTTGTCTAGCACATAATTGCTCTTAAATAAATATTAATTGCATAAATGAAAAATCTTGACTAACAGTATATACAAAGAAATGTTAGCCATCACTAATAAGTTAAAAGTTATTTTATTAGTGTTTTGATCTTCCATAAACACACTACCATCACAGAACCAAACTCAGTTCCATAAAATGAGATGTTAACCTACTTTGAAAGTCTCTCAGTGTTGATTATAAATTACGCTGTATGCATAATAAGTTTTCAGAGAAATTGTAGCTTTATAAAATAAATTCTTACTATCTTAAAATAATTGTGTCTCAAGAGAACTAACTGAGCTAGAATTACAGGCCCTCAATAATAGCTTGAAATGTTTAGGGTCTTTTTTGACATCTGTTACACATCTCTCAAAAGTGGCCAGTGGATTTACTCTTTGGATATAACTTTGGTGAAACATCCTTCTTGGTCTACTTTCCTTTCAGTTGTAAAATAAAAGAAGCAGAAACAGAGCTTTCATGCCTGGAGCATGCCAGAAAGACACTTGTAACATGCAAATACCCCCAGAGGAATTTTTTCATTTGCCCTCTTACAGCTACCAGGTAGCAGATTAAACTCTTAGCATTACAGGGAAAAATTGCAGTACCTTATTTCTATGGTACAGGTAAATTTATTTATTTATTTATTATCATTTGGGTTTTTTAATTTTTTAAAGGTTACACTCCATTTATAGTTATTCCCAAATATTGGCTATATTCCCTGTGTTGTACAATATATCCTTGAGCCTATCTTACACTCAGTACTTTGTACCTCCCAGTCCCCTGCCTCATCTTGCACTTCCCCCCACTTACTGGTAACCACTAGTTGGTTCTCTATATCTGTGAGTCTGCTTCTTTTTTGTTATATTCATTAGTTTGTTGTACTTTTTTAGATTCCACATATGACTGATATCATACAGTATATGTCTTTCTCTGACTTATTTCACTTAGCATAATACCCTCCAAGTCCATCCATGTTGCTGCAGATGGCAAAATTTCATTCTTTCTTTACAGCTGAGTAGTATTCCATTGCATGTGTGTGTATATATATATACACACACAAACACACACACACACACAAATATATGTATGTATGTATATATACATCACATCTTCTTTATCCATTCATCTGTTGATGAACACTTAGTTTGCTTCCATATCTTGGCAATTGTAAATAATGCTGATATGAGCATTTGGGTGCATGTATCCTTTTCAATTAGTATGTTTGTCTTTTTCTGATATATACCCAGAAGTGGAATTGCTGGGTCATATGATAGTTCTATTTTTAGTTTTTAGAGAAACCTCCATATTGTTTTCCACAGTGGCTGTACCAATTTACATTCCCATCAACAGTGTACAAGGGTTCCCTTTTCTCCACATCCTTGCCAACATTTGTTGTTTGTGTTCTTTTTGAGGATAGCCATTCTGACAGGTGTGAGGTGATATCTCATTGTAGTTTTGATTTACATTTCCCTGATGATTATGGATGTTGAGCATCTTTCCATATGCCTGTTGGCCATCTGCAGTTCCTCTTTGGAAAAATGTCTATTCAGTTCTTCTGCCAATTTTTTAATCAGGTTTTTAAAATTTTTTTGATGTTGAGTTGTAAGAGCTGTTTATATTTCTTGGATAGTAATCCCTTATTGGTTATTATAAATCCCTCATTTGCACATATTTTCTACCATTCAGTAGGTTGTCTTTTCATTTTGTCAAAGGTTTCCTTTGCTGTGCAAAAGCTTTTAAGTTGAACTTGCTTCAAGTTTTTTATCTTTACTTTTATTTCCTTTACTTTAGGAGATGGATGCAAAAAAATATTGCAGCAATTTATATCAAAGAGTGTTCACCCTATGTTGTCCTCTAGGAGTTTTATAGTATCTGATGTTACATTTAGTGCTTTAATACATTTTGAGTTTATTTTTGCATATGGTGTTAGAGAATATTCTAATTTCATTCTTTGACATGTAAGTGTCCACTTTTCTACCACCAATTATTGAAGAGACTGTCTTTTCTCCATTGTATATTCTTGCCTCCTTCTTCATAGATTAATTGACCATAAGTGTGCAGGTTTATTTCTGGACTCTCTTTCCTATTCCATTGATCTATGTGTCTGTTTTTGTGCCAGTACCATACAATTTTGATCACAGTTGCTTTGTAGTATAGTCTGAAGTCAGGGACCATGATTCCTCCAGCTCTGGTCTTCTTTTGCAAGATTGTTTTGGCTATTCAGGGTCTTTTGTGTTTCCATACAAATTTTAAAATTATTTGTTCTAGTTTTGTGAAAAATGCCATTGGTATTTTGATAGGGATTGCTTTGAATCTGTAGATTGCCTTGGACAGTATGGTCATTTTAACAATATTGATTCTTCCAACCCAAGAACAGAATATATTTTGCTGTCTGTTTGTGTCATCTTCAATTTCTTTCATTAGTGTCTTTTGCTTTTTCCAAGTACAGGTCTTTTACATCCTTAGGTAGGTTTATTCCTAGATGTTTTATTCTTTTTGATGTGATGGTAAATGGGATTGTTTCCTTAATTTCTCTTTCTGATACTTTGTTTTTAGTGTATAGAAATGCAACAGATTGCTGTATATTAATTTTATATCCTGCAACTTTACTGAATTCATTAATGGCTCTAGTAGTTTTCTGGTGGTGTCTTTAGGATGTTCTATGTATAGTACCATGTCATCTGTACTAACTGATAGCTCTAACTAAGGACCTACCTTAATGAATAAAACTGATTTTTATTTAAAGAGGAAGCCAACCATCTCTCGACCTTTTACCGATGTGTGTATTTCTTCTCTGTGTGTCCAGTATGAAAGCATTTTGATACATGTAGGCTGCATGGTCAAGATTAAACACACCCTGGTGGTAGGGAACATTTTGACGTTCCCAATGTCAACAACCTGGGCTGAGTGGATCCTTAGTCAGGGACTAAAAAAGGGGTGTTTGGCTTACATGGACAATGAGTTTGCTCTTGTCTTCTCTTCTTGACCTGTGCTTGAAGCATCCAGGTACCTATAGGGTCATTTTCAAGTAGTGAGGGTTAAAAACAGGCTCTGTCACTTGGGGGGGCAGATGACTGCTAATAATGATGATGGCTCATGCTGATTTTTTAAAAAATAAATTTAATTATTTTAATTTATTTATTTTTTGCTGTGCTCAGTCTTTGTTGCTGTGCACAAGCTTCTCTAGTTGTGGCAAGCGGGGGCTACTCTTCGTTGCGGTGCACATGCTTCGCACTGTGGTGGCTTCTCTTGTTGCAGAGCATGGGCCCTAGGTGCGTGGGCTTCAGTAGTTGTGGCACATGGGCTTAGATGCTCTGCAGCATGTGGGATCTTCGTGGACCAGGGATTGAATCTTCATTGGCAGGCAGATTCTTAACCACTGCGCAACCAGGGAAGTCCTAGCTCTTGCTGATTTAACACTTACTACATCCAGGCATTCTGGTCAGTGAGTGATCTCATCAACTTTCATAGTAAACTCTGAAAGATCAGTAGGTGCTACTGTTGATTTTACGGACAAGAAAGTTGAGGTTTAGAGGAATTAAGTGACTTTCTCAAGGTTACACGTCTAGTAAGTGAATGTACTGAGATTTGAATCCTGTGATTCCCACCCTAAAACCATACTCTCAGCTGTTTAAATAAGCCAGGGTATTTTGGAATCTGTATTTCACTAATGTTGACTTTCCTTTGGTAAAGTCTTTTAGGAGGAACATTTGAATCCTGCCTCATGGTGTACACACAGAGGTGAAAGGGCCCTCTGTCCTTCCTTGGGTCACGACATGAAAGGGGAGCAATACCTCTTGAGACTAGTACAGTGATGTTCGTGTCATTAGTGAGCTCCTCCTGGGGAAAGGCAACACTTGGGCCAGTTACTTAACCTCTCAGTTCCCTTCTTTTCTCATTGGTGAGAATATCGTACCCAACTCATGGGGATATTGTAAAATTTAAATGAAATAATATATGTAAATAACTTAGTCCAATGCCTGGAACATGGTAAGCCCCTAACAAACTCTCAGATATTAGTAATGAAGTGATTGGCATCTTCTTTTGCATAAGTGACTTCCCTTTCAATGAGTCTTCAGTCTTCAAGATGTCACAAACACCTTAGACAATCTCCTACAATAACATTTCCCAGGATGCATTCCCTGGACCTTGGAGCCAAAGCGCTCTGTTCAAAACAATTTCTAGGATCAATTATGTTTTGGAAATACACTTATACTTTCTTCCTCTTTGTAAATTAAATGCTATAAGAGTATTGTAATAAAAACCTTGTTAAATTTGATTTCACACAGCATTTTCTGAATGCTTTAAAAAAAAACTTTAATAAAAAAAACCATTGAGACATTTTCGGGGAGCAGTTTTAGGTTCACAGCAAAATTGTGAGGAAGATACAGAAATTTTTCACATACCCCCTGCTCCTACACGTTGATAGCCTCCCCCATTATCAACATCCCCTACCAAAGTGGTACGTTTTTTACAATTGATGAACCTACACTGACACATCATATTCATTCAAAGTCCATAATTTCCCTTTGGGTTCACTCTAATGTTATACATTCCATGGGTTTAGACAAATGTATAATGGCATGTATCCACCATTATTGTATCATACAAGAATATTTTTATTACCCTAAAAATTCTCTGCTTATTCATCTTTATCCTCCACGTCCCTGCAACCCCTGGAAACCAATGATTTTTTTTTTCCCTCTCTCCATGGTTTTTTGATTTTTCCAGAATGTCATATAGTTGGAATCATACAATATGTAGTCTTTTTGAATTGGCTCCTTTCCCTTAGTAATATACATTTAAGTTTCCTCCATGCCTCCTCATGGTTTACTAGTTCACTTCTCTTTGGTACAGGATAACATTCCATTGTCTGGAGGTACCACAGTTACTTGTCTATTCACTCACTGATGGAATCTTGGTTGTTTTCACATTTTGGCAGTTATGAATAAAGCTACTATAAAATCTGTGTGTAAGTTTTTGTGTGGACACATTTTCAGCTCCTTTGGATAAATAATAAGGAGTGTCATTGCAGGATTGTATGGTAAGAGTATGTTTAGTTTTGTAAGAAACTTCTAAGCTGTCTTACAAAGTAAGCTGTACCATTTTGCATTCCCACCAGCAATGAATAAGAGTTCCTGCCACTCCACATCCTCACCAGCATTTGGTTTGTCAGTGTTCTGGATTTTGGCCATTCTAACAGGTATGTAGTGATATCATGTTGTTTTACTTTGCATTTCCCTGATGACATCTGATGTGAAGTATCTTTTCATATGCTTATTTGCCATCTGTATATCTTTTTTGGTGAAATGTCTGTTAAGGTCTTTGGCTCATTTTCAATCTGGTTATTTGTTTTCTTATTGTTGAGTTTTGAGCGTTTTTGATCCTTGTACTTTTTTGCAAGTATTTTTCTCCCAGTCTGTGGCTTGTCTTATTCTTTTGCCATTGTCTTTTTTAGAACGGAAACTTTTGGTTATAATGAGGTCCAGCTAATAAATTATTTCTTTCCTGGATTGTTCCTTTGTTGTGGTATCTAAAATGTTATCACCATGCCCAATGCCATCTAGGTTTTCTCCTATGTTCTCTTCTAGGAGTTTTACAGTTTTGTGTTTTACATTTAGGTTTATTCATTTTAGATTCATTTTTTACATGTGGATGTCCAATTGTTCTAGCACCATTTGTTGAAAAGACTATCTTTGTTCCAATGTTTTGAATTTGCTCTTTTGTCAGAGATCAGTTGACTGTATTTATAGGGGTCTAATTCAGGGCTCTCTATTCTGTCCCATTGATCTGTTTGTCTATTTTTCACCAATATCATGCTGTCTGATTACCGTAGCTTTATGGTAAATCTTAGAGTTGGGTAGTCTCATTCCTCCAACTTGGTTCTTCTCTTCCAATATTGTGTTGACTACTGAGTCTTTTCCCTCTCTGTATAAACTTTAGAATCAGTTTGATATCCACAAAATAGCTTGTTGGAATTTTAATTTCTGAATGCTTTTGAGATAGAAATTTCTTTTTTCACTTAGCAGTTATTTTTTGGAACACAATTTGGAAATGACATCTTATGTAATTTGCTCCTTTTTTGTGCATCTTATATAATTTCCTAATTTTTTGTGAATGAACTTTTTCACTGAATCTTCAAGGTTTTTTGTATGTCCCTTTATATCCACCATATCACTGGGCACATAGTAGGTGCTTAGCAAAACAAATGTTGCTCAACCAATTCATTGGGTTCTGTGTTCTACTTCACAGAGAGAGCACTTTAGCCCAGACTCAGGTGAAATGGTCCCACCTTCAGGCAGGCAGTGTAATGTCATGGAGGGAACATTGGAGCGAAAACCTCTGTAGTTTACTTTCCTAGTTTATAACTTTAGGATTTCAAATAAAAGAGCCCCTACGTTATTCACTACCTTTAAATTCTTTGTAATCATGAATTGGGGCATTAAAGTTGGTGAAGTTTTATGATATAAATATGCAAAATAGAGGAAGGGGGTATACCCTTGTGGAGATAAGTGAAAGCTAACCAAATGAGAAAAGTAAAAGCTATTTATTCAGAGCTTGTTAGAATAAGGGAGTTGACCACCATCACTTGCATTTTGGCAGAGAGTCAAAGTCAAGGAGAGGAGTAGGAGAGCTTTATAGAGGAAAATAGGAAAAGCTACATGTAAGTCTTTTTTGGAAGCCATTGACATGGGGAAACTGTAGATAGGATAATTAGAAGCGGGGCATCTTACGTAATTGGCAGGGGTGCAATAATTTGGCCTTTTCTGGTTGGTCCTAAGTTGGAAGCAAGGAGACAAATTAGGGACACTATCAGTTATTAATCAAATCCTGGCTATTTTGGGTTGATTGTTATAGGGGTTATTTTTTTGCTTCCTGGGTTGTTACTAGATACAGCAAGTCTGACCTATAGCAGACTGGCTTCTTGGGGTGATTACTATAGATAAACGTTTGGTTTCCTGGGCTGGTTGCTTCAGGTTTTGGGTCAGAGTTCTGTCTTTGTGTATGGTCTGGCCATTGCCCATTTGTATATTCAGTCTTTCATCCTCGTTAAATATGTGAGTAAAATTCTCAATTCAACTCAATTCAAAAGTTCTCCAAATCAAGGGAGTGTGTGCAGGATCATGGTTTGTGTTTTTGGTAAAGACGACAATAGATGAAACTACATATCTTTTCAAAATTTTTTTCTTACAGTTTATAAACATCACAAACCATTTGTTAATGGCAAAAATTAGCCTTTTCTGGTTCTGGGAAAGGCATCCTCTTAAACCTTATAATGGTTGTGAGTTCCCAAAGATATATAGAACATTTGATACCTGTGGTCTCAGAACTCTTGGGCACTCTCTCTTGTTCCTGTAGAGGAACTGGAGGTGTATCACAGAATGTTTAACTGCCTGTGCTATCTCTCAGGATATCAATTAAGATTGGACAAGGAATATGTATATATATATCTGAATCACTTTGCTGTATACCAGAAACTAACACAACATTGTGAATCAACTATACTTCGATTAAAAAATTGGACAAGGCTCCATGTCATATTTCTTAGCGATTATGGAACAATTCTCAGGATCTCTGTTTATTTTATTTTATTCTATTTTTAATTTAATTTTATTTATTTTATATTTTAATAAGAAAGGAAAGAAATCCCTGTCCAGGGGTCTACACACTTTGGCCTGTGGCTTGTTTTTATACAGTCCTAGCTAAAACTTTTCTTTTCATTTTAAAATGGTCTTTAAAAAACAAATAAAAGAAAAAGAAGAATATGTGACAAGGGTTGCAAGTGGCCTACAAAGGCTTAAATATTTATTCTCTGGTCCTTTAGAGAAAACAGTTGCCAAGTCCTGTCTTGGTCAATTAACAGAGAGCCTGGGCCAGGTTTTAGAAGTAGGACCCTTGTCATTTTCAGTGTACGGTGGGGGCTGCTGAGGGAGGGGGCGCTGCCTGACATGTCCATACAGTAGCTGTGACACCTGTCTTACTTGTCAGCCTGGACAAGGGCGGGGAGCACCTGGAGGTGCTTGCAGAGGATCTGACATTACCTGGCTCTCAGGAACTGTAGACCTGAGTGTTTTGCTTTGTTTTTTTAAACTATTGTGTCTCCTCCCATGTGACTACTCCCTGGGCTGGTCCTGCTGCTTTTTCCAGTCTAGCCTGTGCCATGGCTGTGGGACAGTCAGTATTTTTAAGACTTCAAGGTCTTAATGATTTAAAGCAAACAAATAGACAAACAACAAAATTTTCATCAAAGCAAGACACTGGAAACACTCCAATGTGTGGAGTGGCAAAATGTGTCAAGCCGTGATTACCACAAGGAATTGTAATTCTGGGGTATGTTTTGCTTCTTTACGTTTTCCTATACTTTCACATTTTTCTACCAAAATCATGTATGGTTTTAAAATCAGATTAAAAATGAATAGTTTGACCTAACAGTACTCTGGTATATTCCAGTCAGAAGAAACACATACACTTTGCACTCAAATGTCTTTCTGGGAGCAGATGGAAAGTGGATCCATCTGTCAAGATGTGATTTGGATCAAATTATCAGAGTTACCAAAAACTGGCAAAAAATGAACAAAAATCATATTAGGGAGCCTTGAATTATTCTGGTAACTGCTTTCATTCTCACTTTACTTTGTAGGCAAAGATATCTTTTTCTTGTTTTAAATGTTTGGATGATGGAGCCACTAAGAATGATAGTTGTCCTAACCCTTAATATATTTACTTTTCAAAACATGAAACTCAAATAGAAATAAAACTTTGAATGTATTTGAAACTCGCTGATGTCTTCTTTTTTCCATAAGACAAATCCATTGCCTTCCATATTTATTTTTATTGCATTATAAATTGATGGGGAACAATATAAACCCAGAAGCCTAAATATCAGGAAGAAAAGGAGACTTGGTCACAACTTGTTGGAAACTCTGAAATATATATTTATTCTGAGCCACAAAAGTACAGTACACCAGCATCTTTTTAATAATGGAGAACAGTGTCTTCTCTAATAGGCGGCCTGGGGGTTGGTGATATGGAGAGCCTGCACCTTCTCAGGGCATTGTCACTACTTTATCTTCACAGTTCTTGCTTTTGTTGGTATTTGTTCCTCTTCCCTCCCTGGGCCATTGTTAGAAGTGTGAGTGATCAGGACAGATCAGTCTGCATTTACCATCTATATTTCCGTTCCCAATCTATTTTCCTTTCATCGGGCCTCCCACAGCATCATTAGCTTCTCTCTGCCAGAGCCACTAGAACTCTTCCCTCACTTGCCTGGTTTACTCATTAAACTGTAAGCTCTTTGCAGGCAGGGACCATGCCTTACTCTTCTTGTTCTGAGCAGCCAACGTGGAGCCTAGAATATAGGCTTAGGTAAATTCTCTTAAATGAGTAGGTAAAGCAAAACCAAATTAATTAATAACAGAATACTCACTCTGTTTTAAGCACTAAATGCTTTGCCTATATGCAGCCCTCCTAAAAAATAACCTAATAGCTCCATTATTATCTGCACTTACAAGTACATGAGATGGAGGTGCAGTGGTGATCGTAGACCTTCTGGCTTTAGAGTAGAGGCTGTTGAAAGCTGTTTCTCCTTACACTTTCCTCCTAGACACACTGGAGTGATGATGCTGAAAATTCCCCATGAACACCCCTCACCCCAACCAGGGCAAGAAAGGGCAACGTTTGAGCACAGGTGTGAGTCTATAGAGATCTTCCCGGATTCACCTTGACTGGACTACTCATTTCTTAGCCTAGTTAGTGCATGAGGGTGCCTGGCATCCATCGAGGCCCTTGGCCATCAAGCAAGGCTGGTCTACCCGCATACCCTGTGATCAGACCCATCCACACAGGCTGCTGGCATTTCGGCCTTCTTTGGTCATTTGTCTTGAACCCTATTACTTCTTCTTTACCTGTGATCCCTCTCTCTCTCTGCTTTCTTCCAGTGTCTACTTGGCTGCCCTCTGGCCCTCCTGACTTTGTTTTCAGCTCCAGCTCTTTTGAATTTTGCATTGGTCCTTGGCTTCCTGGGCTGGGCCGGACTGCACAGAGCCAGCACTCACCCTGAGTTCTTCTGTCCCTAGCGGCTTCTGGAAAAAATTCTGCTTGACTAAACTCCAATCTGCAGTGCTGACATGGCCCCTAAAGCAGGGACGGAATTCCCCCAATTCTTGGTTCCCCCCAAACTCCCATTCACCCTTGTCTGAGGGACTTCTCACACCAGAGTCCCACTGCCCAAGGAGACTTCTCACCCTCACCCTCCACCATTCTGACTCTGGCTCATTCTTTGGACCTCAGTTTGATGTCACTCCCCTTGGGAAGCCCTCACTACCACATCTCCCCAACCCTGGCCTGAATCACGTAGGAGTCTTTTCTCCTTTCTCCTTTGTCACCCAGTATGTCTCCATCACCAGCATAATAGCTGACATGCTTACCTGTGCAGGCATGGTTTCAAGAACTTTACAGGAATTAACTCAGCTGATCCTCCGCCACAACCCCGAGATGAATACCATTTAAACGTTAAAAAAAAATTCTTTAAACATTTTTAAAGGTTATATTCCATTTATAGTTATTATAAAATATTGGCTCTCTTCCCCGTGTTGTACAATACATCCTTGTAGCTGCTCTTACAGCCAATAGTTTGGACCTCCCACTCCCCCTCCCCAAGCCCTGCCACTTGTAATCACTAGTTTGTTTTCCATATCTGTGAGTCTGCTTAATTTTTAATCTGTTTTACAGGTGAAGGAAGTTAAAGAACATGTGTAAGGCTGCACAGATAATTAGGTGCAGTCACGTTTTGAACCCAGGCTGTTGGGCTCTGGAGCTCCTTGGTGTACCTAGTTTTACCTTCCTCTTGTGTGTGGCATTTCTCACTCCACATCACACTGTCTGGTCACCCCTCTGTTTTATTCATAGCTGCATCCTAGCATGAAGTGCAAATCCTGACAAAAATTAAGCTCAATTAATACTTTTTGTGCAATCTATGCCTGAATTCTAGTTGTAGATATTTTATGTCTCACAAATTCAAATAATACATTCCTGATTCTTGATCTGGTAAGATCACGTGTGACAGAAAAATGAGGATGGCCAGCCGACTGGTATGTGGTCTTTGGGTCTTTTAACGATTTCTGTGTTCTTCAGTCTTATTTGATATGAACAATTGGAGCCAAAAGGAAAGTGATGTCTGTCTCGGCTCCCACATTTTACACAGTTGGAGATGGGGGCTGGAGCATTTAAGTGACTTGTCCAAGGTCACGCATGGAGCCGGTGACAAACAGGATTCCAGGTCGGCTGATTTCCAGTCCTGTGTCCTTTCTGTACACCTGGTCAAACAGAAACTAGTGTCACATGAAGGCATGCAGGTAAAACAAACACCAAGTCCACACCTGGTTTGATTCTGACTCCAAACAGCACCAAGGAGCGCATGGCTCCAGTGCTCCCTGGCACTGTGATCAGCCCAGAGTAAACACAGGGCATCTGATAGGGAAGCACATTTGGCCCAGAAAGGGCCCAGACTCTGCAAAACTTTAAGAGTGTTTTGCTTACAGCTTGGTCTCTATTGCTGTGTGACCTTGCATATATTCCTTTGTTTCTCTGGTCTCCAGTTACCTCTGTAGTATGATACGGTGTAATTAACTGAATGTATGAGTCCCCCTTAGATGCAGTGTTGAAGTCCTAACCCAGAGTGTGATGATATTTGGAGTGGATCTTGGGAGGTAATTAGGTTTACGAGGTCATGACTGAAGAGCCCCTATGATGGGATGTGTCCTTGTATAAAAAGGAAAAGAGACAAGAGTCCTCACTCTTTCTCTCTCTCTCTCCCCACTGTGTGAGAACACACTGAGAAGACAGCCATCTGTAAGCCAGAAGTGGCCTCTCACCAGGAACAGAATCTGGCAACGTGATTTTGGACTTCTAGCCTCTAGAACTGTGGGAAATAATGTCTGTTGCTCAAGACCCTCAGTCTCTGGAATTTTGTTATAGCAGCCTGAGCTGATTAAGATGAAGGGTTTTATGAGCTTGATCTTGAAGTCTCCTTCTGGCTCTGCAGTTCTAGCATTCCTTCTCAAGGTCCCCTCTGTTGCTGGCTGTGTTCCTTCCTGCCACTCTGCTGTCCCCTAAGCCACTCCTCCTCTCTGGTATGTTTTCTCCAGCTCCTGGCCATTAATCAAAATCATCTGCTGACTTAGAGGTTGAGCACAAGTCTCAGCTTACAGGTGTGAAGAAAAAGCAGTGCCTTTGGGTCAAATCCAGATACTTCTCTTCAATTTATGTGAACTTTAGCAGTTACCTTCTCTTCGCCTCCACCTTCAAATTGCAGTTAATAATGCTTATAGGATAAGAGTTGTTGTGATGATTAAGTGGAATTAAACATGTAAAATACCTGTATAGACTGGTGGTCAGCAACATTTTTCTGTAAAAAGCCATACAGTAAATAATTTACCCTTACAGAGAATGTGGTCTCTCAGCTTTGCCAATTTATGGTGAAAATGGCCATGGGCAATGTGTAAACAAATGAGTATAGCTGTGTTTCAATAAAACTTTATTTATAAAAACAGGTAGCAAAAAAATAAAAAACAAAAAACAGCAGACTGGATTTGCACCCCTACCTGCAGCTGCCATGCTTTGCTGTTCTATATAGAGATTATGATTCTTATCACTTTTTTGTTTAAACAAACTTTAGGTGGTTTTGTACTGTCTCTGTCTTTCTCTGGGGCCCTTCTTTCCCTCCCTGCCTTACCCTTCTTTCCCAGATAACGGGTACCTTGACAGCAAGAATAGATGTTCTCATTGGTGTCTCTTCACCCAGATTTCCAAGCACAAGCACTAATAAATGTGCTGTGTTTGTTGAAATGGAATGAAAAGGAGTTCCCCCGTTCATTCCAGGCCTGGAATCCAGTGTCTGAGGGCCCCCAAATGTAGCAGTGTGGGCCCGGCGCCATGGGAGAAGAAAGCCTTTCTCAGGACCTACAGGGCCTGCAGACTGGGCGGGCTTTGCTTTCTAAAGAGATGCTGTGCTTTGACTTCAGTGAAAGGCCTCAGCCAGTGCACTGGGGAGGTGGCCCGCGGTGGAGCTGGTGCGGGAGTCCGCTGCAGTGGTTTCCTGTCCTGCCAACCACGTCTCAGGCTCTGCTGATAGGGGAACCATTGTTCCTTGTCCATTGTGTGGCGCACAGGGTGTTGGGGACGATGGGCAGGGTGGGGAGCAGCCACTCATTTCACAGAGCTTAGCTCAATGAAAACAGAAAGATAAAGGGCCAGGAGAGGAGGAAGAAAGTGCCCGCCACACTGGTGTGCCAGCTCAGAAATTGAAGTGACCTGCCGGGCAAGCATTCTCAGAGCAAGGGTGACATTTGCTGAGAGTCGCTCTGAGTTTGGAATGGGAACTGGGCTCTTAGATGTTGGTAATTGGAACGCACAGATTCAGTAACCCATCTGGCAGTTATTCTACTAATCTCAGTATCCTGGCCAGGGGCCAGGCAGGCACAAAATTGCGTTCTTTTCTCTTAATCCCCAGTGCAGTTCCAGCGGCACCCGGCAGGCCCCAACTCTGTAGGATTTGTTAATGCTACTCTGCTTGGCTCCACGGCTCAGGGAAGCCCCTTGAAATGCCACTGGCTGCCCCAGGGCCTTGGACATAGCCAGATACCAGGAGGGGCCAGGGATAAGTGTGGGTGATGGAAGACTCTGGCTCTCAGAGTCATTTGGGCTTAGGCCGAATCCTGGCTCTACACAGGCAAGAGAAAGAACTTCATCCTCCTTCAGCTGAGAAATGGTTTCTAGGGACTGACTTTTTAGATTCACATTTCAACTCTGTCGCCAGCTCTGTGATTTGGGCACATTACTTAATGTTCTGGGCTTCAGTTTCCTCCTGTGTAATATGGGAGCAATATGGTGCCTCCTCAAAGTGTTGTTTTGAGCATTGAACAAGCCAAAGAGCATACACACACACACACACACACACACACACACAAGAAGAGGGCCTTGCCCATAGTGGGCATTTGTAGGGGGTCATGACTTTGGTTACTATTTCCTCACCCATAAATGGGGATAATGACAACCACTTCTTAGGGTCCTTGTAAGATGAGATGAGATTCTAAATGTGAAGTCTCATCCCTGGTGCACAAGAGGTCATCAGTGAACTATGGTAACTTTGTGGATCCCATCACTGCACATTCATTGCACAGCATGAGGCTAATCCTCAAGAGTCCAGGACTGTAGACCCAGCTCTGTGACCAATTAGCTGTGTGACCTCAGTCTGGTTACTGCCACTCTCTGTCCTTGGATGTCCTTAGTCTAAGATGAGGAAGTCAGACTGGATTCGTTCTTTCTGCTCTAATATTGCAGGCTTCACAGAAGGTTGGGGAAACTTACCATGGATGAGCATCTTGTAGAGATTTGCCTTTTGCACTAGCTCAATGTAGATGGTAGAGGTCACAGGCAGGACATTCCAGTGTGTGACAACTGGTGAAACATGACAAGGCAGGGGCTCCCTGTGCAGCCCACTAAGCTTTCTTCCAAAGAAGAACACAGCCTCCTCAACCCTTAGCGGCCCCTGCACTCATAATCATCCATCATCATCATAGTAGTAGTAAACATGTATTAAATTCTTCACACATATTAATTCATTTGACCCTCACAAGTACCTATGAGGCAGACGCCATTATTAACCCTGTGTTGCAGATGAGGAAACAGGACACAGAGAAAGTAACATGGCCATAGTCACACAGCTGCTAAGTGGAAATGGGCTTTGATCACGATGGTTAGAGTTCTGAGGCTGCCTCTTAGCCACAGGACTTACCTAGCAAGCCATGTAAACGATCAGGCTGCAGGCTGAAAGACCTACAGTGAAGCAGGGCAAACACTGGTCCAGAGGGCAGACAGGCTGACTTCATCTGGAGCCTATCCCACACCTGCTGGAGGCCAAGGGCAGATGGCACCTTTTCTCTGGGTCATGGCTGCCTAGCCTATTTGGAGCTTGGGAGGGTGAAGTGAGAACACTGCCTTCAGCCAGGCCTGGGAGAGGGGGAAGAGGGCTGCCCTGTTGAAAGGGAACACCTGATTGTCACCAGCCTCTTTTCTGGCATGCTCATGCAGGCAATGATATGCATTGTTATTGGCACAGGATGGTATGTGGGTATGAAGAGGCAGGTCATTTCCAAGAAAAGATGTTGAAGCACCTTAAGTGCAAGAAGACATGGAACAGAGAATCAAAGACCCCATAGACCTTCCATATTGTTTGGCTCTGTGTCCTAAGAAAAACTACATTTTAGTATGACATGAGCCTTTGGGTGCTTTGGCCACTCAACCTCCTCGGACACGTCTAAGGTTAACCTCCCTGAGGCTCTCTGGAGAAGAAAAGCAAGAGTGCATTTTTATGATGTCCAAAGAATACCCAGAATGTGGCCCCATTGCTTCCATGTCTGCTCCAGACCCCTCAGAAGCCCCTATCATGTCATCAAGACAACTCACTGAGCACTTAACCTTTGGCTTAATACAGTGTTTCCATTTTACAGATGAGGAAGCTGAGGCTCAGACATAAGTCAATTGATCACAGGCACACAGGCTGTGGCAGTTTGAACTCTGACTGCTCTGATCCCAAACCTCTGCCCTTAACTGCTCCTCTCTACTGGCCTATGGGGGAAAGTCACTACCTTTTGGCTGAACACATGTGTTTCATGTCTTCCCCTGTCACTCATTCTCACTCATGTCATACTGAGGCCACAAGAAATTCTTGCTGCTCCCAGACACTCTGTGTCCTCTATGATCCCTGCCTTGCCTCGACCATGGCTGTGCGTCTGCCAGGATTTCCCTTCACAATTTTCTACTCATCCACTGACATCATGTGTCACTGTCATAGGGAAGTGTTTTAAATTATTTATTCACAGAGTACTGAACAGCTTCTAGTCTACTCGTCCTGAATCCATCTTCATCTATCCAATCTTTTCTTCACACTTCTGCCCCAAAGACCTTTCTAGAGTATAAATCTGATCCCACCTTTTGTAGCTCCCTATTGTTGTTGAGATGCCTGGCATATGGGCCAGTTCTGGTTGTCTCTTGCCTACCCCTCTCTTGAATCCTACCCACCAGCCCCCGTCTCACACTCTAAACTTGGTTCAATTCCTTGGTGACTGCTCCCTCTCTCACCTCCTTCCCTTCTGTCTCAGTCAGTTTAGGCTGTTGTAACAAAATACCATAGACTGGGTGGCTTAAACAACAGACATTTATTTTCTCTCAGTTCTGGAGGTTGGAAGTCCAAGAGCAGTGTGTTAACATGGTTGGATAGTGGTTACAGCTTTATTTCTGGTTTACAGATGGCCACCTTCTGGCTGTGTCCTGACACAGCAGAGAGGCAGGGGGAGGTGGGAGAGAGAGAAAGAAAGAGTTGTAGTCTCTCTTCCTCTCCTTATAAGGGCACTAATCTCATCATGGGGCCCTCACCCTCATGACTTTGTCTAAAAACCTAATTACCTCCCAAAGGCCCCACCTCAAAATACCAACACTTTGCAGGTTAGGGCTTCAACATACCAATCTGGTGGTGGGATGGGGAGAAGTAGGGTGGAGTGGGGTGGTGGTGATCTAAACATTCAGTCCATAGTACCTTATCACATGCTTCTCTGTCTTCCTGGAAGCCTCTCTACCACTTCCTCATTCTTGCAATCTTGGTTTAAACCACTTCTTTCCCAGGGAGGTTTCCCTGTCTCCTAAACCAGGACAGACCTCTGTACGTGCTCCTATACCTCCCTTCTTAAAGCCCTCCACTCTATGCTGCTTGTTATGGTCTCTCTTCTCTGAAAGAGAGCTTCACTAAGGCAGGTAGCCTGGCCACTATGTGCAGAGCTCTTGGTACATAGCAGCTGCTCCATGAATACTAGTTTGATGGATGAATGAATGAGTGCAGTGGTTCACCAAGATCATTTCAAGAGTTAAATCTAGAGCCTTGGGATTCTAAATTCCCCATCCCAAACCATTTCTCTGAATCAGCTTGGTCCTGGACCCTGCTGACAGGCTCATTTCCTAGCCCAGATTACTTTCTCTAATTACTCTCACATTTATACCATATTAAAAACAGTATGAAATGGTGCTTTCTATCTTGTTTGCACCTTTCAAATAATAGGCTCTTATACTTGTTATATTTTGTCTGCTAGCCAAGTTGTGCGTTTTAGTTCATTTAATTTTTATCTGTTAAATAAATCTCTTCATACTTTGGGTCCTCTCCAATTTTCATAGCTTTTTTTTTTTTTCCTTCTCCCATTTTCTTAATACTTAAAAAAAAAGCCTTAAATTTAAAAGCATGCCTTAAAAATACAATTGTGTTGAAGTCCATGGACAATTATTAAGCCTGGTAACTATGATAGAAGGATGAGCAAGGCATGGTCTCTGTCTTCAGGGAGTGTACAGTCTTGTATCTCTGAATTCTGCCTGACTCCAGGCTGTAAAGAAAACATGTTGGGGTATTTCTTGGCACTGGACATCACACAGGTTGCTAGCACCTTGTCTCCAGCCCAGTGTGCTTGGGTAGCATCTCTTAGAATCATCCTGTTCACTCCTATCCCTTATGCAGACCTACAGTTTCAACTCTACACTCCTTAGTGGACATTCAGGAAAGCCTGATATCCCTGGCCTCCTTCTTCTCAGAGAGAAAATCAAACCATAGTCTTGAGTCAAAAGACCTGCTTTGGGGGTTAGGTAGAAAGTCATTTACTTTGAGTTAGGCTGTCCAGGGTTTGAATCCTGGCCATGCTTCTTATTAACTTTGTATCCTTGGGTAAGATTTATCAAGCCACTTGTTTCTCTCATCTGTAAAATGGGGATAATAATAACTACCTCATAGTGTTCTTGTGAGAATAAAGTGATATGACAAGTAAAAAGTTTCTGGCACATGGCAAGGACTCAGCAAATGTTTTTTCCCATCCCAAACCGATGGAGTGACATTTTAGCTGTGACCTGTCTTTCACAGTTTTGCTGTCACTTCGTTAGTGGCCTTGTGAGTGAGCTGTCTTCTAAAGTCTAGGTTATACCATGGCTTCTATGCGGGTTGGACAGGTTAAGTCATTGACTTTTAGACACACAACTAATATGGGTATAACCAGAAGTGAGGTATATTGGAAACTGTATTATACTTGACTAAGTGTGAAAGATATATTCGGATGTGTTCTAACCACTTTAGAAAATGCCTTGGTTATACTGACCAGGATAAAAACAAAAAAATTTTCAATTGCCAATGACACATCAGGCCCTCCCTCCATCTGTGCACTCAACCATTCAACTAGGCTTTATTGAGCTCCTATTATGTGACAAACACGGTGCTAGTGAATAATAGATGTAAATCCTGCCCAGTATGTGTGTGTGAGTATGTATATGTGCTTAAAGTGTAGGTGATACACAGTGGCACAGACTATGATGGAAATAGGAGTTATGGGGTGGAGGAGTTATGGGGTGGAGGGCAAAGGGAGGGGCAGCTGACACCATTTAGGGGGTTGGGAAGATTGCCTACTGAAGATGATCTGATCTGATAGACACATTCCTATTTACAGTGGTTCTGGATCACTAAGAGTAGGTTCTGATCAAGGACATGGACCTGGTTCCTGGAGGTTATGGTTAGGCCGTGCATTAACTCTTTTGTTGCTGGCTCCCAGGAGCCTTGGTAGATGATACTGGGAGTGAGGGAGTTGAGCACAGTCATTTGGGGTAGTAGCTATTTACCAACTATATAGAGGCTGTCTGTATTTTTCTATTCTGCATTTTCTTTCTGCTATCATCTTGCCATTTGTGAGGTTTAGAATAAAGTCTAATGTCACCAGGTTCACAAAAATCCTAAATCCCTCACCGGAGATGCTGACCTGAATCTAATTGGTTATATCTTCCCTCTCTTGCTTTTTTTTTTTTTTTTTTTGCGGTACGCAGGCCTCTCACTGTTGTGGCCTCTCCCGTTGCAGAGCACAGGCTCCGGACGTGCAGACTCAGCGGCCATGGCTCACTGGCCCAGCCGCTCTGGGGCATGTGGGATCTTCTCAGACCGGGGCACGACCCCGGGTCCCCTGCATTGGCAGGCAGACTCTCAACCACTGCGCCACCAGGGAAGCCCCCCTCGCTTGCTTTTTAAAAGTAGTATTTTAAGGTTTTATTTTCCATAGATTGCACAGCTAGTTCTTTACAGTTTCTTATTAAATGGAATGCCCCGCCCCCAACAGCTTTGAGCATCTCAGTCACTGTGTCATCCTGTGTTAGTGGGTGTCTTGGGGCTTTTTCTTCCATCCCTCATGGAATCATGTCCCAAGACACCTGTAAAACCCTCATCTTGTCTTTTTACCCTCATTGTACATGATCTCAAAGCACTGTGTATTGTCTTCTTAGCCTCTATGTTTTTCATGAGTAATGAAGGACGTGCTTATGCCTTCTGCTAGTCTCCATGAAGATTTCTGTGCAGGAAAGAGACAGTCCATTCTGGAAAGTGACCAGTGAAGAGAATATACATTGTGGAGTCAGGAGAAAATGAGTTTAAGCACTAAGCCTTTCCTGGTTGGCTACTTGACTGTGGGCTAGTGAATTTCTCAGTACTTTATCTAAAAACTAGAGATAGAAATTGTGAGACCTTGAGTAAACCAACCCACGTTGGTCCAGGTCCTTCAAGACTCAGAAGGTAAGACAAGGTTAAACATGCAAAGATTTTATTGGAGGAAATGCCCATGTGAAAGGAAATAGGGAAGGAGTTTGGAAAGGCTGGGAGAGCTTCAGAGGTCAATCTTAAGTCTGGACCTGTGAAGGGGAGAGGGGAGAATGTTGGATGGAAGCATCCCAGACCACTGTTTATTCTAAGGGAGGGTTGACAAAGCTGCTGGGAATTCCTTGAGCCTAAGTTGGCTAATAAAGGAGTCCCTGAGTCCTGAGTGTCCCAGGAAGGAGTCAGGCTTAAAGCCCCTGCAGCAGCCAGTCATTTGAGGGGCAGCCTGTGAAGCGCATGGTTTTGGCATCAACATGGTGGATTTCAGGTGCTGCAGCTGGGGTCTAAGGTCAGTTGTGCTCCCAGCCGTAGTTGTAGGAGATCAGTGAGTATGTCCTCGTCGTGCCACAATGCCTCACAAAGTTCCTGGCACGCAGAGATGACTGTCTACCACTCAAATGAAGTGATATACTATCCCCTAAACTTGGGAGGCAGGGTCCCTCTACATCAAACAGAAACAGACAAAGCTTCCACATTGGCAAAGTATGAGATGGTGCTGAGTGCAATGAGTGGCACATGGAAGATACATTGGAAGGGGCTCAAGTGTGACAGAAGGAGTGTGCCTGGCTTCAGATTCTGGTCCTACTATATACCTCTGGGAAAATGTTTAAAAATATTTTCACCTACTCCTGAGAGCTGATAAAAGGATAAAACAAGACATCAAGACATCAGTGCCAGACACTGGGTGTGTGACTCCCTGGTGTTTCCTCTTTCTGTACCATCTCCCCTTTACTCCCAGTCATCTTCATTTGCTTAGATAATGAACTTATCAAAGCACCTGTCCTAAGACCCAGACTTAGGGTTTGTGTACTACACACCTAATCTTGGAAGTAGTATTTATTTACCCTTTCAGAGAATATGACTGCAAGAGGCAAGTTTATTTATGAGGTAGAGATCTTGGGGTTTCAGAAGCTAGGGGTGGTCAGTAGGCAAGGAAGGGGCACCTGGAATGTATCAAATCTTTGTCTTTTCTTCTAACTTGTCACAGGGTCCCTCTTAGATATATTGCCCCATTTAATAGCGTTCTTTAACTGGGGCCCTAGCAGCTTCTTTCTACTTTCCATCCACTCGTTTATACAGCACATTTTTGAGTTGAATGTTGAGATGGGGAAGATACTTTAACAGAGTGTCTTAGTTCGGATCCTTCCAAAAGCCAACCACAGCACTTGGACTTGGGAGATAAGCCCAGTAAGTAATGTGAAGAAGTGGGGAAGTGAGTCAGGGAAGGAAAGGAGCCCAGTGAAGTGTACTTCATCTTTATCAGGGCTCAGCAAACTTCTTCTGTAAGGGACCAGAGAGAATTTTAGAGTTTGTGAGCCATATGGCTCTGTTGCCATTAGTCAACTCAGCTCCTGTAGCCTGAAGGCGGTCATAGGCAATGTGTAAATAAATGGACATGGCTGTACTCCAATAAAATGTTATTTATAAAAACAGGTGTCACGTTGAATTGGGGCCATGAGCCATGGTTTGCTGACCCTTGATCTAGAAGTTCCTGCCAATTGGGGCTCAGTCACGTTAGGGACCCAATGAAAACATACCTCCTCAGATCTGTTCTACTGAGAAGAAAAGAATTGGCATATTTCTCTGACAAATCCCTTCTCTCAGTGTTTGGAGGGTTGCTTCCTTTTTCCCCCTGGTTAACCCCGAGTCCATGCAGCTCCAGGAGTGCTGGGGATGTTCTGTGGCCAGAAAACACCCTCAGGTGTCAGGGAGGCCTAGGACCCCCTCAGTGTGCACTGAACTGTCTGTAGGTGACCTCAAGGATGGACAAAGGCAACATGGGTGAGGCACCAATAGCACCTATTACACAGAGCAGATTTCTGCCTGGTGATGGGATAAAGCATGAACCTCTGGGAAGTGAAATCACATTTCATGTGGTCCAGAAAGCCCTGGCTAACCGTTAGAGAAATGCTGCTATAGGCACAGAGAAGAATCACCAGGAGATTGTGTAGGAGTTCTCGGATTACACAAGTACAATATTAGCTAATATTTATTAAACACTTACTATGGAACAAGTACTGTGCTAAGCACTTTAGATGTATTAGCTCTCTGAGGTATGTGCTATTTTATTCTCATAGGTAGATAAATTGAGGCCTAGAGAGCTTACATGATTTGCTTAAGGTTGCACAGCTAATAAGGGGGGAAGCAGGCTTGTGTGAACCCCAACATTTTATCTCGAGGACTCATTGTCAAAGATGGATCCAGGAACGCTGTTGAGACACTGACTATATTGGCTTATTGGGCTGCCACAATTACAGACTGTGTGGCTTAAGACAACAGAAATTTATTCTCTTACAGTTCTGAAGGTTAGACATCAAGGTGTCAGCAGGGCCATGCTCCCTCCGAAGGCTCTCGGGAAGATTACTTCCTTGCCTTGTCCTAGCTTCTGGTAGTAGCCATCAGTTCTTGGTGTTCTTTGGCTTCTAGACAGATCACTCCAATCTCTGCCTCCACCTTCACAAGGTGTGTCTCTGTTTCTCTTCTCTTAAGCACACCAGTTGCATTGGATTAAGGCCCACCTAATCCTGTATGACCTCATCTTAACTTAGTTACATCTGCAAAGACCCAATTTCCAAAGGTCACATCCACATGTACCAGGGCTTAGAACTCAAACATATATTTTGGAGGGACACAACGCAACCCAACTGAAACATATATTTTGGAGGGACACAATGCAACCCAACTGAGCCTGGCACTGTGCTAGAAGCAGGGATGCAGCGATGAAGGAGTCATAGTTCTGCTTTGGAGCCAATACAGTCTAAGGGGTTAATGGTATGATTCGGAAAAATGAACAGGTAAAGAGCATATAATGCAATCAGATTTAGAGTAGTTGCATTTGCAAAATGCATCTCCTTCCAGTAATCTCTTTGCTTCCCTTAATTTTCATATTTAACTTTGTTTTATTTTCTTCCAGCATTTATTGATTCCTGAGGTTGGTTACACATTAGTGAACTGAAGTTACAATTCAAATTGGTGACAATTGCCACTTCTAGGCAAGTACAACTCCTCAGGGCCTCAGTTTCCTCATCTGTTAAAGAATCAGTTGGACACACTATTGGTTCTTAACTCCAGTAACACACAAGAATCACTTGGGGAGAATTCAAAAACTACTAGTGACAGCTGGGTCCACCCTTAGGGATTCCAGTTCAGTTCTGTACTGGGACCTGAGCATCAGTATTTTTTAAAACCTCCCTAGATTATTCTAATATGTAGCCAGGCCAAAGACTACAGACCTTCAAGGTCATTGGAACCTACCTGCTCTGCCAGTCTTGGGTTTTCATCAGTTATGTGCTTTGCCTCCCAGGTTAAAGGTGTGCCAGTGGCTTCTGCCGGAGCTGAGTTCAAGCAGGACACCAGAGAGATTATCTTCCCATCTGTTAGCCCAATGCTGCTCCTTCCAGAACTTTTAACACCCAGACTTCATGAAAGCCTCCAAAGAAGCTGTCCACAATAAAATGCTCTGATGGGTGGGAGTTGAGGAGGGACCATCAGCAGGTCCAGAGAACAGATGCCGAGATATCAGCAATTGTGAATTAGCTGTTAATTGTGAACTGGCAACGCTGGCCCTTTGATGGGAGAAGCTTCAGTGACCATACAGATTACTCAGGCCAGCTCTCTTCCTCCTTTCCTGGGTTTAGGAATCCAGGTGGTAGAAGAGCTTGGGAGAAAATGACTTGGTTGGTGGTCAGAAACTGGAGTGCTGATTATAGGTGAAAGACTAGCAAAGGCATGTGAAGTTTAAAAAATTTTTTAATCTATTTTTCTTTCTCATGTCTGTAAGCCAGCCTATTTCTAAGTAAGTTAAGAATGCCATCTTCATTGTTTGACCCAGCTGGGTTTAAATCCCCCTCCACTTTCCTTTAACTATGACCTTAGATACATTATTTAACCTCTTTGGGTTTTGGTTTCTTCATCTTTTAAGTGGGTGTGACAGGGGAGCTTACATCATTAAATTGTCATGCTACATGTAAGGTTTACATGTGACGATGCATGTGAAGTTCCTAGGGTGGTGCCCAGCACATAGAAACACCTAATCGACGTTTGTTGCTATTGAATTGTTTATGTAATTATTATCTCATGAGCCTTCTGATGAGAACAGAAACTAAAGGGCATTGATACCAAATATGCACCAGGTACTGGGTTAAACAATTACATATATAGAATTTCATTTAATATTTTTTATCAACATGTGAAGTAGGTATTATTATTTCCACTTTAAAGATGAGGAAACTGAGCCCCAGGGAGGTTAAATGTCAGACAAAGGTCACACAGTAGCATGTGGGTGGAGCCTGGTTTGGTAAGTCAGCCTGACTCCAATCAGACTTCCTCTCTCCACAGCATGGATACCTGGGGGAAACTGGGTTTATAGGAAAAAGGGAAACCTGTAATGAAAGAAAGATTTCATAAAGAAATAGCTTTGAATGGTGTGTGTGTGTGTTGATGGCTACTCCCAATCAGAGAGTTTAATGACAAACATCTTCAGTGAGATTTCAGGATCTACAAATGTGTGTTAAATAGCTGGAAGGAGAATCCTCCTGAGGCATCTGATGGGATGTGAGAGACCCTTTAGATATCCAGCAATAAGTCTATGCCCTTCTCTGTGGCAGGCAGGGATTTTCCTAAATCAAATTCAGAAAACCAACGGGAGTTTCTGGAAAGGAGAACCAAAATTGGCCTGGTAGGTCTGGGGACAGACTCTAAGAGAGCCTGGTTGGTCCCTGGAATCTAGTGATTTCTTATTAAAGTTAATTCCCTTTTCCCATCTACATTGTCCATCCTATGTGCCTTAGACAGCCTTCTCCCTTCCCCGCCATTTTTTTTTTCCTCTGGTAGGTTAATCAGGACCATCTCCATGGTGCCTGTCCCCAAACACAGCCTCTAACATTGCTGGGACAGAGAACCTGGAAATACTTGGTGTGGTCAGCAAAATAATGGCCCCCAAAGAAGTTCGTATCCGAATCCCTAGAACCTGTGAATTTGTTACGTTACATGGCAAAGCACAATTAAGGTTGCAGATGGATTAAGTTTGTTAATCAATTGACTTGAGAGAGAGAAAGAGAGAGAGCGTACCCTGGATTATCCAGGTAGGCACAATGTAATCACAAGTGTCCTTAAAAGTGGAAGAGGCTGCTGGGAGTGTGCGAAGGAGTTGATCTGATGCCACTGACTTTAAAGATGGAAGTAGGGGCCCATGAAGTGAGGAAAGCTGATAGCAAGGAGACACATTCTCCGCTAGAGCCTCCAGAAAGGAGTGTAGTCCTGCTGACAACTTGATTTTAGCCCAGTGAGACCTGTGTTGGATTTCTGACATACAGTACCGTAAGATGATAAATTTGTGCTGTTTAAAGCCACTAAGTTTGTATGAACTTGTTACAGCTGCAAGAGGAAACTAATATACTTGGCATTACACAGGGATGGAAGGGTAGGAAACTGATCAGAGAATTTGAATTGGGGGAGTGGAGTGTATACAGGTGACCCTGTATGGAGGCTCCATTCAAGCACAGGAGAACACAAAACAGGAAAAGTGGTAACCAATATTTTCCAAAGCGGAGAGGAAAAATTCTACTAGGAGGATTAATTTGGGAAGGTGGAAGAGCATCGGTTTTGGAACCAAGTGATCTGGTTTTAAAATCTGACTCCATTATTTTAGCTCTGTGATCTGGGCAAGTTACTTAATGTCTCTGGGTCTGAAATTCTTCATCCATAAAACACCGTATGCAAGCTGCCTGATTAAGATGCTCATTATCCGTTGATTATCTCTAAATTCAGAGATTAGCTGACTACACAGTTGTTCTGAGGATTCAAAACCAGAGAGTTGCCCAGTGGTAGAAGTACTATAAATGGTGACTAATACATTCTTCAAAAGCTACATGTCACCAAGCCTACTACAGTTCTATTTCTCTGAACTAAGCCATTGAACACACTTTAGAAAGGAATTATATAATTCGTGTTAATGCAGTATCATTTAGTAAAAACTTTAACTTGAGGAAGTGGAGTTTTGATGAGAAGGGAATGTGTTGATTGAACCAAGAATCAGGATCAGCCCTAAGAGACAAGATATTCTTTGCAGAAATACACTTCTGGATAAGCCTTTATCCCTTACGAATTTCAAGTTTACTCAATTGACTAACCAGCCAAATCCCCAGTTATTATTTTTACTTTATAAATCTCCAATTATTATTTTTATTTTGACTTTATACCCAGTTATGATCTTGATGTACAAGAATGGATGCGTCAAAGTCAATCACCTATCCACCACTGCCTCCAAATCTGCTCATCTGTGCTTCTTTTATTTATTTATTTATTTATTTATTTATTTATTTATGGCCTCCTTGGGTCTTTGTTGCTGTGTGCAGCTTTCTCTAGTTGCAGCGAGCAGGGGCTACTCTTCGCTGCGGTGCGTGGGCTTCTCATTGTGGTGGCTTCTCTTGTTGTGGAGCACCGGCTCTAGGTGTGTGGGCTTCAGTAGTTGTGGCACATGGGCTCAGTAGTTGTGGCTCATGGGCTTTAGAGCACAGGCTCAGTAGTTGTGATGCACGGGCTTAGTTGCTCCGTGACATGTGGGATCTTCCTGGACCAAGACTCGAACCCATGACCCCTGCATTGGCAGGCAGATTCTTAACCACTGCGCCACCAGGGAAGTCCTCATATGTGCTTCTAATTTTAGTGAGTGGCATCATCTTCTGTCCAATCACCCATGCTGGAAACCTGGGAGTCACCAGTTCCCACCTCCTTATCAACCTTTTTACTCAGCCTCTCCTCTCTGTCACCACGTCATCAGCATTTTTTTTTTTTTTTTTTACCTAGAAGAAGAAATGGTGCTGCAGTTTCTCTTCCTTCCCAATCTTGTCTCATCCCTGCTCTAATCTAGTTTCAACCCACCCATCAGTCTAACCTTTCTAAATTAACAGTCTGATTTTTATTTTCTTAAAATCTTTCAATGGCTCTTTGCTGACCATGAGTTGTATGGATTGGATTGTGTCTCTCTCAAATTCATATGTTGAAACCCTAACCCTCAATGTGACTGTCTTTCAAGATAGGGATTTTAGGAGTTAGTTAAGATAAAATGAGATCATATGCGTGGTGCTCAGATCTGATAGGGCTGATGACTTTATAAGAAGAGACACCAGAGAGCTATTTCTCTCTGCCACGTGAAGACACAGGGAGAAGGTGGCCATCTGCAAGCCAGGAACAGGGTTCTCACCAGGAACAGACCCACTGGACTTTGACTGGGGGCTTCTGGCCTCCAGAACTCTGAGAAAATACACTTCTGTTGTTTAAGCCATTCAGTCTGTGGTATTTTATTATAACAGTCTGAGCAGACTAATACAATGAGATAAAGTCTGAACATACCAGAATGGCATTTAAGGCTCTTTTCCTTTTAATTATTGTTTACCTGACAGATAATCCACAGCCCATTACCCACTCATAATGGGGGTTCCTGACCCACCATGCTCTTTGGGGCATATGTCCTTCCCTCTGCTAGGAAGAGCCTGGTTGGTTCTCATTCATCCTTCATTTATTCCTTTAGTGAATGTGGTTCAAAGTCCATTTTGTGTTTTTGTAGTACTTGAGACAAAGTCTGTCTCACTGCAATAAAATGTATTATAATTATCCCTTACCCTATCTACTCCCCACAGTTGACAAATGGAGCGAGAGATAGAGAGAAGGATTCTGTCTTGTTCATCTTTGTAATGTCTGAGAAACAGCACAGATCCTGGCACCTTGTAGATTTTGCAAAAATATGTGTCGAATGGATAATTCAGTGAATGAATGACACACAAAACAAAGCCTCCATTGCTCTTAGGATAAATCCCAAGGTCCTTCACATACTCTATATACCTTTCTAGCCTTGTTTAATTCTGCCTCTTCTTGGCACCAGCCATGGGATCCACCTGTCATTCCAGGCTGCCTCCTGTCTCAAAACCTTTATACATTAGCTCCCCTCTGCCTGGAAGGTGACCCCAGCTCTAACCAATTTTAAAACAGTGAGTAAGTACTCATCCTTCAACTTACAGCTAAATGACCCCTAGGTAAGGTTGTCTTGCCCCCTAGACACAATCACTTCCCCTAACCTTGGTTCACATACCACAATTCTATATTTTTCCTAATACTAAATCCTGTGTGCTTGTGTGATTATTGAATTAGAGTTGGACCTCTTGACTAGCCAATAAGGTCTTTGAGAGCAGGAAGGTTTTGTTTGCTTGCTTGTGTGTTTTGTTTTCAGCTCTCTCTCCCTAGGACTCAGAATGGTGCCCGGCACAGAGCAGGATCTCATAGTAATATCGTGAGGTGGTAGATAATTGAGTGCTCTGTGAGTTGTAAGATACAAATCAGATTCTACTTTTTGCCCTTTTTTCTCTACATCGTTTCATTCATTCGAAGTTATCTAATCACTGATCAGGACAAATCAGACCTTATCTCTAGCTTCACCTTTGCATCCCTTGGTTTCTGTCCATGCTTGAACAAAGGCTACAGTGTTCAGGCTGCCAATGAGCAGATTTAAATGTGAAGGCCACTCATGCAGATCCAGAACCTTGCAGAACTAATAGGTGAGGGGGCCCTCAAGAGCTTGTTATCAAGAAGCCCTGGAGGAGCTAGAGCTTGTGCTTTGCCTTGAAGGGTGGACAAAGCTGGACTGCAGAGAAGGGAGGTGTTAGGGGAGAGCAATTTTGCATCACTGGTCAATTTTGAACATGCCATAGCTTGGTGGTTAGGAATCTTGGTTCTGGAATCTGACTTCTTGGGTTCAAATCCTGGTTCTACCACTTATTGGCAGAGAGCCCCAGGCAAACTCATTAACCTCTCTGTGCTTCAGTTTTCTCACCTGTTGAAATGGAGGTTAGGAATAGCCCCTATCTAATAGGGTTGTTAGGAGGATTAAATAGGTTAAAAAATGTAATGGGCTTAGCAAAGTGCCTGGCACATAGGATGCATCCAGGAATGGTTATTGGCTACTAGCTAGCATTAGCTGCTCTTGGTGTTTTTAATCCATGTAGAGAAAAATCCGTTACTATATCACTCCTGATCTCGTCCCCCAAGAGGAGAGGAGTAACTCAACTCATTGGAGAGTTTAGAGGGGTAAAATGGCCATGTGTAGAAGCTTCTCTGTCTCTTAGGGGCTTCGTGGGGGACACATATTTGACCCAGTTCCTCCAGAATCAGATTTGCCCTTGCTCAGAGCTATGTGGCTGGTGGGTAATTCTGACCAATTCTGGAACTCAGGGTTAGGAAGTCCAAATGTCTGGGGATATAAACTAAATTATCTAATATCAGCTTAAGGGTGGTCAAACTTTGACCACATCTACCTGCCTTCTTTCTTTTATTTCTCCATTGATTTGGAACTTAAACAAGAAAGAGGATAGCTGTTTATTGGTACCTCTTAAAGACCCTAATAGGATCACATTTAAGTTTAGTAGAAAAGCACATGACAATGAATGTCAGGGGTTTTAGTAACCCAAGAGCAGAAGATTCAAGCTGAGAACCTGGGAGAACCCAAACAAAAATCAGTGTCCTTTGGGATGGTCAGTGGGAACTGTAAACCAGTATAGCCTACGCAGCCATGGGTGTGATTTCCTCAGTTTATGAGCACCCAGACTAAGCTCATCCCCAGCCTAGCAGCTTGAGGTACAAATGTTGAAACTCAAAGTGTCGTGGCATCTATTTCTATCTATAGAGGACGTGTTATGAGCTCAGGCACCCAGCAATGACTCACTTCAATGTGTAGAATATGTGTGGAACCCAAAGGTGTGGCATGAAGCACAAAGAACTCAGAACACAGAGTGGTCAGATCAGAGAGACAGATACAGTCAGTGGGCTGCAAGGCCATGCAAACAGAACAGACATTCTCGGGCCAAGGGACAATTAACGGGCAGATATTTGTTGAGCATCGTGTGGACCAAGCTACTTAATCCAATTGTTTAAGATGACTTGTAAACTAAACTGGGAGCAAACATACAGACAAAAACTGGGAGTATGGGTCTTGAAACCAGGAAAGGACACCACAGGTCACATGGCCACAGCAGTATGAGGTCACAGAAAGGGACCAGCAGAACTCAGTCAATGCAAAATGGAAAAGCAATTCTGTCTCAGTCAGAACAGATACTCTTCTCTCTGTCACACCTGGCTAAATATTTTAATGAGTGGTAATCAGAAATAAATGTTAGACCACATTGTAGGTAATCAGTAGTTTGGAGTGAATAATGTTGCTTAAGCCACCTATTTAGTGAAATAGATTTATATGTACCTTACTCCACAGTGTAGATTTAGATGATTCTTAAGTAAACCTGTGCTGTTGTTATAATATCTGTGTCAAAGGATCCATATAGATATGTGTGTCTAGAACTGTGTAGACCCCACTTAACTATTTTGATCAGGTGACTGGCAGGCAGTGTGGGCAAAATCATCTGAGCAGACCATTTTTGTGAATATCTTTTCATAGTGCTGTCTTTTAGTCTATGTATCCTATTTCTAAACAAATCAATTAAGGTTCTTATCACAGAGGTTGTTTCTGATCAAATGTTCAAATATCACTGGAAATAGTAGCAACAGTGTAGCTGATGGGAGGACTGGAAGGAGAGACAACTCCAGTTATTTAAAATAAATAATCCTGCTTAATTTCCTTCCTTCCTTTTCTGTTTATCTTGCTTGTTTTTCCACTTTCTTCTTCCCTTCCTCTATTCCTGCCCATCACCCAAGGCATTGCAGGTCTGGTTCCCTGGGAAACCAATTCTGAAAAACAGTTGAACACTCAGGATGTTTATTGAAGCATTGTCTTGGGATGAACACCTGGGGGAGGGAGAGGAAGGAAGCAGGACTGGGTATGGGGAGGAGCTGAGCTGTGATGCAGGACTGACAGCCTCATCCAACCCCATGAGCGCCTCTGGAGCTAGAATGGCTCTTTGGAGTCGTCCTGATTTAGGATAAGATGGCAGGGAGTTTTTGTATTCACATATTGACCCATCATTGGATGTGGGGCTCCCAGGAAGGAGTGTAACCTTGATTGAGGGAACATCTCTGCACCCAGGACAACCCTGAGGGGGCAGATAGCTACAGGTGTCTGTGCCTGTCACTTTCAGTCTGGGACAGCAATTGAAGGGGCATCCGGGCAGGATGTGACAGTGTCCACCACATAGGGCCTCCGTAGGATATTTGAAGAAGACTAACCTAACATTGGTAACTAAAACTGACATAAGGGAGATGGAGAAAGTACTGGAATCAAGAAGGTTAACCATAAATCACTGCAAGAATTTAGGAATGAGGTGGTAAGAATTAGAACAGGAAGGAAGGGAAAGTTAACAGACGGATGCAAATCCACTGCAAAATGGCAAATAAGACAGTCTTTCTGCACAATGAATATAGACAACAAGGTCACCAAAAACCAGACCTCTGACGTGTATCTTCAGTGCACATTTAAATCTAATTTTCTTGATGGGAAACTTCTCCCAGAAGCAACACAAGCAGTAGGCACAATACACAGAATATATTACTTTTAGTCTTCTTTTCCTCAATCAGCTCTTGAGGCAGCTTTGTACATTGCAGAATGGCAAGAATTGAGTTTAAATTTTCTCTCTGATGAGTCTTTTATGTTTGATTCTGGTCAATGTTTTTAATCTTTCTGAACCCTGGCTTCCTCATCTGTAAAATGGGGACAATGTTATCTACACTTCTCAAGGTTGTTATAAGATTAGGAAGAAGATAACGGACTATTATTTTTTTTAACATTGTTATTGGAGTATAATTACAATGTTGTTTTAGTTTCTGCTGTATAGCAAAGTGAATCAATGTTGTTTTAGTTTCTGCTGTATAGCAAAGTGAATCAATTATATGTATACATATATCCCCATATGCCCTCTCTCTTGCATTTCCCTGCCACACTCCCTATCCCAACCTTCTAAGTGGTCACAAAGCACTGAGCTGATCTCCCTGTGCTATGTGGCTGCTTCCCACTAGCTATCTATTATATATTTGGTAGTATATATATGTCAATTCTACTCTCTCACTCCATCCCAGCTTACCCTTCCCCTCCCCATGTCCTCAAGTCCATTCTCTACATCTGCGTCTTTATTACTGTCCTGCTCCTAGGTTCATCAGAAACTATTTTTTTTTAGATGCCATATATATATGTTAGCATACAGTATTTATTTTTCCCTTTCTGACTTACTTCATTCTGTATGACAGACTGTAGGTCCAACCACCTCACTACAAATAACTCAATTTCGTTTCTTTTTATGGCTCAGTAGTATTCCATTGTATATATTTGCCAAATCTTCTTTATCCATTTTCTGTCGATGGACACTTAGGTTGCTTCCATGTCCTGGCTATTGTATATAGTGCTGCAATAAACATTGAGGTACATGACTCTTTTTGAGTTATGGTTTTCTCAGGGTATATGTCCATAAGTGGGATTGCTGGCTGTATGGTAGTTCTATTTTTAGTTTTTTAAGGAACCTCCATACTGTTCTCCATAGTGGCTGTATCAATTCACATTCCCATCAACAGTGCAAGAGGGTTCCCTCTTCTCCACACCCTCTCCAGCATTTATTGTTTGTAGATTTTTTGATGATGGCCATTCTGACCTGTGTGAGATGACACCTCACAGTAGTTTTGATTTGTATTTCTCTAATAATTAGTGATATTGAGCATCCTTTCATGTGTTTGTTGGCAATCTGTATATCTTCTTTGAAGAAATGTCTATTTAGGTCTTCTGCCCATTTTTGGATTAGGTTGTTTGTTTTTTGATATTGAGCTGCATGAGCTGCTTGTATATTTTGGAGATTAATCCTTTGTCAGTTGTTTCATTTGCAAATATTTTCTCCCATTCTGAGGGTTGTCTTTTCATCTTGTTTATGGTTTCCTTTGCTGTGCAAAAGCTTTTGTTTCATTAGGTCCATTTGTTTATTTTTGTTTTTATTTCCATTTCTCTAGGAGGTGGGTCCAAAAGGACCTTGCTATAATTTATGTCATAGAGTGTTCCGCCTATGTTTTCCTCTAAGAGTTTTCTAGTGTCTGGCCTTACCTTTAGGTCTTTAATCCATTTTAAGTTTATTTTTGTATATAGTGTTAGGGAGTGTTCTAATTTCACTCTTTTACGTGTAGCAGTCCAGTTTTCCCAGCACCACTTATTGAAGAGGCTCTTTTCTCCATTGTATATTCTTGCTTCCTTTATCAAAGGTAAGGTGACCATATGTACGTGGGTTTATCTCTGAGCTTTCTATCCTGTTCCATGATCTATATTTCTGTTTTTGTGCCAGTACCATACTGTCTTGATTACTTTAGCTTTGTAGTATAGTCTGAAGTCAGGGAGCCTGATTCGTCCAGCTCTGTTTTTCTTTCTCAAGATTGCTTTGGCTATTCAGGGTCTTTTGTGTTTCCCTACAAATTGTGAAATTTTTTGTTCTAGTTCTGTGAAAAATGCCATTGGTACTTTGATAGGGATTGCCTTGATCTGTAGATTGCTTTGGTAGTAGAGTCATTTTCACATTGTTGATTCTTCCAATCCAAGAACATGGTATATCTCTCCATCTGTATGTATCATCTTTAATTTCTTTCATCAGTGTCTTATAGTTTTTTGCATACAGGAGTTTTGTCTCCATAGGTAGATTTATTCCTAGGTATTTTATTGTTTTTGTTTTGAGAGTAAAGGGGATTCTTTATGTATAGTATCATGTCACCTGCAAACACTGACAGCTTTACTTCTTTTCCAATTTAGATTCCTTTTATTTCTTTTTCTTCTCTGATTGCTGTGGCTAAAACTTCCAAAACTATGTTGAATAAGAGTGGTGAGAGTGGGCAACCTTGTCTTGTTCTGGATCTCCGTGGAAATGGTTTCAGATTTTCACCATTGAGAACAATATTGGCTGTGGATTTGTTTTATATCACCTTTATTATGTTGAGGTAAGTTCCCTCTAGGCCTACTTCTGGAGGGTTTTTATCATAAATGGGTTTTGACCTTTGTCAAAAGGTTTACCTGTATCTATTGGGATTATCACATGGTTTTTATCCTTCAGTTTGTTAATATGGGGTACCACATTGATTTGTGTATAATGAACAATCCTTGCATTCCTGGGATGAACCCCACTTGATCATGGTGTATGATCCTCTTAATGTTCTGTTGGCTTCTCTATTTGTTAGTATTTTGTTGAGGATTTTTGCATCTATGTTCATCAGTGATATTGGTCTCTAGTTTTCTTTCTTTGGGACATCTTTGTCCGGTTTTGGTATCAGGGTGATGGTGGCCTCATAGAATGAGCTTGGGAGTGTTCCTCCCTCTGCTCTATTTGGAAGAGTTTGAGAAGGATTAGGTGTTAGCTCTTCTCTAAATGTTTGATAGAATTCTCCTGTGAAGCCATCTGGTCCTGGGCTTTTGTTTGTTGGAAGATTTTTAATCATCATTTCAATTTCAGTGCTTGTGATTGTTCTGTTTATATTTTCTATTTCTTCCTGGTTCAGTCTTGGAAGGTTGTGCTTTTCTAAGAAATTGTCCATTTCTTCCATGTTGTCCACTTTATTGGCATATAGTTGCTTGTAGTAATCTCTCATGATCCTTTGTATTTCTGCAGTGTCAGTTCTTTTTCATTTCTAATTCTGTTGATTTGAGTCTTCTCCCTTTTTTTTTCTTGATTAGTCTGGCCAGTGGTTTATCAATTTTGTTTATCTTCTCATAGATCCAGAATTTAGTTTTATTGATCTTTGTTAATGTTTCCTTCATTTTTTTTCCCATTTATTTCTGATCTCATCTTTATTATTTCTTTCCTTCTGCTAACTTTGGGTTTTTTTTTTTTCCCTTCTTTCTCTAATTGCTTTAGGTGTAAGTTTAGGTTGTTTATTTGAGATTTTTCTTGTTTCTTGAGGTAAGATTGTATTGCCATAAACTTCCCTCTTAGAACTGCTTTTGCTGCATCCTATAGGTTTTGGGTCATCATGTTTTCATTGTCATTTTTTTCTAGGTATATTTTTATTTCCTCTTTGACTTCTTCAGTAATCTCTTGGTTATTTAGTAGTGGGTTGTTTAGCCTCCATGTGTTTGTATGTTTTACCATTTTTTTCCTGTAATTGATATCTAATCTCATAGCATTGTGTTCAGAAAAGATAATTGATACAATTTCAATTTTCTTAAATTTACCAAGGGTTGATTTGTGACCCAAGATATTATCTATCCTGGAGAATGTTCCATGAGCACTTGAGAAGAAAGTGTATTCTGTTGTTTTTGGATGGAATGTCGTATAAATATCAATTAAGTCCATCTTGTTTAATGTGTTGTTTAAAGCTTGTGTTTCCTTATTTATTTTCATTTTGGATGATCTGTCCATTGGTGAAAGTGGGGTGCTAAAGTCCCTTACTATTATTATGTTATTGTCGATTTCCCCTTTTATGGCTGTTAGCATTTGCCTTATGTATTGAGGTGCTCCTATGTTTGGTGCATAAATGTTCACATTTTTTATATCTTTTTCTTGGATTGATCCCTTGTTCATTTTGTAGTGTCCTTCTTTGTCTCTTGTAATAGTCTTTATTTTAAAGTCTATTTTGTCTGATATGAGAATTACTACTCCAGATTTCTTTTATTATTTGCATGGAATATCTTTTTCCATCCCCTCACTTTCAGTCTGTATGTGTCCCTAGGTCTGAAATGGATCTCTTGTAGACAGCATACATACGGGTCTTGTTTTTGTATCCATTCAGCCAGTCTATGTCTTTTGGTTGGAGCATTTAATCCATTTACATTTAAGTTAATTATCAATATGTATGTTCCTATTACCATTTTCTTAATTGTTTTGGGTTTATTATCATAGGTCATTTCCTTCTCTTGTGTTTCCTGCCTAGAAAAGTTCCTTTAGCATTTGTTATAAAGCTGGTTTTGTGGTGCTGAATTCTCTTATCCTTTGCTTGTCTGAAAAGCTTTTAATTCTCCATCAAATCTGAATAAGATCCTTGCTGGGTAGAATAATCTTGGTTGTATGTTTTTCCCCTTCATCAGTTTATATACATCCTGCCACCCCCTTCTGGCTTGCAGAGTTTCTGCTGAAAGTTCAGCTGTTAACCATATAGGGATTCCCTTGTATGTTATTTGTTGTTTTTCCCTTGCTGCTTTTAATATGTTTTCTTTGTATTTAATATTTGATAGTTTGATTAATATGTGTCTTGGCCTGTTTCTTCTTGGATTTATCCTGTATGGGACTCTCTGCACTTCCTGGACTTGATTGACTATTTCCTTTCCCATATTAGGGTAGTTTTCAATTATGATCAGTTCAAATATTTTCTCAAACCCTTTCTTTTTCTCTCCTTCTGGAACCCCTATAATTCGAATATTGGTGCATTTCATTTTGTCCCAGAGGTCTCTGAGACTGTTCTCAACTCTCTTCAATCTATTTTCTTTGTTCTGCTCTGTAGTAGTTATTTCCACTATTTTATTTTTCAGGTCACTTGTCTGTTCTTCTGCCTCCATTATTCTGCTATTGATTCTGTCTAGAGAATTTTTAATCTCATTTATTGTGTTGTTCATCATTTTTTGTTTGATTTTTAGTTCTTCTCATCTGTATTAAATTTTTCTTGTATTTTTTCCATTCTAATTTCAAAATTTTGGATCATCTTTACTATCATTACTCTGAATTCTTTTTCATTTAGACTTCTTATTTCCTTTTCATTTGTTTGGTCTTTGAGTTTTTACTTTGCTTCTTCTTCTACTGCATATTTCTGTGTCTTCTCATTTTGCTTAACTTATTGTGTTTGGGGTCTCATTTTTGCATGCTGCAGATTCGTAGTTCCCGTTGTTTTTGGAGTCTGCCCCCAGTGGGTAAGTTTGGTTCAGTGGGTTGTATAGGCTTCCTCGTAGAGGGGACTGGTGCATGTGTTCTGGTGGATGAGGCTGGATCTTGTCTTTCTGGTGGCAGGACAGCATCTGGTGGTGTGTTTTGGGGTGTCTGTGAACTTAGTATGACTTTAGGCAGCCTGTCTGCTAATGCGTGGGGTTGTGTTCCTGTCTTGCTGGTTGTTTGGCATGGGGTGACCAGCACTGGAGCTTGCTGGTCTTTGAGTGCAGCTGGATATTAGCATTGAGACAGAGATCTCTGGGAGAGTTCTCGCCAATAGATATTATGTGGGGCTGGGAGGTCTCTGCTTGTCCAATGTCCTGAACTCAGTTCTCCCACCTCAGAGGCTCAGGCCTGACACCCGGCCAGAACACCAAACCCTGTCAGCCACATGGTTCAGAAGAAAAGAGAGAAAAGAAAGAAAAATAAATAAAGTTAAAAAGTTATTAAAATAAAAAATTATTTAAAAAGTAATAAAAAAAAGACAGTAACCAAACCAATAAACAAATCCACCAATGATAACAAGTGCTAAAAACTATACTAAGATAAACATAAAAATCAGAAACTAGCCAGTCTCAAACAGCAAACCCCAAGTCTACAGTTGCTCCCAAATCCACCACCTCAATTTTGGGATGATTCATTTTCTTTTCAGGTATTTATGTCCACAGATGCAGTGTACATCAAGTTAATTGTGGAGATTTAATCTGCTGCTCCTGAGGCTGTATGGAGAAATTTTCCTTTGTCTTCTTTGTTCGTACATCTCCTGGGGTTCATCTTTGGATTTTGCCCTGCCTCTGCATGTAGGTCTCCCCCTGGTGTCTGTTCTTTGCCCAGACAGGAGGAGGTTAAAGGAGCGACTGATTCGGGGGCTCTGGCTTACTCAGGCCAGGGGCAGGGAGGGGTGTGGAATGCAGGGCAGGCCTGTGGCAGCACAGGCTGCCGTGACGTTGCAACAGCCTGGGGTGCTCCATGTGTTCTCCTGGGAAAGTTGTCCCGGGATCACAGGACCCTGGCAGTGGCCGGCTGCACAGGCTCCTGTGAGGGGAGGTGTGGATAGTGACCTGTGCTTGCGCACAGGCTTCTTGGTGGCTGCAGCAGCAGTCTTAGCATTTCATGCCCGCCTCTGGTGTCCGCACTGATAGCCATGGCTTGCGCCCCTTTCTGAAACTCATTGAGGTGGCGCTCTGAATCTCCTCTCCTCGTGCACCCTGAAACAGTGGTCTCTTGACTCTTAGGCAGTTCCAGACTTTTTCCCGGACTCCCTCCCAGTTAGCTGTGGCGCACTAGCGCTCTTCAGGCTATGTTCATGCAGCCAACCCCAGTCCTGTCCCTGGGATCTGAACCCAGAGCCTCAGCTCCCAACCCCCACCCGCCCCAGCGGGTGAGCAGACAAGCCTCTCAGGCTAGTGAGTGCTGGTTGGCACCGATTCTCTGTGCGGGAATCTCTCTGCCTTGCCCTCTGCACCCCTGTTGCTGCACTCTCCTCTGTGGCTACAAAGCTTCCCCTGCCCCCCCACCCCATTTCCATCAGTGAAGGGACTTCATAGTGTGTGGAAACTTTTCCTCCTTCACAGCTCCCTCCCAGAGGTGCAGGTCCCATCCCTATTCTTTTGTCTCTGTTTTTTCTTCTTTCTTTTGTCCTATCCAGGTATGTGGTAAGTTTCTTGCCTTTTGGGAGGTCTGAGGTCTTCTGCCAGCATTCAGCAGGTGTTCTGTAGGAGTTGTTCCACATGTAGATGTATTTCTGATGTATTTGTGGGGAGGAAGGTGGTCTCCACATCTTACTCCTCTGCTATCTTGAAGGTCCTCTCAGACTATTTCTTCAACAAAGTCAGTTTTTTTCTCATGATAAAGGAGACTAGATTGAACATTCTAGGCTGCCCGTTGGACCCAATTTTGAAAGAGAATATTGTGGGAGAATTGTCTTTTCCCAGCTTTCATGTGCAGAAAAATAATATTAAAAAAACCTTCTGATTTTAAAGTGAAATATATATATGAAACATTCATCTTTCAGTTGAGATCTAGCATGTTGAAAACTGCCTGGACCAAAATTTTATGTCTGAGCTACAGCCCCAGAAAATAACATTCTAAGTTTGAAGTTCTTAACCAACCTTCACATTACAGCCCTATTTAAAGGAACATTTTAAGTCTACCATGAAGTGGCGTTTGAGTTGATGAAGTTTTGCTGAAGGAGAAAAGAAGAAAGCAGGTATCAAGATTTGTGTTGTTTTGTTTTCATAACTTCCCATCTGGTGAAAACTAGAAGTGATCTCTCATAGAGAATGTAATATGAACATGTTGGGTGGATCTCAATTCTGCAATGTCTGAGGCCTCACCATGTGAAGGCCCCCTGCTCATACAGATGTTACACCTTTAGCAGGGATCCTATCCTGAAAGATTACATCAGATGAGGAGACCTCCATGAAATTGTACTTTCCTCCAGTACACCAAGTGGAAGGGATGGGGTCTGACCCAATTTACCCATTAGACACCCGAAGTAGAGAGTTTGGGGCCTGTGAGTTTTTCATGAGTTTAAATAAAAATGTCTGATATCTGAAAGAAATAGCACCTCCAAAGTGCAAGAAGAAAACTTCAAAATGAATATATGCTAAGTTGAATGTTTATAAAACTTTACATTATGTCAGCTGGCTTACTCAACATACACATATACACAATACTATATATATAATATGTATATATGTATAATATGTGTATATATATATGTACATATATATATATATATATATATATATATATATATAGTTTAAGCCACAAGGAAAAAGTCAATAATTTATAACAAAACAAACTCAGAATTAGCTTTATAATCCTTAGCAGTTTCCTAAATGAAGCAATATAACTAGCATGGGGTAGGGATACATTTTATTGTGATAAAGTATGCAAAGGTCCTTTGAAAACAAGACTGCCCAGATCCTCCAAACGTTTAAAAGCGGCCCCTGCTATATGAGCCCAGAAGGATAATGCCTCCCTCCCCCCAGGGAAAGAGTCCAAAGAAGTTCAGTCTACAATTGCGCATTGCATACAAAGTAAGCATGGTGAAATGTCACAAATTTCACAACCAAGGAGAGTTCTGAAACCACATAGTCAAGTTTATCCATGTATCTGGCAATTGGTCAGAGACTTCAGACTTAACAGAATGTAGCTCAATGCTTCATGCCTGTGGAAACTCATGCCAACTCTTAGAGTAATAAGCAGGCCTGGCAAATGTAAAGTCATTTAATTGCCTTCCAATTGTTTTGTGATTCTCTTTGGTGGAGTTAATTCCCTCGGACTCAACACAAAGATCAGAGACCAATGGAACACCTGTTAATTTTTAAAATCTTACAATAAAACAGATAAACCCACTATGTTAGATCTTTCTAAAAGATTGATTTAAACAAGCTTGGGAATAAATGAGTGAGTCTTTTTTTTTTTTTTTTATGCGTTACGCGGACCTCTCACTGTTGTGGCCTCTCCCGTTGCGGAGGACAGGCTCCGGACGCGCAGGCTCAGCGGCCATGGCTCACGGGCCCAGCCGCTCCGCGGCATGTGGGATCTTCCCAGACCGGGGCACGAACCCGTGTCCCCTGCATCGGCAGGCGGACTCTCAACCACTGCGCCACCAGGGAAGCCCGTGAGTGAGTCTTAAGAAGAGATAATGTTGGGAGAGCAAAGGGATGAAGCATGGCTGCCAGTTGGTCTGATCATCTGTGAAACAGACATTAGATGACCTTGCCTGAAAGTGATCAGATACGTGGTTACAGTTTTCAGCATGGATGTGCCTAAGCACAGGACAAGCTTGGGGTGAGACTCAAAGCACACAGTCTCAGAGAGGAGCAGATCAAAAGGGTACTTTCCTAAGCAAGCTACTTCTGATGTTCTCAGTAATTATGAGATGTGGAGATATTTCTACCTTTCCTGGTCTGTCCCATTATTTCTACATACAACTTTTAAATACGTGAATGTAAAACAGAGACTATTTTCTCAACTACCCCATTTTGCATAATGTTAGGCATCAAAATTTAACATTTAAATTTATGTTAAATAACTAGATGTTTTACTCTCACCCTCAATTCCTGAGTCTTCAAGTTTGTGAAAAAAAATAAGATTTCTTTTTCTTTAGCATGTTTACAGATCCTTTGCATTATAACTGAAGGGAAATGACATTTGCCTTTACACTATTACTGAAGGGAAATGGCATTTGTAGGTATTTTCTTTAGCTAGCTTTATTGTGTAGTGCTAAACATGCATTCAGTGGGTCCAGGTTGACAAGATTCAAATCCCACATCTACCACTTACTGATGCTGTTATTTTGGGCAAGTAACATAAACTCTGTTCCGCCATTTACTGCTCTGTACAATGAGAAAGTTAAAATGAAAATCAGTCTCAAGGAGTTGTTATGAGGGTTAAACAAAAAACAGAATACAATTTGTGAACTGATTAGAACAGTGCTTAGCACACAATAAACGATTAGTAAATGTTAGATAATACTATTCATTCCTGAAGTGAGTGTTTATTATGTATCTAGCATTGTGCTAGAAAATGAGATACAAGGGGTGGGGGCAGTTTTGGGGGTCTCTGATTGGGTCCATAACTAGCATCCCTCTTCACAGCCTGAGTTTTGAAACAATTGAGAAATAGTAGATGGAGAGCCAAAATGTTAGATTTATTATTGATAAAGTCTATATAAGAGAACCTGTCTTAGAGTGAGACTGAAAATGGGCGGCTAACTTCCAAACCCCTGTCTTAGCCTTGGCATAGCACACCCTGGTAAAGTTTGAGTCTACAGCCCAGATCTCCTAATTTAGATTACTCCTTTCACTGGTCCAGGTGGGGAAGGGATGAGAGAGACCAAATCCCCAGGGTTTGTTATCTTTGTAGATTAGCTCCACCCAATTGACCGATGACTACTGCTATCAAACAGGTAAATGATTATACCGCAGAGAGAAGTAAAGGTAGAGCAAGAGACCAGAGCATGGAGATGAGGTCTTCCTATCTGTTAAATAAAGTGAAACAGTCTCTGTTAAATCATGTGAAATCAAGTAAAGACAGTTTGGCATGTCCCCAGAAAACAATGAGTAATGTCAAATGATACTTCCACTCTATAAAGAATTTTTATGACCATGGCCTCCAGTTTTCTTCACAATGACCCATAAACCAAATGGAAACTATCATTAATTGATATCACAATTTCTCAGGCAATGAGAGAATGCTTTATGTGCCTTCTCTTAGGTTGCCTCACCTGCTCAAGGTCAAGGAAGTAGGAATTAGGAATCCTCATTTGACTTTAGGCACAAGAGGGAGAGTAAGTTGCGCATGGCAAACCCCCACCCCACCCCATATGACTCTGAATTTGTGTACATGTGCTCTATAAGATAATTATCATAATTCACATTTGTTTGGTGCTTAAAAAAAAAAGTAAAGGGTTTTATACAACTCCTTTAGATACACTACATTCTTTGATCTTTAAGACAACCCTTTGAAAGAGACTCAATAGTTAAACATATATTTTTTGAGAGCCTACTCTGTGTGGAGCACAGGGCTTGAGCTCTGGGCTATAATAACAAACAAACACAGACATGATCCCTTACCTCTGGAGAACTCTCAGTCTTAATGTGGGAGAGAGATGACATCAAGAGTTGTTCATCACTGTATTAAATGTAAAAGGGCAACTTGTCTGGGTCTATGAGGGTCTGGAGACATGTCTAGGGAACTGTAGGATGAGGGAATAGTTGGGGAGAGTTCTAGGCTGAAGGAGCAGTGTGTACCAAAGCCAGTGGCTAAAATCAGAGGTCATGGTCAAGGAAAGCCAGCAGGGCTGAAGTGCAGAGGAAAGAAAGGCAGTAGGTGTGGTTACCATCCACCCCGCTTTACAGATGGAAAAGCAATGTCAGAGCAAGGCATGGGTCACCAATATCACCACAAGGGCATGGAGAAGCAGTACCCAGAAGTTTATAGTTAACTCAAACTCTGTCACACTGATGTCTTCCCTCCCTGCTAAACTTGTCTTAGGGAGAAGAAAGAGATGGCAGGGGTGCTATTGATTAGCTTGTAATTCCAGTGGGTGGGAAGCTCACAGGTGGATTGACTGCTTCATTATATCAACAAAGGCACCAAAAGTGTGTAGCTGGATCCAAACACTCTACCTACCAGCCACTCACAACTAAGGCACAATGGTGCCCTCTGAACTTCATGGCGCTAGTATTTCCCTTTGCAATTTCTTTTTCCATTCTTTTGTCAGGTAACTTCTTAAAACTTGTCAAAAACTGTGAGGAAAGTTCACCTAATAGGAAAAATACAGACTGTGTGTGCTGGAAAAACCAGGACACACACAGGCAGGCAGTAATCCCTTCATTTATCGCTACTTTGTCCTGTGACTTGGAGACATGCCCTAATTGCTGTCCCCACCCCTTAATCTCACCAAACCAGTGGTACTTAACAGACCTTAATAGATGGCTGTGAGAATCTGATAAAGCTAAAGCTTTTGTCCCTTTCCTCCTCTCCAACCATGCACACAGGTACATCTCTTTGCTTGCATTGCTCAGGGGCTGTACATTCCATCAACCAGCCCCTGAGTCCCTCCTCCCTTCTCAGTGTTCTTTTAGACTTTCCCTGCCTCACTCCTTGATTTCTTTTTCAATGTCAGGCCCTCCTTAGGGACTTCAAGAAGCAGAGGAACTGCAAAGAGCAGTTGTCTGAGGATATAGATCTTTCCTGTATAGCTTGTCTATGTCACTTATCAGCTCTGTGACCTTGGGTAAGTCACCTGTTCTTTCTGAGCATTTGTTTTGTCTTTGGGATGTCACCTATCACTCAGATGTTTTGTGAAGATTAAATGTGTTCAAACATTACAGTACCTGATATATGAATGAAATTTGTAATTATTAATGAATATCTCTGAATCTCACATCCGCAATCTATACACTGAAAACGTTAAACCAGATGATCTTTGGTGCTTTCCAGGTCACAAGGTCGCTGATTTTTGGCCACTCCCCATCCTGTGGGCTCTCCATTGACTTATTCCCTCTCTATCTCCTTCCCAGCCCCTTCCAAATGCAACAGACTTAGCTTAGGGCATTGCAAAGACCAACTCAGTTTATAGACTTGATGAGTCCTGGTAGTGCTTTCTCAGCAGCAAGACTCTAATGACCCATGCTGGGGAAAGAATATGAATTTTGAAACTGTAAGTGTTAAGTCCCAAAGGGAGAATGTGTCTTTCTGAGTCATAAAGCTGGAGAAAGAGGTAACCTTTCAGGAGTTGGATCATAGGAGAGTAGACTGAAAGAGAATTTGAAAGTATTGAACACCTCTTTGGGATTTGCTCCCAAATCCCTTCACTGGCCTGCTGACTGATTTTCAGCCTAGGATTCGGGTTTCATCAGCATCACTGAGGACTCCTTTGGGCCTCCTTATCACTGTACAAAGAAATGAGCATCTCATAGGGATGCAGGGCGTTGCAAGGGAAAGTGAGTCAGCTTCAGAGCCAGGGGAACTAGGGTTCTGTCCATCCCAGCTCTGCCACTAACCTGCTGTGTGGACTTTGGCAGATGACTCAACCTTTGTAGTCATCATTTTCCTAATTTTTACATTTGAGAATAATATTAGATATTTCTTAGAGTTGCGTTGAAGTTTACGTGATAGACTGGCACCAATATTTGTTCACAAAAATTGTGCAAGGTAGAAGGATAGGCTTTGTATAACTTGGTATGGTTTTAGCTGCATCCAAAATTAAACAATTAGCAAACAAGAGAAAGCAGTATGGTAGAATGGTTACATGAATGGCCGTTGCCTATGTTCAAATCCGACTTCTACCATTTACTAGCGGTCACCTTGGGCAGGTTTATTAACCTCTCTGTCTTGTTGTTTTCATCTGTGAAATAGATTTAGCAATAACTATAGTTGTGAGAATTAGATGAGTCAATTTATGTAGAACAGTGCCTGACATATAGAAAGTTTGGTATGTGATACCCATTTTTCATAGGTCCTATATAGCAAGAAGATGAAAGTAGGCAGATTCAGCATTTGAATTGTCAGCCCCAGCAATATCAAGAATATGGGTTGGCCTTGTTGAAATTCCTTGTCTTTCTCTTCATGGTTATAAAATAGCTGCTGCTACAGCTTCAAGCTTCAAGGATTCATATAACACAACTCAAAGTGGGAAAAGAAAGGGTGATGGCCCAGGGCCTTTCTCCTGAGTCAGCTGTTTCTTTTTATCCCCAGAAATTCTAGACTTCCCCTTGTTTCTCATTGGCGAGAATTGGGTCCTTGGCAAACCTGAATGAGATCTATGCCGTAAACCAATCATGATTTACCCTCTGAGATTAGGCAAATTACTTCTGAATCAAATGAAAATACTGTTAGCAAGGAAAAGGTGGAATGTTTGTTTGACAGTCAACTAACAGTATTGCTGCACCTTTATTTTAGAAATAATGGCACAAAACTCAGAGAGGTAAAGTGACTTAGCCAAAGCCACATGGCCTGGAAGTGTCAGATTCTAGATGGGGGCATAGATTCTCTAAACCCAAGTTGCTTTGTATTTCTTTGTTAACTAGAAAGAACTATAAATACATAGTGTGGCTCCCAATCTGCGTGTTCAGTGCCCAAGACTTAAGTAGCCCTTTTGGTTGGGCAGACAAATAGTGGTCACTGTGGCTTTGTCCTGAGACCAGCAGGGCTCTATAGGTTGCTTGGCAAATAAGCCTTGGCCCCAGTGGAGCCCTCAGTTCTAATGTAGCTGCCCTGACATCCAGCAAAATGTCTTTGCAATGAGCAAAAACTCTTGCAGTTCTTCAGATGTTTTAAGACACCAAATGCATTTTGCAAGTGTTCTCCCTTGAATATTTACCATCATGTTTTTTCTTTATTAGAGTATAATTGCTTTACAATGGTGTGTTAGTTTCTGCTTTATAACAAAGTGAATCAGTTATACATATACATATGTTCCCATATCTCTTCCCTGTTGCGTCTCCCTCCCCCTCACCCTCCCTATCCCACCCCTCTAGGTGGTCACAAACCACCGAGCTGATCTCCCTGTGCTATGCGACTGCTTCCCACTAGCTATCTACCTTACGTTTGGTAGTGTATATATGTCCATGCCACTCTCTCACTTTGTCCCAGCTTACCCTTCCTCCTCCCCATATCCTCAAGTCCATGCTCTAGTAGGTCTGTGTCTTTATTCCTGTCTTACCCTTAGGTTCTTCATGACCTTTTATTTATTTATTTTTTCTTAGATTCCATATATATGTGTTAGCATACAGTATTTGTTTTTCTCTTTCTAATGTACTTCACTCTGTATGACAGACTCTAGGTCCATCCACCTCACTACAAATAACTCAATTTCGTTTCTTTTTATGGCTGAATAATATTCCATTGTATATATGTGCTACATCTTCTTTATCCATTCATCTGTTGATGGACAAATAAGTTGCTTCCATGTCCTGGCTATTGTAAATAGAGCTGCAATGAACATTTTGGTACATGACTCTTTTTGAATTATGGTTTTCTCAGGGTATACGCCCAGTAGTGGGATTGCTGGGTCGTATGGTAATTCTATTTGTATTTTTTTAAGGAACCTCCATACTGTTCTCCATAGTGGCTGTATCAATTTACATCCCTACCAACAGTGCAAGAGTGTTCCCTTTTCTCCACACCCTCCAGCATTTATTGTTTCTAGATTTTAAACATTTCTCCAAAGAAGATATACAGATTGCCAACAAACACACGCAAGAATGCTCAACATCATTAATCATTAGAGAAATGCAAATCAAAACTACAATGAGTTATCATCTCACACAGGTCAGAATGGCCATTACCATCATGTTTTATTTGAGGGAAATGACTTTCATAAATTTCTGACCCATTTGAGCTTTATATCTTTGTAATATTCTTTAAGAGCCAATTTGTGTCCAATAAGGCTTCACCCTGTTTAATGACTTTTTAAAATTCTCTTTTCTTGTGATCAAAACTATATAAGCCAATTCAATTGCCAAAGGGTTCAAGTTCAGAGTGCCCAAATCATGAATTTTTAGACAATTTTTAGTTGGTAAAATGAGTTCTGCTCATCCATATTCAACTCTGAGTCTTAAGCAAATAGCCCAGTGTAGGCTCACTGTGGGCACCATCTGAGGTTTAAAGAACTGGACATTTCAATGAATATTTAAAAACAATGTAGGCACATCCTGCCTTATACATATCTAACTTGTCCTAAGCAGAGAACCTGGCTTTTGCCTCTAATTCTGAGCAACTAAGAAGGAAGAAAGGAAAACTAACTATACTAATTTTTATTATGCCGGATTTCAACTTGATCTCATTTAATATCTGTAACAGATATTAAATGGTGATAGATATTATCTCCATTTTACTAATGAGGATACTCAGTCTCAGAGAGGTTAAGTAAGTTGACTAAAGTCACACAGCTAGGAAATGGCAGAGAAGGTTGTCAGGTCTTCTGAACCCAAGTTTCATGGTCTTCTGAAGTTCATTTCTTTCTGTGCCCTCCTTGATCCGTAAGCTCCAAGTAAGTTATGGCTGAGGGCTCCCTCCTAGGCAGTATGTCAGGAACTTGACATGAGCACATTACCTCACTTAATCTTTGCTTTAACCACCTTTCACAGTTTAAGAAATGAAGTCTCTGAAATGTAAATAACCTGTCCCAAGTTACAGAGCAGAGCCAGGTAGGCTTGGGTTTGAATCCTGGCTTCACTACTGTATTAGTTTCCTGAGGCTGCTATAATGAATGAACATAAGCTGGTGGCTTAAAAGATCAGAACTTATTCTCTCAAAGTTCTCTGGAGGCCAGAAGTCTGAAATCAAGGAGTCAGCAGGTCTGTACGCCCTCTGGAGCCTCTAGGGGATTGTCCTGTCCTTACCTCTTCCTGCCTCTGGCTGCTGTTGGCATCCCTTGGCTTGTGGCCACTTCTCTTTCTGCTCCATCTTACATTGCCTTCTCCTCTGTGTGTCTTTTATAAGGACACTTGTCACTTGGTTCTAGGACCCACCCAGATTGTCCCAGAGGTCCTCTCATCTCAAGGTCCTGTACATAATCACACCTGCAAAGACCCTTTTCCAAATGAGGACACATTCTCAGGTTCTGCATGTTAGATCATGGACCTTTTTTGTGTGTGTGGGAACCACTTAATAGATGATGACTATGGAATCTAAATCCTTCAGCTGCTTCTGTAGAATGATAATATCACCAGTCTTTATCCCACAACATTGCTGTGATAGATAAACAGTAGATATTAACCCTTCAAGTTTTTTCAGCACCCAGAGTCCCTTCGGTTCACAGAATCTTCGTTACATATCACATCCAAGGCCACAATAACAGGCTTTTACAGCTCTACAGACACACAGACAGGTAAAAGGCACTTTTATTATGCAAATTAAGTGAATTAATGCTTTGCAGATAAAGATTTACTCCCCAACTTTGACCCTGAGAGCACCCCTGTCTTTTATTCTTCCCCAACCCCTCCACCTCCTAGAAGCTCAGTGACTGCTATTCAGGAGGTGTTTCCCCCTAGAAGCAGTCTTTTGCCCTGTGACTTGAAAGGGGACAAAGGCTTTTCAGAACTACTCTGAGGCTAGTACACAAATAAATGTCCCTGACTTACATCACCACCCTAAACCTGCAGTTTAGCCTCGCGTGTGTGGGGTAGTATGTGGGTTCAGCCCAAACTACCAGGACATTTTTGTTTTGCAAACTTTGGAAACAAAATATTTTTCTAAGAAGGGTGAATCTTGGTGTTGGTGGGTCATTGTGGGTCACCTCTGTAGCCCAGGAAACCCAGCTCCAGAGCAGCACAAATTGCCCCGACCTCTTCAATCCCCTTCCTTCGTTCTTCTCTTTTCTTCCTTCTTTTGCTCCTCATTTTCTTTATCTTTCCTCAGACCCATAGCAACACTCCATCACATTCCAGGACCTGGATTAGGTCCAGGAGCTACATGATATGGGCTCAGAATCTAGAGGAGAGGAAAGGTCACCTTCTGATATTCTGTAACAGAGGATGTAGTGTGTTCTGGGGCAATGCACTCTTTTGGAATATTGGTCACATCTGGGGGCAAAGAAGGAGGACTGGGGCTGTCTCACAGAGGGTGTGATGTTTCAGTTGGATCTTGAAAGATCAAGAGTGCAGGCCAGGCAGAGAGAACAGTACATGCAAAGGCTCAAAGGCAAAATGCCCATTTCAGGGACTGGTGTGTCCTTTGATATGATCAAAGTATAAGATCAAGCAGGGACCAGGACCCGGGGGAAAGACCAAGCATGCCACGCTGAAGTCAAAGGTTGTCACTGGAGGGTCTGAAGCCAGAGACTGTCAGAGTCAGATCCAGGTTCTAGAAGGATTTCTCAAGCTTTAATGGAGTGAGTGGATCTGAATTGGCCTAGAATCAAGGACACCAGTGGTGATGCTTTGACTAGTTTATGCGATACTATCTTCCTTATAGGGTTATTTGGAAGAACACATATTAAGAGTTTAGTTCAGGAGCATAGAGCAAATCTCAAAAAATATTACATATTATTATCGTTACTTAGTTCTGATGAGAAGATTGACTTTTGTATGCCAACTTACAGGTTACAAAGCACAAAACTGTGACTGGAGTTGGTTATTACAACAATCTTGTGAGGCAGATGAGGAAACCAAGGCTCTGAAAGATGGCATGATGGGCCCAGAGCTAGAATTTAAAGTTAAAGCACTGGTGCTCCATAGTGGGGAAGGGAAAATAAAAAGATAAATCTATCAAACTCATGTTTTAAGTCAGAAAACTTCTGGAGGACTTCTATACAGACAGCCTACCAGTACATCAGATCTGAAGACACCCAGGAACCTTTACTGATGTCTTTGCTCCTACAGACCCATCTCCATCCTATCTCTCCTCCTCTGTGCCTCAAAAGACTGACCTGTATGGACCACATCAATGGGTTCCCCAGCCCTCTAAGCTCTGGGTGAGTGTCTCCAACAGGGAGCCCTGGCAGAGATTGGTGGATGAGAAGTGAGTGATGATGGGGTATTTATTCCCTGAACTCATTTCTTACAGAAATCTTGCTGCATCTATTAGGCCACTGTCAAGGGGTCCTCTCTAAACAGTTACTTACCCTTTCTATGGTCTAGTACCTGTCCTTTCAGACCTAGTGTTGGTGACAGCTGTCTACTGTGCAAGAACAGGGTACTCTACCAGACCCCCTTATGCTTTACCCTCACCTATCCCTCACCTAGTAAATCTTTCTACTATGTCCTATTATGAGTCATCTGTTTCCTGCCATGACCCTAACTGATGGGGTGGCAATGGACGGCACCTTCTTTTTACAGAAGGAAAGCTGAGTCTCAGAGAAGGAAGTGATGTGTCCATTATCACATGGCTGGTTAATAATGGAGCCAAGCCTAGAGTCCATGGTCCCAGTTAATATTTTCTTATTGTCTGGTGTTCTCTTTACCTAATTTCCCCCTTCATCGTATTTGTACAGGCCTCTCCCAGGGCTTCATAGTTCATTTGATAATACTCGGTTTGTATTCTGTTCCTCAAACAGGGTCCCAAATTGCAAAGTCTCAGGCCCCACACAGCCAGGAACCTTCCCTCTGCCTCAGGAAAGAAGTGTAGGCATACATTTGACTTGACCATGCATCTTAGCCATAAGTTAAAATAGAAGGCTGGGATTCATTCAGGAAGGTCCAGCACTAGAAGACGCAGTAGCCACTATTATTAACTTATCCCTTGGCTTCTGGGACCAACCTGCCTGCTCTTTCCCCTCCCTCGTGTCCCATATGGTACTTTTTCTCTCCCTGGACACTGTGGATGGTGACATAGCTCCTCCTTCTACTATCACGATGGGACTGTTTAAAAGCATCTACATACTGCATAATGCTGATCTTTGCTGCTGTGCAAGTGGAGTCAGATCTCCTCTTTCCTGGATCCTTTCTTGTATCCCTCACTGATCCATATCTTACATATTCTTCTGGCAATGGACTCTAGAATTCTACTCCAGGATTTCCACAATCTTAGCCATTTAGCTCCCTCTTCTTGTTCAGAAAGACTCCTGGGGCAGGACAATGATGCCCAGGGTGGCTAGAGCAGCCACATTGTACCATGACCCTAAGCTGACCTTGACATGAAGGTCACCCACAGTGTGGCCACATAATTGCAAGGATAACTGCCCTTCACCAAAGATTCATAGGGGTTTAGTCTCCTTTTATTCTTTACTCTTCCTCAAACACCATGTTCTGCCCAACTCTGTGTCCCTATACCTTGGGTGCCCTCTGCCTAGAGCACCTTCCTCTGCAGTCCCTGACTGCCAAGTAAATAAAAATGTCACTGCTTCCATGAAGCCTTTAAAGATCAATCCAAGTAGAAATAAATCTCCACTTCTGAGAACACACTTACATAGAATAACATACCTGGTGCCTTATATAAAAGAACAAAATGTGCATATTGCTTTCACATATATTAAAGCCTTGGATTTTGACTTTAGTAGGTAAATATTATTATACTCATTTTATGCTCATCTTATAGATGAGGAGACTCAAGAGCAACAAATACTAGTGATTTTCTCCAAGATCATTCAGCTAGTAAATGGTGTCACTGACAGTAGAATGATACAATCATCCTTAATCATAAACCTTGCTGTAGAGCAATGGAAGGAGAAAGTGAAAAGTTTGGGATGGGGCATTACTGGAACTCTGCTACACTACCCCACTCATTAATGACGTGACCTATGGTCTTCCCCTAGAGCTAATGGACTTTTGCAATATAATTTAGTAGAAAGAATGAGGTATAAAAACTCACACAGTCCTGGGCTCAAATCTGGGTTTGCCATTTACCAGCTAAGCAAGTGACAACATCTCTGAGCCTATTTCCTTCTCTGTATATTGGGGTTTTAGTATCAATGGCATAGGCTGTGAGTTTTCTCCAGTATATACACACAAAATTATATATATATATATATATATATATATATATATATATATATATATATATATATATATATATATTGTTTCTGACACATGGTAGACACCAAATGACACTAATACTAGTTATTAGTATTGTAACATCACCTAGTTTTGTACATATTACATATTCAGTAAATTATTTAGAATTGTATTAAAAAAATTCATCTTCTAGGGTAAATTTTGGCTAAAAAGCTCTCTTAGGTTGTTCTTCACAGACAGACTGGAAGATAATGCAGCTTTGGTCAGTATAATTTCTACACTGGGTGACCGAGGCTGGGTCTGTGACAGGCCAGCTTCTAGGACTGGTCTGTATTAGAGGAGGTTTTGACTCCTTTCTCCATCCTGATTAGCTAGATATGGGAACAAAAGGCTGGGGTACAGAACCCCAGCTCATCATGTTCTTCAAGGTCATACAGGTAATTCTGGAGAAGCTGACTACTCAGATCAGCCTAGAAGAGAAAAACTGAGGTCACCTAGCCTCAAATGGGGGTGAATGGGTTGGAAGGTGGAGATAGCATTTATATGAGTCTGGTTCATTAAAGCCCTAAAGGTGAATCCCTTTTAGTGCATAGATCCTACCACCTCAGAAAGAAGTCATGCAAAATTCATTATTCAAAGATCTTACTCTGGGCTTCCCTGGTGGCTCAGTGGTTGAGAGTCTGCCTGCTGATGCAGGGTACACGGGTTCGTGCCCCAGTCCAGGAAGATCCCACATGCAGGCTGTTGGAAGGATGGAATGTGGACTAAATATTTGTGGAAAACCCACCTTGTGTCAAGCCCTTTCTATATGGTATTTCTTTAATCTATTCCTCATAGTATCATTGTAAATTTAGTATTATTGTCTCTATATTAGAGATTGGAAGAATGGAAGCCAGGAGTGGTAAGAAATTTGCCCAAGGTCACAGAATCAGCAAATAGCAGAACTGGGATTCACACCAAGTTCTGACTTTAAATTCTATGCTCTTTAGAAATAAAGTCTCTATAAAGCCTTGCAAATGAGACCAGATTTTAGAAACTATCTTCTTTCGCCCTTGAGTAAGCTGGAATTTCTACCCTTCCTATGACTGAGATGGAAAAGGTTGGTATTCTGATCTTCTCTCATCCCTGAAGGCCCTGGCTCTACCCATTCTTTTAGCCCCAATAAATTCTAGATCCTTAGCAAAGCTACCCACCCTGAAGTGGTTGGTCAAATGGGCCTGTGGCAAGGTTGGCTTTCAGGAACCACATCCTGCCCATTACCCTATCCTAGCTTTAGTAAGAGCATCACAACTGCTGCATAAGGACAATCCATAGCACGGCCTCTCACCACCCTCCTGCTCCAGGCAAGGGAAGGTGCCATAAGGTCCTATAATATCTTACTGACGGCTTGTGAATAAAGCCAGGTTAGTTCTCCCAAGGACATATGATGCAAACTACCTGTTTAACAAGTTTTTTTTTTTTTAGAAAGAAAATCTTGTAACTGATAACTTCTGAAAGGCTGAAAGTCTGTTTCTGAACCTATGCCTGAAGACAGAGCATATGAGTTCTCTTGATGAACTCATCCTAATGTGTCTACTACAATTTATTTGTGGGCAATGTGGTAGACTGCAAAAATGGGCCCATTTTCTCCTCTACCATGTCCATGGTCTTTGGCTCTTTAAGAGGTACAATATTCCCCCCAGCCTTTGCATCTGGGCTGGCTTGGAATGTGCCTTGGACAATGAATGTGGCAGAAGTTGTGCAGAGCCAATTCTAGGCTTTTGCTCACTCTCTTTTGAGACCTTGTGTGGTCCTGTGTAAACAAGCTGGGGCTAGCCTGATGGAGGATGAGAAACTGTGCAGAGCAGAGACCAACCACTGCAACTGAGGCCATCCCAGATCAGGAGAACTGCCAGCCTGCAGCTGAACTATAGACTCATGAACCATATTTAACTGCTATAATTTTAAGCCTGAGCTTAAACGTTGATAAAATATTTACAGTGATACAATCACTGTAAAACTAATTAAAGCAATGATAAAATAATCACTGAGATTTGGGGTGACTGGTTATGAAGCAATAGCTGATACAATGAAAACAGTTTTAAAGTAGATAATCCTTGCCAAGCACACTGTCCAGTGCCAGGAACTGTACCAGGGCCTTGCACACTTTTTCTCCTTTCATCTCCACATCCATAAAAGCTAACATTTTGTTGAATATTTACTTGGTACTAGATACCGTGCTTCATATGTCATAAAAATCTAATCCTTATATCTATCATATGAGATATATCTTATTATATGATCTTTACAGGTACAGAAAGAGATTCTCAGGGAAGTTAGGTGAACCAGCTAAGCCTAAGGTCACCAGCTGAAAAGTGGCAGAGCTGAGATTTGACCTCAGGTCTGATCTGCATCCTATACCAGCATTTTCCACCCCTGGGGCCTCTACTTCCCTAACCGGCTTTCAAGAAAGAGAATTTTATGCCTTATTTTTAGAAAAGAGTTTCAGGGAGGTAAATAACTTGTCTCAGAGCAACCAATTAATAAACAGAAGAGTCGGATTTTGTACCTAGGATTCACGGACTCCAAACCTGAATTCACTCAGGTTCATTATTAAGAAATATTTCCTAAATGGAGAAGAAAACACTTATATCTGTGCTAGGACCATGTTCTTTGTTTTAAAACATGTTCTGTTTTGAATGTGTTTTAAAAGTCATGTTTTGCAAACCTCAAATTGTAACAGAAAGCAGGTTGTAAAGGAACTGGTGAGAATTATTGTCCAGAAAAACCAGCTGGGAAGCATTTCAGTGTCAATCTTATTATTGCTTTTAAATTAGCAGTGACTTCAAAAGCCTTTGAAGTGGCTGGCAGGGAATGCCTGGATTGGGGAAAACAATCACTAGAGGGTATTCTCAGCAGGGATGTGCTTTATAAATGTTCATCCTTGTTAGGCCTTGGCACTGAGAATGGTTGGAATGGAGGTAGAGGGGATCTTAGCAGGAAGATTCTAGCTGACATGGATTGCCAGGAAGACCCAATTAGGCTGTCCTTCTCAGTAGCAAAAACCGAAGCAGAGGGAATAAATTATTTGTGGCAGTGGCCAAAACTGCTGACAACTTCAGAGACCACCCATGAGGTCTTTCCATATCAAGCTGAATAGAAAGCCCTGAGAAGCACTAACCCCAGAGGCCTGATGCATTCCAATGTGAGAGTAGAACAAAGTTAAATTAAAAGGTGGTTCATAACACCTGAAGAATATATGTTACATTATCCCTGCCTCCTACTCTGAATCTCTATCTAAAGACTTCCAATGATCATCCTCCAAGACTGGGTTCAGAGTCACCTCTTTGAAACCTCTGATGTGTCCTGGGACTTCTCTCTATCCAAATAGAACTCACCCATCTCTCCATGTCCCCATCCATCCATCCATCCATCCATCCATCCATCCATCCATCCAGCATTCGGTGACTTCTTACATTGTGCCTGATGTTACCAGATCTTGGGGATACCGCTGATCTTAAAGGAGGCAAGGTTCCCCTCATCCTCATGATACTTAAGTATTGGGAACGGTGTAGAGACTACTTAATGGGTATGTGCCTGGAGCACCAACAAAGAAAAGACGCTAAGAAATTGTTTGGAAATAATTTGATTTTACACATACATAACTATGTTATCAACATAGGAAAAGATCACAACTGGTTTGAACTTCCTTACATGTAGTTTAGGAGTGTTTTTATATTTAATTATATTTCAGAAGAAAAGGAACCATTATATTTCCAAGTCTCAGTATCTTGAAATATCCTTCATCCGAGTATAAAGGAGAACATAAGTAGTTATGCTATGTGCTCTCATAAGGAATGTTTGTGAACTGTGAAAGAAATTAGAAGTGTTTAATCAGCCTTGAAGCTGGTGTGTGTGTGTGTGTGTGTGTGTGTGTGTGTGTGTGTGTGTGTGTACATGCATGCTTGTATACATATTGGAGGATGATCAGAGAAGCCCAGTGGAGAAAAAGTTAAACATTCCTTCCTGTCTGCTCTTATAGCCCCTGGGTCATGCCTCTATTCTAGCTCCTGTCTTAATTAATCACCTATATGTCCATTTCTAGCAGATGCTGTTGGAACCCACCTGTAGCCTCTTGGCATCCACTATCCTAGTGCACACACATGGTGTCCTACTACAGGAACCTGCAACTTTCCACCTGAGCAGTTTTTCTGCATCCACAGGCAAGGAAAACCAGAAGTACAAGAGGGTTAAGGGTCCCTGGGAGCAGACCTCACCTTAACCAGCGATGGATGAGAGTTAGGTGATAAGTAACCTACCTTCATCACCCCTTGGCAAGATCTCTAAGGAGACAAGTTCTTCAATACATCCAAGAGTTCTCAGACAGGGCCGAGCCCCAACATGATAACACAGCCTTTATTACTTTCCTTCTCTGCCCAACCTCAGTCCCCCATTCATCTACCAGTTGTTCTGGGATTGCCTCTAAATAAACTTCTTGCACATCCATCCTGTTCTCAGAGTCTGCTTCTAGGAGAATCAAAGCTAATCAGTGATTCTCCTCTCAATGAAGGGCTGAGTCTAGCACAAAGACTGGTAGACACTTGGACTTTGTAAATGTTGAACAAATGAATTAGTGAATAAACAAATGAATAACGAAGTGTGAGTGACTGATCACACTTCCCACCCTATTTTTTTTTTAATGAAACCCAAATAATTCTCTAAATAATGGCATTTTGGAGGAGAAAATTACAATCTGTTTGGGAAGTAACTAACAGGTGATTTGGCATCTAAGGAACAGGCGACACCAAGGCTGGTCTTGGAGGGAAAAGTGAGGCTTTTCCTTTCCTGCATTTGGGTATCTGCCCCCCCCCCGCCCCCCATACCTACAAAGACACTAATAACAGTCTGCCTTCTCTTTGTGGCAGTTTTGATCAGATTCAAAGAGTTCTTGGAGAATGTATTCTCATGATAAAGACCCTAAGGAGACCTGACGAATGCTATGTAATTCTCATTAAATTGGTGGCATTCATTGATTTGTTTATTCAATTCATTTGTTTGTAAATTTATTTATTCAATAATTAACTTATTCATTATTTTGTTCTATCTCCCTCCTGACTAAGAATCAAAAACACTGCAAAATGGGCAGTGAGTCTATGCAACCTTTTCAACCTCCTTTGGGAGCTGCTCTCCCCTGTCCTTCCAGCTGCACTTTAACTGTTCGAGTCTCCTTCCCCTTCTCTGATTTCCAATGGTTTCTGATTCACTTTTGCTCCTTCTGTAAAACTCAGCCCTTTCTGCTGGACATGAGGGGAATCAGCCAAGCAAAACAGTTGACACAAAGGTGTGAATGAGGCAGCAGCTTCCAAGGAGGAGCTCATCTTGGAGTCTCTACAGTTCAGACTGTGCTTTTCTCCTTTCTTCTCTTACAACAACCCTACCTTGGCCTCCACCCTGACACCTAATTAGATTAGTACCAGTTTAGCTTCCCCTCCCTTGTCTTTTTCTCACTCTGGTTCCGGAATAGCCAAGGGTCAGGGTCGGGGTTAGGGTGGGGAGAAGAAAGGGCAGCTCCCTGCAGCCAGCTCTGGATTGGTCAAAAGGAGACAGGACCTGGGTTTGCTGGGAATGGAAAATAGAATGTGTGCAGAAGGGAAGGTTTTTTTTTCCACGACAGCAGGAACCATGGTCCTGCAGTTCATATTTCATTAACCCCTTACAGTTCAATCAGCAAGTAGAAAGAGCTCCCAACTACGAAGTAACACACTATGATCCATAGAAATTGTAGGGTGATCTACGGGCATGTAGATTATGTAGATGGTTGTAGCTCAACTTTATTGACAGGTATTCTGGTCCCAAAATGCCTGGGTGGAATCTCTATTCTGCTATTAACTGGTTGAGTGAAGTTGGATAAGTTAATGTGCCTTGGGATTTACATATGTAAAATGAAGATGATAACAAAGTACACGTGCCCTAGGGTTATTGGCCAAATAGATCCATCCATATACAGCATTAGAGTAGTAACGATGCCTCATAGCTATTAAGCACTTACTGGGTACTAGACACTTCTCTGAGAACTTCTGTTCACAGGCCTAGATTTTAACTACGTGCTGGTATCAGTTTGGCAAAACGTGACAGTAAAAACCTAAAATACCAGTAGCTAAGGTAAGTTTACTTATCTCTTATATAAAAGAAGTCCAGAGGTAAGAAACTCAAGGTGGGTGTGGCTACTCTGTGGTCATCAGAGGCTTAGGCTCCTTCTACTTTGTCATTCAAATGCTAGTTTCTATCCTCAAGGTCATCTCATGTTCCTTGGAACTCTAGCCATCATGTCCATATCTCATGCAAAAGGAAGATGAAGAGGTATTCGGGGGTAAAGATGTACCTTCCAGGTGAGTTAGCTGTCCTTCAGGAGTTTTCCCAGAGATCCCACATGCTACTGAACCTCCCATCTTATTGGACAGAACCTGGTCACTTTGTCCACCTAACTGAAAGGAAGTCTGGGGAATATATCTTTCTATATGGGTGGGTCACCACCTTGAATAAACTGGGGTCTTCTACTAAGGCAAAAGGGAACAATAGATATGAGTAGGCATCAAACATTCCCTGTCAGTTTATCTTTTTAGCTCCCAACATCCAAACCTGCTCTTTTCCCTACGTAGATCATAACCCCTAGGTACCATACTGTGTTGGAAGTCTAGGATCTCGGAAGATATGTAGTTCTCTCCACCAAATCTGATGGAGTCTCCTTGAACCCCAGTGACCCATAAACTGGGACAACCTGTCTGCTTCACACTCTTCGTACACCCAATACTTAGTGCTAAAGCCAACAGCACACCTGAAGAGAAAACTCCCATTCAGTAAACGGGAGGATGGGTCAAACACCGCAGCCACCAGTCCATGGAATATGACAACTTCTGCAAGGCAGGCCCTGTGTAACAACTTAGAAGATTTCTGTTCTACATACTCCTGGGAAGTTCTATGTACGAGTGACCACAGCCAAAAATCTTGTCCAGCTAGAAGTTTTAAACCTGAGGGCTCTTGGAGTTTACTTAGAGATGTCAGTGTTCTGTCTATTCTTCTCCCCCAACCTGATAGCCGTATGAAACTTTGGTCAAGAAGCAATATACTTATTCCCATTTTACCAGCAAGTTGATTTAATACTGAGAATAGATTCAAGTTAGGTAATAATCTTTCAAGGTCTCCAATTATAGATTCTTAGCCTAGATGATAGTCTGCAGACAAAGCAAAACTGTATTTCCTATGATTTTTTCTTGTAAATGGATAGATGTTGCTTGACTTTATTTCTTGTAGAACTTTGCTAAAAGTGTCAATGTTGTCCCATACCAACTGTGGTAGGCAGCCCCTAAGATGGCCTCCAATGATTGCCACCTCCTGGTATTTACTTATTTAGTCTACTTCCCTTAAATGCAGGCTGGATTTAGTAACTATTGGTTAATAGAATAGCAGAGGTGATGGACATTAGGATTTGGGTGTTCTCTCTCTCTCTTTCTCTCTCGTTCTATCACTTTCTCTCTCTGAGAGAGACCAGCTGCCTTCTAGAGAGGCTCATGGCAAGAAATTGAGGGGGCCTTTGACCAATATCCAGTGAGGAACTGAGGCTCTTATTCTAATAGATTTTGCAGAACTAAATCCTGTCAACAACTGTGTCAGTGAACTTGTAAATGTATCTCAGAGGAACATTCAGGTGAGACTGAAACTCCAGGTGATACCTTAATTGCAACCCTAAAAGAAACCTTGATAAAGAAGGACCCAGGGATTTCCCTGGCGGTCCAGTGGTTAAGATGCCCCACTTCCAATGCAAGGGGAGCGGGTTCAAACCCTGGTCTGGGAACTAAGATCCCACAAGTCATGTGGCCAGAAAAAAAAAAAAAAAAAAGAAGGACCCAGATAAGCTGTGCTTGGATTTCTAACCCACACACAAAAATTGTGAGATAATAAATATTTGCTCTTTCAAGCTGCTAAGTTTTGGGAATAATTGTTATGCAGTAGAAACTTAATCCACCAATATTCTGGAATTTTCCTCTCTTTTGTCTTAATGTTGCAGCCTCAGTGAGTGTGTGAGCTCTGTTCCAACTTTCAGTAGGAACTAGGTTGGCCAAAATTTTGTCATAATATAGCATGGGGCATCCAATTTCTTGCCTGCAATATCCTAGTCCTTAATAGTTGTCTCTAATGCCTTATCTTATAAAGCAATGCCACATTTTAGGTTCTGTTTCTTTAGCACTTCTCTTGTAAGAACTAAATTCTGCATCATTTATATTAGCTCCAGCTGCATCTAACAGAAATGACAAATTATAGTGGGATACAAAAGAAAGAAGTTTATTTCAGTCTTATGTTCAAGAGTCTAGCAGTAGATAGCCTAGGACTGCTTTAGTGGTTCTACATTCATCAGTGTTCCAGGCCCCTTTCATTCTGTTCTTAGAATTTGGCATTCATCATGAAGATCACCTCATGGTCCAAGATGGCTGCTTTAGCTCTAGTCATCATATCCTCATTCCAAGCCATGGAAGGATGAAGCAGGTGAATAAGTCATCTTAGCTGAGTCAGCTCCCTTTAAGCACTCATCCAAGGAGTGTTTTCCATATGTATTTGTGCAATGGACAAAAAGATATTTAAGAAACAGGAGACCTTGCAAGTCCCTTCCAGTGTTTCCACAGCTTTAGACATTTTCATCCCACCTTCATGATTTTTGCTATATTTGCATGTTAACCATCCAAGTGATTACTTTGTATTGAATGATGTAGTAAAAAAAAGTTATTTCCTTACATTTACATACCATCTCTACCGTTTTTACATAATATGTTTTTAAATCAACTTACTTTTTAAGACTTAAATATTTTTTAAAAATAAAATCTTCAGTTAGAAAGTAAAGTTTCCATAAAGGGTGTAGAAAATAAGTTAAATTAAGTTAAACAAATTTATCAATTATACATGGATACCAAGTCAGCCAGGAAAAGCTCTGAGCCATTGACCTGCCCTCTTCTTGTTAAAAATGAAGATTAGCAAGGCCCAGATTGAAGCTCTCTCCTGGATGAACAAGAAGGTTTATAAAAAGAGTAACTTTCTCACTACATTATTCAACATAACTTAAAGTCCCATCGATGTACCATCTAAATAATTTCAATTTCACTAGACGTCTATGATCTACACTTTGGGACACACTGGTGCATTTTTTGACCAATAGGGAAACCAATTTTCCAGAGGTCCTGTGTGATTCTGTTTGCTCCTTTTTTCTCTGTAATTTTTGTAAAGAGTTTATTGCCTGATACCAGTCAGCTGTTTGAGTCTGTATCTGTCTTTTAGTCTCTGTGCTTAGAAGGCAGAGCAAGATTGATCCTTGATCCCCAGGGGAAGACTGGGGCCTGCCCAGAGTCAGTGCCTTTGGTGGGCTGTTGCAAATGGAATTATCCAAGGACACACAGCTTGTGTGCAAGGGTGCGACTGAGGCCCATACCTTCTGGGTCCTCATTCATGGTGCTTTCTAAGTCAGGTTTCCAGAGAGAGGGATCACTTTGATTCCAGGGACAGAGATCAAAGATATTTAAAATCAAGTGCTGCATTTTTATTTTTACAACTCAAGGTTACTCTTGCTTTTTTCATGATAAACTACTGTATATATAATAATAGATTAAAACCCAGCAATGATTAAAGTAGAAATCTCAAGGAAAGTTCAATTATACTGTTGTTATCAGTGATGACAGTAATAGTAAGAGTAGCTGCCATTCATTGAGCATTTTCTAGGTGTCAGGCACAATCCTAAGCACTTCTCATGAGCTAAGTAACTACTATTCCCATTTTCATCAGAGGGAACTGAGGCATAGAGTAGTCTTTAACCAGCACACAAGATTCAACAGATAGTAAGTGATGAGAGATTCTTCACTGAACTTACGTACCTCTTCATATCCTCTCAGCCTCACCTGGGTTTTGTTCCAGGGGCTGCTATAACAACAAGCTCAGTATGAGTTCCTGCAGTGTGCCTGTTGCCTCCTGACCTGGCGCTTCTTTGTGAACTCAAATCCATAGTACCCCTAGTTACCTGTACATACCCAGAATAATCAGGGAATTAATGCCCCATATGGAAAACCTTTGATCAATGGGACGTGAAATCAGGTAAATTGATTCTTCCCTATCGTTCCCCTGGGCAGGCTGTGCAGAGATGCATTTTATATATTTCCTGGAAGACAACTCTGTAGGATCAAGCAACCAGTTGTACCTCATCGTAGCCAGCTTGAGAAAGCATCTTTTATTGGTCCACCCTCCTGTTACCTCCCTTTTCCCCCTCCCTCCTGATTTCTGCAATAAATAAGTTTTTAAAAAATCACATAGGCCCTTATCTTTGGCTCTGTTTTCCAGGGAACCCAGTCTATGACAGCACAGATCTGTCCAATTCAAAAGCCTATGCCTAAGATGCTGAGTTATACTGGTTTTATGTATGAATCTTCAGGGTAGGCTGACTTCCTGGTGAAGTGCCCATGACCTTTGACATGTTGATGATGTAGCCCTTCCCCCTCCACACTCCCAGCCTCACATGTTACTCTTCTTTGAGTTCTGTTTACCAGCTATGCACAGTTCTATTATTAGCCTTTTGCCCTTGTTTTCTCTTTTGAGAATACTATTCTTCTCCCTTCTTCTCTATTCCTTTCTGCTTTCTTTCTTGGCTACCTCCTACTCATTTTTCCGAATTCAGTCCCCATGGCCTTTTCTGATCTCCCCTGTACTCACTGTCCTCAGCCTAGATTAGTTTTCTGTTTCCTGTATCTTACTCTGATGTGCCTTCCTACATGTCATCATCTGCTCTCCTTGGAGTCCCCAGCCCTTCGAAGGCTGGGTGGTGTCCCATTGACATCTCTGTCCTAAATGTGAGCACATGGCCTGCTGCTAAGTCTCAGCTAAGTGAAGGTGATGGCAGAGTGACCAAGTGCACAGGCAGTGTTGTCAGATGGCCCCAGGTTCCAGTCCTGCTCTGACACCTACAGCCATGAACTTTTGGGCACATCACTTAAAAGTCCTGAGCCTTACTGTCCAAATATGTACAAAGGGGAAAACCAAAGTAGCTATGATATAGTATTCTCAGAAGGACTAAATGACTTAAAATATACTTTGAATTTTGTAAGAGATAAATGTAAGCTACTATTACCAAAAATAAAGTATTGTGTTATTTCTTCCAAAAAGGTAGGAAAGTAGTTAGAAAAGAAAAGCTACACTAATTGTCACCTAGGTACAAACAGGTTTAATGAGTGCCCTTAAGATTTTAGGGGCTCCTGGGGCTCTCCCCAGGCCCCCAAAGATTACAGGCTAAGTCAATCTGTATACTTTTACTGGGTAACTCACCATGTACTAGACATTGAATACAGGGCTGGGGCTTTAAAAATGGTAAGTCTCAGTGCCTGTCCTCAGCAAGTTTAAGGTCTAGCAAGGTTATGACATCAAAGTCTGTGATCTGTTATCAGGACCACATTCTCCCCGTTTTGAGGATAAGTGCATTCATTTGTTCAACAAAGTATTTACTGTGCATATATTATGTTCTCAGATCTGTTTAGGTGGTAGGGACACAACGGTGAATTTATACTTTGATCTTTGAAGTTTATCCATGTGGGAAAGACATTAAAAAGCATACAACGAAGCAAATAACCAAGAGGAAAAACAAACAAACAAACAAAAGACAAAACCTAGATGTTCAACCAGGGAACAAGAGAGTTCCACGAAGGAACATCTGATTGTGCAAAGATATGGAAGTATGGAGAGCATGGCATAATCTGAGACCAGGAATCCACTGGTGATATGACAATACAGATCACTGGGAAGGGAAACAGGCAAGGCTGGAGGAGCAAGTTAAGGACAAAGAGCCAAGGGCTGTCCTGCTAGTCAGGATTCATTTCCATCACAGAAACCAATGGGAGAAGTGAAATTTGGATGGGCTTGTGTGACAAATCTTGGGTATGGGCAGAAAAGAACTTGGTACCAGAAAAACTCAACAAAATATTACCAAACCAGATCCAACAATACATTAAAAGGATCATACACCATGATCAAGTGGGATTTATCCCAGGGATGCAAGGATGATTCAATGTCCACAAATCAATCAGTGTGATACACCACATTAACCAATTGAAGAATAAAAATCATATGATCATCTCAGTAGAGGCGGAAAAAGCTTTTGACAAAATTCAACATGGATTTATGATAAAAAACTCTCCAGAAAGTGGGTATAGAGGAAATATATCTCAATATAATAAAGGCCATATATATCAAGCCTACAGGTGACATACTCAATGGTGAAAAGCTGAGAGCATTTCCTCTAGATCAGGAACAAGACAAGGATGCCCACTCTCACCACTTTTATTCAACATAGTATGGAAGTCCTAGTAACAACTAAGACCTAAAAAAAAAAAAAAAAGGAAAGAAAAGGAATCCAAATTGAAAAGGAAGAAGCAAAACTGTCACTGTTTGCAGAAAACATGATACTATTCATAGAAAATCCTAAAGACACCACAAAAAGCCTATGAGAGCTCATCAATGAATTTGGTAAAGTTTCAGGATACAAAATTAATATACAGAAATCTGTTGCATTTCTATTAATTGCAGTCTATTGCAAAGAGAAATTTAGAAAAAAATCCCACTTACAATCACATCAAGAATAAAATATCTAGGAATAAATCTAACTAAGGAGGTAGAAGACCTGTACTTGGAAAACTATAAGAGAATGATGAAGGAAATTGAAGACTACACAAACAGATAGAAAGTTATACTGTGTTCTTGGATTGGAAGAATTAATATTGTGAAAATGACCATACTACTCAAAACAATCTATAGATCCAGTGCAATCCCTATCAAAATGCCAATAGCATATTTTCACAGTACTAGAACAAATAATTCAAATATGTGTATGGAAACACAAAAGACACCAAATAGCCAGAACAATCTTAAGAAAGAAGAACAAAACAGGAGGTATCATGCTCCCTAATTTCAAATGATACTACAAATTTACAGTTACCAAAACAGTAGGGTACTGGCACAAAAAGAGACACATAGATCAATGGAACCAAATAACCCAGAAGTGATACCACACTTATATAGGCAATTTATATACAACAAAGGAAGGAACTCTACACAATGGGGGAAAGACATTCTGTTCAATAAGTGGGGTTGGAAAAACTGTACAGCTACATGCAAAAGAATCAAACTGTGCTACTCTGTCACACCACGTACAAATATAAATTCAAAATGGATTAAAGACAAATGTAAGACCTGAAACCATAAAACTTTTAGAAGAAAACATAGGCAGTAAGCTCTTTGATGTCAGTCTAAATAGTATTTATTTTTTGGATATGTCTCCTCATGCAAGGGAAACAAAAGCAAAAATAAACAAAAGGGACTACATTAAACTAAAAAGCTTTTACACAGTGAAGGAAACTATTAACAAAATAAAAGGCTGCCTACTAATGGGAGAAGATATTCGCAAATGATAAATCTGATAAGGGTTACTATCCAAAATACACAAAGAACTCATACAACTCAACATCAAATAAGAAATGACCTGATCAAAAATTGGGCAGAGGATTTGAATAGACATTTTTCCAAAGAAGACATACAGATGGCCAACAGGCATATGAAAAAAAAATGCTCAACACCACTTAATAATCATGGAAATGCAAATCAAAACCATAATGAGATACCACCACACACCTGTCAGAATAGCTATTATCAAAAAGACAACAAATAACAAGTGTTGGTGAGGATGTGGAAAAAAGGGAAACTTCATGCACTGCTGGTGGGAATGTAAATTGGTGCAGCCACTATGGAAGACAGTATGGAGATTCCTCAAAAAATTAAAAATAGAACTACCACATGATCCAGCAATTCCACTCCTGGGTATTTATCTAAAGAAAGCAAAAACACTAATTAGGAAAGATACATGCACCCCTATGTTCACTGCAGCATTATTTACATAATCAAGATATGGAATCAACCTAAGTGCCCATCAATAGATGAATTCATATATATATATGCAATGGAATATTACTCTATAAAAAAGAACAAACTCTTGCCATCTGCAACAACGTGGATGAACCTAGAGGGTATTATGCTAAGTGAAATGAGTCAGACAGGGAAAGGCAAATACTGTATGAGTTCACTAATATGTGGAATCTAAAAAGCCAAAACAAATGAGTAAACATAACAAAACAGAAGCAGAGCTATAGATACAGAGAACAAACAGGTGGTGGCCAGAGGGAAGGAGAGTAGCGGAAGGAAAGAAATAGCTGAGGGAGATAAGAGTTACAAACTTCAAGTTGCAAAATAAATGAGTCACAGGTATGAAATGAACAGTGTGAGGAATACAGTCAATAACTATGTAATATCTTAATATGGTGGTATCTCCTAACTAGGCTTGCCATGATGATCCTTTTGAAATGTATAGAAATATTGAATCGCTATGTTGTGTAACAGGAACTAACATAGTGTTGTAGGTCAGTTACACTTCAAAAACAAGCAAATTCATAGAAAAAGAGATTTGTGGTTACCAGAGGCAGGGGTTGGGGGGAGAGGGAATTGGACAAAGACAATAAAAAATTACAAACTTACAGTTATAAAATAAATAAGTACTAGGGATGTAATACAAATCATGATAAATATAATTAACACCGCCATATGTTATATATGAAAGCTGTTAAGAGTGTAAATCCTAAGAATTCTCATCACAGAAAAAATTGTTTTTCTATTTCTTTATTTTTGGATCTATATGAGTTGATGGGTGTTCACTAAACTTATTGTGATAACCATTTCATGATGTACGTAAGTCAAATCACTATGCTGTATACCTTAAACTTGCACACTGCTATATGTCCATTATATCTCAATAAAACTGGAAGACAAAAAATGAAGTCATCCTGGCTTAGCAATTGGCTAGTATCCTAGACCTACTTATACTTTTACTGAAACTAAGGTACAGAAAACCTGCTTTTCTGATTGGAATGATAATATTTCAATTTAACACATATTGAACACCTATTATGTGCCACACCCAAGTCTTTTTGTATTTTTTAAGATGAATAGAACAAGTCTCTGCCAGAACAAAGCAGCATAATCCCATGTTTATTAAAAACACATTGTATTTCAAGCCCTTACCTCCTTTAATTTTCACCACACGCCTGTGGAGAAGCACGGAAGACTCCTGACCTCCATTGCACACTTTCTACTAGAAGTGAACTGACTTTCTCAATCTCTTCCAGAGAATCTTCCTCAGTACTGCCCACTCTAATCTCCTGAAGCCCACACATTTTGGCTCTCTTCTATCGCACATGAACTAAGGGACTCCCTTAGGCAGCTGTGGGCTGGTAAGTGTCGAACAGCAGCCTCTCTGAGTAGTGTTTGATGATTGTCATGGTGTGAATACTCCCACGGTGGCTGATCTCAAACTATCAGTGTGACATCACTGAATGCAGCATTGGAAAGAGTTTTGCATGAGTTCTCTTGAGTCTGAGGGTTTGATGGTCTCATCAGCCAGATTGTAGCCTGGGCCCTGGAGGAGAGAGTGGAAAACCATCTTCTTAGAATTTGGTTCCCGTGGTCTATTAAAGGTTGAATTGTGTCCCCCACCAAAGATATACTGAATTCCTAGCTCCAAGTCCTCAGAATGTTACCTTGCTTAGAAATGGGGTCATTGTAGTAGTAATTAGTTCAGATGATGTTATACCAGAGTAGGGTGGGCCTCTAATGCAATATGACTGGAGTCCTTAAAAGAAGACAGCCATGTGAAGAGACAGAGACACAAGGAGAAGGTTATGTGCAGATGGACACAGAGATTAGAGTGATGTATTTACAAGGTGAGGAACTTCTGAGCCTTGTAGAAGCTGGAATAAACAAGAATGGATTATCCTCTAGTGGTTTCAATGAGAGCATGGCTTTGCCAATGCCTTGATTTTAGACTTCTGGCCTCCAGAACTGTGAGACAATACATTCTGTCTGTTGTTTTAACTCACTCATTTTGTGTCACTTTGTTATGGCTGTCCCGGGAAACTAATGGTTCCTTTGTTTTCCTGTACCCTGCACCATCTGGTTTGAAATATGTCTGCCCTTGGGCAAAATCCCGTTGGGTTTGTGTTTATTATTCCAGTGCTCTTTCTTTCTACTCCTTCCACATTTGGATTAGACTACAGAAATCTAGTGCAGTGAGCTAAAATATAGGATAACCCATTGCTTTACAGAGGTAAGAATGTTATCACATCAGCTATAATTATTTAAACCCATACTAGGTATCAGGTGCTATACCAGGTGTTTCTTTGTGTCGCCACATTTAATTTAATCTTTGCAACAACCCTATGACTGGGAATAATTATCCTCATCTTACAGCTATGAAAACAGAAGCTCCATGATATTAGGTGACTGACCTGATGTCACAGAGCTAGTTAAGGACTGCAGGCTTGTCAACTCAGGTGTGGTAGACTCAGACTCTACACAACATCTTAGCACTCCACTCTGTGGACAATTTGTGGGAATCTTAATGGGCTACAGCTGCACAAACACCTCAGGGATTGCCCCATCTGGACCCAGAGATAAGATGGGATCTGAGGACAGAGGAGGAGGATTCAAGATGGTTAGAGAAATCAGGTCAATTGAGTAAATAACAGTGATCTCCTCTTTGAGCTTATCCACAGTGAGTGGTTGCCATTTCCATGTGGTAATAATAGTGATAGGCCCACATTGATATTATAATGCAATGACTTAATTCCTTTTGTGTGTACAACACTGAACAGCTATGATGGATTTTCCCTTTAGTGGCTGTCATTAATTCTCAGGCTCTGGAGCCAGACAGAGCTTGGTTCACATTCCAGCCCTGAAATTTGCCAGTGGTCTCACCTTGAGCAGGTTGCTTAATCATACTAAGTGTCAGTTCACTTGCCTCACTTGTAACCTCTTAGAAGGAATAAATGAGGTGATGTGGAGTGGGGTTGATTCAGTACATAGTAGATGTTAGGGGGAGGAGATTACTCCTCCTGTTCTTATGAGAAAGGAGTTTTCCTCAACACCTCTGGCCTACTGATCCACTGTTATTTTCCCCATAGCGTGCATTGGTGGGTGACACGTTTCCTGGTTGAAAGAAGCAAATCCACCAAAAGATCAAGAATGCACCTCAGCTATCTGTTTCCCCTGGACCAGTGCTATGCTACTCTGTGTTTTCAATCTTATACCCCTCTTATAGGTTGAATTGTATCCCCCCAAAAGATATGTTGAATTCCTAACTTCTGGTACCTGTCAATGTTATCTATTTTGGAAATAGGGTCTTTGCAGATGTAATCAGGTTAAGATGAGGTTATTAGAGTGGGCCTTAATACAACATGACTGGCGTCCTTATAAGAAGGGGGAAACACCATGTGAAGACAGAGGCTCACAGGAGAGAATGTCATGTGACCATGGAGACAGAGTTTGAAATGATGTGACTGTAAGCCAAGGAATGTCTGGGGCTGTTGAAGAATAAGGAGGTGGTTTTCCATTATCATCTCTCCAATCTGAGGGGGAAAAGAGTAGACAGGAGACTATGAAAAAGGAAGAGCTAAGACAGAGGAAGGAACCAACATATATTGAGCACCTACTATGTCTGTACCCCTCCACTGAGTGCATTACAAATGTCTCATTTAATCCTCAGTCTGTAAGATGAGTGTTCTTAGTCTCATTTTCCAGGTAAGAAAATATTATAATAATCTAATATCTATCTACAGGGTCACCAGAGATAATAGATACCCAGCTCAAGGTCCCACAGTGAGCAAATGACTGAGAAGATTCCAAACAGAGATCTGTTTCCAACACCTGCCTGTGATTTTTCTACTTTATGCAAAGCAGTTGAGGCAATAGAAATCAAGTTGTAACAGGTAAAATTTCAAACACAGAAGGCCATTATCAGTGGTCATTATACTTTCTCTGACACGAGGATGGTGGAGAGGCACCCAGCTAAATTACAGAGAGGTAACATGGTAGAGTGATTAGGATGATGGCTCTGAAGTCACCCTGCCTGAGTTCTGCTGCCACCCCACCTCCACACTGACTTTCTGGGTGCCTTTGCCTTTGTCATGTGGCTACATCTCTCCATGCCTCAGCTTTCTGGCTTGACATGTGGCAATAGCAAGGACAAGGCTTACAGAGCTGTTGTGAGGATTAAATGAGTGTCACATAAAAGCACTTGGAATAGATTCTGTCACATGGTGAACATGATATAAGTGCTTGTTGCTGCTATTATTTTTTATTATTCAAAATGGGACCTCTCCCCTCCAAAAAGGCATAACGATACCAGCGTGACTGTCTCCTACTCATGGTGCATGGCTCCTGGGCTGTGTTACTGTTCTACTCTCTGCCGCTGTGACTTCCAAAATCTTGGCTGAGCCGGGATATTATGTTTCTAATTAAACAACTGTCTTCCGTGTTGGCTAACAGGAAGGCTTTTTGGTGATGTGGGGTGACTACTGTAATGTTTCATGGCCATTAATAAGAACACAGTCTGGAAGAAAAGTGCTAACATGTAATTTGCAGTCATGACTTCCAGCTCTAATTCAAAAAATGTCTCTCTGGTCCCTGGTGTGTGTGTCTCTGTCTGCTGGTTCACTTTGGCTGGAATGCTGCAGCCAAAGCAGGTGCATGGGCCTCTTGCCCCACTGGTAATCCTTTCCAGCAGGACTACCTTTGTCTGAGGAACTCCCTAACTCCTGAAATAAGTGTTCTGGAGTGTCCTGTGTAAAGATTGTGAACTGGGAAACTTTTACTTAAACTTGGGAGGCAAGCTGAAGCAGAGAATGAATAACTCGGAAGTGATGTGCTTCTAGGGCATTTCAGGATGCTTTATCTGTTTCTAAATTCTGGTAACCATTTTTCTAGGACCACAGTGACCTGCTCTCATCTGACCAGTCAACTATATTCCCTTCTCACCTGGGATATGCTTACCAGAAAGATGGACCAGACACAATAGATAGTACCAGTCCAACTTTGGGGATTTTGTTCATTGAGTATCATGCCTGGGGGTGGTGTGACTATTAGGGCATAAGGATTAAAATTCTCTTTCTCAAAGGAAGCTGCCTTTCTGTCCCTGGGGAAAGACCCAAGCACACCTTTCTGCTTCTCTCTGTCAGCACAGCCAATTCGTGGAGTTAATAATTACAGACACAAAGATCTCTTATTTAAATGATAAAAAATTTAAAAATTATTCAAAACTTCCTGGATATAAGGAGATTAAAAGGATATCTCTATTGGATGTGCCATATGCTTGAGAGCTGGATTAAAATGTGAGGATTTGATAAAAATATGGAATAAGAATAAAAAACAACTAGAGGCTCCAGAGAAAGAAAAATAGTCTACAAGGATGTGGTGCTCCAAAAACAAATTACTATGGTAAAAATCTGTAGATTGCAAGACATGAATTTCATATATAGATAGAAAATAGAAAAACAAATGAAATAGAAATTATCCCACATATAACCTATGCAAATAGACTAGAATGTAGATACTCATACATACACACCCCTGTCTCCACATCTGATACACTCACATAAATGAAAGGGCTCTATAAACACTGGTATGTACCTTCTATTTTTTTAAACTTAATAATATATATTGTGGAAGTTTTCATATTGGTAGCTACCATTTCTTTTATATCATTCTAGGACATTCTTTTTTAATAGTTTCAAGGTATTTCATTTTATAAATGTACCATGATTTATATCCACAATTAGCTATTAATGAACATGTAGATTCTGTCCAGTTTGGAGAATTTTATTTTTTGTATTTCTTTTCCAGCAATACTACAATGAATATCCTCGGCCACATATCTTTGAGAGCATGTGTGGGTACGTCTATAGAAAAAAAAAATCTTTGTAGTGAAATTTCTGAGTTAAAGGGTATTTTAATAGGTATTGACCCTTTGCCAAATTGACCTTCAAAGAGTTTATGCCAATCTCTACTTCCATTACCACCGTGTGAATATCCGTTTTCCCCCAGTCTTGCCCAAACCATATTTGTGATCCCTTTTAATCATTGCCAATCTGATAGGTAAAAGTAAAAACAATATCCTGCTGTTTTAGCTCTCATTTTAAATCACCGAGTGAGGTTAGACTTCTGTTCATATAATTCTAAGCAATTTGTATTTGTTTTTCTAAACTGAGTGAATAATAGGTGTACAATAATATTTGTTGAACAATTAAATACACTGCCTTTACAACTGCTCCTTTTATTGTTAATCTAAAAGAACTCTTAGGGAGTGAAAAATTAACACCCTTTGATATGGTTGTTGCAAGTCTTTACTTCACTGATTGCTCTTTGTCTTTTAATTTTATTTCTGGATTTTTTGCAGGGAGGCATTTATAAATTTGGTTTTTACTTTTAAATGTAGTCACATTTATTATTTTACAAATAATTTACAGTTTTAAATCTTGCTTAAAGTTTTCTCTTATTCCTCTAAATAAGCACATTGCCCTTAATAGGCCTCCTTTCTGCTGCTGAACTTTCCTTGTGATTTCCAGACTGTGCTCTCTTTCCATCCTCTGCCCATATGATGGCCAGTACTTGGAGAAGTAGGGGAATTCCTCTTGCTCAAGGAAGCCTTGCCATTGCTGAGGACTCCTAGATATCGGCACATATAACTAGCGCATTGAGGGCAGATGATTCCACATACAATGTATTATGGAAATCCAGAATAAAGACAAGGAACATTCTGGAAAGTGTCCTGGCAGTAGAAAGTTGCTGCTGCAGAGAGTCTTAGATGCCAGACCAAGAAAACTGATCTCTCTCCTGCAACAGTTAAAGGAGAGCTCACTGTTCTTACACTTTCTTACACTTTCCATCTAGATTGAGATAGAAGAACAGGGATATTAAATATTTTTTTCTTTCCCTCTGTAGGCCTACATTTAGGAATTCCTATCTAGACATCTTTCTCTTTGGGTTTTCCTCTGACCTTCATTGTCCATGGTTTGGGTGCATAAGACAGACCTAGGGCCTGCTGACCTTGCAGTGAAACCAGAACGTGACTCTGAGAAAGCAGGCTGTGGTAGACTGGCCTTTGGGCCAGATGCTGTGAGCCTTCTCTACACACATATGCCTCAGTCCAACCATGGGAGCTGCTGCTGCCCTCCGCTCATTATACTGCTTTCTCTCCCTTCTTCTGAAGCACTCCTTCATTTGAAGAGTGCCTCCCTCCCCATATTATGCTTTACCTAGGAGGGTAGATGAGTCCATCTAGGTTAGAAATTGGTATCTTGACTAGATACCACCAGGTACCCAGGGTTCTAGTATCCATCCATTTTGAGGATGCTGTGAGGAGAGCTCTCTCATTGTTTTGTCCCTAACTATGTCCCTGTTCCTGCCTTCCTGAGGCCTGAGGTTGTTCAAGCTTCCCGTATTCCCACAGGGTACCCAACATCCATCCAATAAGCCCTTTCCTCCCTTTGTTTAAATTAGTAAGATTCTGTTGTTTGTGCTCCAAGAACCCTAGCAGAAAGAAGAGCCCATAGGTGCTGGTGGATTATGCAGAGGTGCAGGGCTAAAGCCCTGGCTTGGTTCAGGGCAAGAGCCTCAGGGTGGGAGGGGTCTCTTTACTGGCTCCTCAAGGCCATGGCAGACCTTTTATGGATTCTTAATCACAGGGCTAGGAAGACTGGGCCCCCTGACCATATCAGAAAATCAAGTCCCCTGGAGAGTCAGGGACTCCATAGGACTGAAGAGCCCATGACAATTTTTGACAGTTCTTGTAAGGTAAACCATGGGGATTATACTCAGGTTGATTGTGAGCTGGTGTTAAGGACCCTCACTAGCTAAAGTCAGAGCCAGGAAGCTCTGTCATCTGTTTGTGATTACAAGGCTCAGCACGCCCCACCAAAGGCCCTCTGGCGCCTTTCCTCTTTGGAAACACATTCAGCACATTTTTAGAAACCACACTGAGAAGCCCTCCCTGAGAAAGTGACTAAACACTGCTTAATATTCTGAAAACATAAACAGCCTCTGAGAAGCCAGTCATAAGCTGTTTAGGAAAAGCTGACTTGGCGCTGGTGGGAGCCAGCTGTTGCTGGCATTCGATTGGCAGGGGCTGTAAAATTCCTTGCAATGTCTGTATTGTCAATGAGTATATATTATGTTCGTTCTCCATCTTACATGCTGGAACATTCTGGTTGGATTTGTGTCCTCCTGGACATTTTGGAGAGATAAAGTATGCTAGGATCGATGTTCTCGCTCCATGCTTCTCTCCCTGTACCTGTGTATGGGTTGAATTGTACCTCCTCAAAAGACATGTTTAAGTTCTAATCCTCAGTAACTCAGAATGTGACCTTATTTGGAAATAGGGTTGTTGCAGATGTAATTAGTTAAGATATGGTCATACTGGAATAGGATGGGCCCTTCATCCAATATGATTGGTGTGCTTAAGAGATGAGGAGGGGGAAACATACCAGGAGAATGCCATGCCATGAGATGATGCAAGCAGAGATTGGAGTGATCCAGCTGCAAAGCATGGAATGACAAGGAATGATAGCCACCACAAGAAGCTAGGGAGAGACAAGAAAGGATTATCCCTTCTACAGTTTTCAGAGAAAACATGGCCCTGCTGACACCATGATTTTGGACATCTAGCTTCCAGAACTGTGAGACCACCAATTTCTGCTCTTTTAAGTCACCCAGTTTGCACTGCTTTGTTACAGCCCCTAAGAAACTGACATGCTATGGTTTAACCATCTCCCTATCCTATATCAGACTGTATCTCCCATCTCCGTTCTTTCTTTCATTTGCTCACTGAGCATTCATTAAGCATCAATCATGTTCCAAATCCAGCATTGGGTGCTGGATGCAGTGCTCACAAGGCACAGTTCTTACCCTCAAACAGATCAGAAACTGGGAGTGGGGTAGACATGGACCTGCCAACAGATAAATCCTCTCTGCCTTAGGTTCTTAGCATTTACTCTCCTTTACCGAACTGTGTGTGTGTGTGTGTGTGTGTGTGTGTGTGTGTGTGTTGGCTCTTTAATCACATTTTTGTGAAGTCCTCAAAAACCGTATTTTTTCCTCAACTGTTTTATAATGAAAGTGTTTGAATATGCATAAATGTTGAGAAAAAATAGTGCATTGATCACCCATAAACCCATTTCCTAGATTCAACAACTGTTTACATTTTTCCATATTTGGTTTACAAATTTATTTTTTATTTCTTCATATCTAGAGGTTGATTACTGCATTCTATAAGAGTAAGAGCTCTGGAACTAAGTTCTCTGAATTCAAATCCTGGCTTTATCAACTAGTTTTGTGTCCTTAGGCATGTTGCTACTCTCCTCTGTGCCTTAGCTTCCTCATCTGTAAAATGGGGATAATAATAGTGTTCAGATCATGAGGATGTTGTGAGAAATAAATGCAGTTATACGTGAATGTTGTTAAAACAATGCCTTTCAAGATGTGAACCTTCCATAAGTGTTTGCTATTTTAATAATGATTTTCCACAGTTCTCAGAAAACAGTGGGTATCTTATTCTCACAAGTGAGGCTGGGCTGGTTATTATGCATGTGAATCATGGGGGATCTTGCCCTCCTTTGGGCCATTCTCTGGATGATTATTCTTTTAGGGCATGTGCATTTGCCTCTGTTGGGAATATGCCTGTCTTCCTCATGGAATTTAGACAATATTTGCTCTGTTTACCACTGTAAGTGCCAGCGCTGTAAGCAGTACTAGATATATAACTTGGTATACAGTAAGCACTCATTAAATAGCTTGCTGAATGAGTAGTATCCAACACGCTGTTTGTTCATGCATTCATTCACTTACTCATTTGGCAAATATGCACTGAATATACTCTTGGTTCTTGGCAATTTACTATGTGCTGAGGCTTCATTGGTGAATGAGACAAAGTCCCTGTTATCAAGAAACTTTAAATTTGGTCTTGTTGATATATGATTTTGTATTCATTTGGTTTTTCAAGTGCCTCGTCTTACCAGCTAGACTGTAAAAGCATAGAGATCAGAGATGTTTCTTTTCTAGAACATGGAAGTCACGGTAAAGTTATACACATTAAGCAGGCTTTAGAGTCAGGAAAAAATGGAAATAAATTAAAACTCTTCCATTACATTGCCAATTAATATTTTACTTTACTTATCTTTATCTCAAGGTCTTTATTTGTCAAATAGGAATACTATTCACCAGCTATTGCAAGAATTGAATGAAATGATTCACAGCTCATAGTATATTATCTATAGTATAAGGACTGTGAGAAAGAATTCTACGCCTCTCCACTAGCTTCTTTTTTTTTTTTTTTTAAGATTAATTTTTATTTATTTATTTATTTATTTTGGCTGTGCTGGGTCTTGGTTACAGCATGTGGGATTTTTAGTTGTGGTATACAGACTCTTAGTTATAACCTGTGGGATCTAGTTCCCTGACTAGGGATCAAACCTGGGCCGCCTGCATTGAGAGTGCAGAGTCTTACCCACTGGACCACCAGGGAAGTCCCTCCCGTAGCTTCTAAATATTAGCATTTAGTTTTCTTTACTGAACTGTAAGTTAGTGTTATCTATATTCTACTCTCCCTTTCTTTCTAGTGATGTGGTGAATTGGAGGAAAGATGTGCAAGAGACTAAGTTGTTCCTTTTGTAATTTTCTGGCATTCTATGTCTGATCCTCAATTGAATGCATATAGCAAAACAGACATAGACTCACAGACACAGAAAACAAGCTAGTGGTTACCAGTGGGAAGAAGGAAGGTGGGGGAGAGGCCAGATAGGGGTATGGGATTAAGAGATACAAACTACCATGTATAAAATAAATAAGCAAGGAGGATGTATTGTACAGCACAGGGAATTATAGCCATTATTTTGTAATAACCTTTATTGGAATGTAATCTATAAAAATACTGAACCACTATACCATACACCTGAAACTAATATAATATTTTAAGGTCAACTCTACTTCAATAAAAAAAAAAAAAAAAAGAATTGTTGTGGATTTAACTGGCCTCCTCCCCGCCAAATTCATATGTTGAAGTCCTAACTCCAGTATCTCAAAATGTAACTACGGTTGAATATAAGGTCTTTAAAGATGTGATTAAGTCAAAATGAGTTTTTTAGGGTAGACCCTAATCCAATGTGACTTATAAAAAGAGGAAATTTGGACACACAGAAAGATATGAGACATGTGCATGCAAAGAGAGACCAATATGTGAAGATGCCACAAGAAGGTAAGCATTTGCAAGCCAAGAGGAGAAGCCTCAGAAAGAACCAAATCTGCTGATATCTTGATCTCAAACTTCTGGCCCCTGGAACAGTTAAATTTCTGTTGTTTAAGGCACTCATTCTGTGGTGTTTTGCTATGGCAGCCCTAGCAAACTAAAGAAGCAACTGAATGGGTAATGGTGCCATTTATTAAAGGAAAACTGGGACAAAAGCTGGTCTGTGTTTGTGGGGTGGTGGGGTGGCAGTTGTGACTAGAAATCAAGAGTTCTTTTATGACCTTGTACAGACCAAGAAGCCCATTAGACATACAATTAGAGACTCTTGGTAGGAAACTGAACATGTAATTGTGGTGCTTGAGAGCACTCAGCAAACAGGTAGTATTTGCACCCATGGGAGTAGAATGAGATCACCAAGGGAACCCGTGGAGAGGGAAGAGGCCTGAGGATTGTGCCCTGAGGTACTTTAAGGTAGACTCTGCAAAGGAGACTGAGATGGTGTCACCAATGAGGTAAGAGGAAAAACTAGGAAAGGGTGGTACTCTGAAGATCAAGTGAAGGAAGTATTTAAAGAGAGGAAGAAACGAACTGTGTCAAATGCTGTGAATATTTTGAGTAAGGCGAGTCAGAAAATTGGCCATTGAAGTTGGCAAGATGGAGGTTGTTAATGATTTTGAAAACAGTGGTTTCAGTAGCTTGGTGGGAAAGTTTCCAATCAAAATGTGTAAAAGGAAAATAGCTAAATAGAAATATAGGGTAAGAGTGAACTTTTTTAGGATTTTTTTTATTATGGTGTGTTTGAATGATGTCAGGAAAAGTCTAGTAGATGAGAGGATAAAGATTCAGGTGGGAAAAATACATAATTGTAAGAACAAAAATCTTTAGTAGGTGAGAGGATGAAGAATCTAGTTTACAGACTTGACTTCACGTAGGAACAGAGATGTTCACCCATGTTAATTAGAGGCAAGTCAAAATACACAGGTATAAATATAGACAGGGTGATAGATTTGAGGTTAGAGAGACAAGGAAGTCCACAGCTGCTTCTGTTTTCTCAGTTTAATGAGAAGCAAGACCATAAGCTGAAAATAGGGGAAAGTGAGAATTAGCATCTTTGAAGAGATCTGAGAAGATATAAAATGGTCATCTCAAAGAATGAACATGCAAATTTATTAAGGACATAAATTAGGGTTGTTAAACAGGGCTGAGTGGCCATCAGATGTTTGTGATCATAAGTTTAAAGTTAGACTGCTCAGCACACTTGTGATTTTTTCACCAGATATATTCAAGTATAATGACAGAGTAGTGGGGGAATTGGGATTTAATAGGACCAGAGTTTTGTGATAAGTAGTATGACAGGAGAAGGAGGAGAAAGTGAGCTAAATGAACACACAGTGGTGTCAGAACCATAATGGATCATGCATGCATCTAAGGTGTCTAAGGACAGCTGTGGAAACTTGAAGAGCAGCACAGGACAATAGCAACACTGTTGTGAGGTCAATGGAGCAAATCTCCCAGTGAGGCCAAAGAGAAGGGGAAGTAGAGCATTACAGGGTGAGCTAGCGATTACAAGGTGGTAACCAGAGAGTTGGATGCTTGAAATCATCCTTTGAAGGTGAAGCAATAGCTGGTGATGACAAGACCCAGGAAATGACCATGAGGACCATGCCCTAGGGATAAGCACCATAGGCAGAGCAGAGGGTAAGTTTCCTTGGATGAGGGTAACATGAAACTGGGAAGTCAGAGTGTTACACACAGCCAAGAAAAGCCATCTAAAACTGAATTCCCAGTTTTACCTCCCAAATTTGTTCCTCTTGCAGTTTTCTCCATCTCAGTTACTGGTGTCTCCATACTTCTACTTAACCCATGCACCAAATCTTGGAGCATAAATGAAGTATTTTTTAACTTCATATCCCATATTTAATTACTCAACAAATCCTGATGGCTATACCTTAAAAATATACACAGACTCCAATCACTATCACCTCAATTATCTGTCTCCCAAATTACTGCATTAACTTGCCAACTGGTCTGTCATCTTCTATTCTCAACATAGAGGCTGGAGTAAATTTTTACAAATATAAGACTGACCATGTTGGTTCTCTGATCAAAACCCAACAGTGGCTTTACATCCCATCTAAACTGACTTCCAAATCCTTACCATGGCCTACTGATTGCCTCCTACCTTCATCTCTCTAACCTCATCTTCTGTATCCCTTTTGCTCACTCTGCTCCAACCACACTGGCCTTCTCACTGTCTCTAGAATATGTTAGGCATGTCTAGATTCAAGAATTTTGTATTTGTGATTGATTCTGCCTGGAACTCTCTTTCCCCACACATTGCATGACCTTTCCTGTTATCTGTCACCTTGCTCAACTGTCACCATCTTGGCATCTTTCTTTAATATCCTATTAAAAATTAAAACAGTTTTACCTCTCACCCTCCAATGAGCTGCCTACCCACCTTTTCAGCTTTAATTTTCTGAGAAAAGTATAGCATGTATGTATGTGTATATATATATATATATATATATATATATATATATATATATATATATATCCTCAATAGAATGCATGCTAGGATTTTGATCTTTTCTTTGTCTATTGCTGTATTCCCAGCAGCCAGGGCTGTGCCTGGCACAAAATAAGTCCTCTGTAAATATTTGCTGAGTGAAAAATATGTGGCAAAAAGAGTAATGGTAGAGGAGACAAGAGTGCAGGCATTTACACCTTCCATGACATAGGAGAAGTGATCAGGAGGATATTAGATGAGAGCAGCATGGATGTGTTGAAGAAAGTGGAATTTGATGGAGTGCACTTCAGGAGGAGCTAGAGTTTCTGAGAGACAAGAAAAGAGCAATGGGAGCAAACAGAATTTTCTACATCCTCTTTTGGTCCTATAGTATGTGCTAAAGGAGGAAGGTAACTGCAACAGAGAGAAGAGGTTGAAGATATGGGGAAGGATTTGGTTGATGGATGACAGGTCCACTTGGGGAGTTTCTTATACAGTAAAATATACTCTAATTTATGCAACCCAACAATCCCACTCCGAGGTATTTATTCAAGAGAAAAGAAACATATGTCCATACAAATATTTGTCTGTTCATAGTAGCTTTATTTATAATAACTAAAAACTGGACATAACCCAAATGACCATTAACTGGTGAATGGAGAAACAAATTGTGGTATATTTATTCAATGAGATAACACTCAACAATGAAAAGGAAGATATTAGTGGTATATGCAACAACATAAAATAAATCTCAGAATATTATGCTAAGCAAAAGAAGCTAAACAAAAAACGATGACACACTGTGTGATTCTATTTATATTAAATCACTAAAAAGCAAAGCCTTGGGACTTCCCTGGCGGTCCAGTAGTTAACACTCTGTGCTTCCATGGCAGGGGGCATGAGTTCGATCCCTGGTTCAGGAACTAAGATCCTGCATGCCACGGGGTGTGGTCCCCCCCAAAAAATAGTATACAAAAAAGCAAAAGCCTTAGTGACAAAGAGCTGGTCACTGGTTGCTAGGAGCCATAGGTAGAGTAGGAGACTGACTGGAAAGAGACATGCAGTTGCTTTCTGGAGCAATGGAAATTTTCTAAATCATCAGGGTAGTGGTAGTTACATGACTATATTTATTTGTCAAAACTCATCTAATCTTAAACTTAATATTGGTGCATTTTATTATATTTAACTTATACCTAAAACTGATTAAAATAATTAACCTATTTACATTTTGCCTTATTGTGTGTCTCCTCCACTAGAACCCATAATGTAACTTCTTGAGGGTAATGTTTAGAACAAGTATGCTTGGCACATCATAGATTATAAATATTTGTTGGAAGAATATATGTTCCATGCTTCTGATAGCATCTTTGAACTCAAATATTTCTGCAATTGAATCTCATATTCACTATTTACTAGCCATGCCAACTTAGACAACATACATTTAATATCTCTAGCCTTGGTGTCCTCATCTGTAGTGTTGAGATTCTTTCATAAATGAAAATCAAATAATACACTGGAGTAATATACTTATAGAGCTATCTGGGATGTAGCAAGCGTACAGTAAGTCAAACAAATTTGTTATTATTTTATATCACTTTGTTTCATTTCAACTGCCTCTGATCATTTATTATTCTTAATGTACTTTTCTTAAGATTGGAGACCTTGCACTGAGTTCTTCTTATTGCCTGAAAGTCCTAGCACACAACACAGATGTTTGTTGAATATTACCTGATCCTATGAGTGTTTGAGAACCATCTTTCACCATGCCTGGGAATATGTATACACGCCATTGTCCTTTCCTAAGAATGTTACCTGCCTCCTTCATACACATGCATGAGTACATGTGTATGAAGGAGGCAGTACCCTCATGAGTACACACATGAGCATACACACAAATGATGTTTGTACTTATTGTTGAGGTTTAAGCAACCATTTCACAATAAAAATATCCCTGACTTCTGAGAAGAGATTAGATTACCTTGTTACATGCTTTCTTAGAACCCAACACTTTTCCTTCATGGCATCATAAAAATTTGCAATGATATATTTGTACAATTATTTGGGTAGTGTAAGGCTGGGTCCACAGCTGGGCCCATTTTATCTCTAACAGTCCATTAACACTTCTTAACAGGGAAAAGGAAGTGGGGGAAGTGGGTAGAGAGGAAGGCAGGAGCCTGGGGCTGTCAGATAAGGAAAGATTTCTCTTTTCGGAGAGGCGTGTTTATTTTATTATATTTTGTTTTTTTTAAAATTCGGATTTATTTTATGTTTAAGTACCAGGTCTGAGCTGAATTCCAGGTGATACAACAGTAACCAACAGGTGGGATGAGAATATAGGTCAGATTTCCAATAAAGGAAAGAGAAATCACAGAGACATTCCCCACAGAATTGTCTTCTTCCAAGTCATGTAAGCAAGCCATCTTAGGCAATGGTTGTACTTGCGAGGGGGTGCCTGGCAAGGGTCTGTGAAGTGTGCTTTCCCAATGTTATTCCCTTGCTCAGGAATTCACAGTTCCTCCCCTTTATGCAGTTTACAGCCGAAATTCCTTAGGCTGGTGTTTAGAGCCTTTTCTGATGTAGCCCAAATGTATTTTTCCTGCTTTCACTCATAATATTTTCTATCCTTCTTTCCAAAGAGGACCTTGTTCCATTCCTTTGCTAGCTAGGCTCAAGGCTGGAACTCTTGGGCTTCCCTGGTGGCGCAGTGGTTGAGAATCCGCCTGCCGATGCAGGGGACACGGGTTCGTGCCCCCGTCCGGGAAGATCCCACATGCCCCAGAGCGGCTGGGCCCGTGAGCCATGGCTGCTGAGCCTGCGCGTCTGGAGCCTGTGCTCCGCAACGGGAGAGGCCACAACAGTGAGAGGCCCGCGTACTGCAAAAAAAAAAAAAAAAAAAAAGGCTGGAACTCTTTTTCATATACCTGATCCTTAAGCTTCAACTCTGTTTTGAAACACATATTCTGATTTTCATATGTTGTAACTATAAGATTCCTTCTCATTGTTTATGGAGCTCACCTCTAAAAACAGTTTAGAATCTACTAAGATGTCTGATACATAGCAGGAATTGAAAAAAATTGGCTGAAATAAGTGTACACTCTTGATAAATGTACATATCTTGATTATCTCTTATGGCCCACATGGAGACATACAACTTTTAGTGTATTTCTTTCATTTTATCTTTAGTCACAATATTTATGAACACATGCTAGACAATGTGGATGGTCCTGAAGGGACAATAATGAAAAATACAGTGATTTTCTTTAAAGAGCTATAGTCCAGTTGAGGATACAACCCAATAAACAGTAGATTAAAACATGGCATGAGATATCACCCCACACATGTCAGAATGGCTGTCATCAAAGAAACTAGAAACAATAAGTGTTAATAAGAGTGTGGAGAAAAGGGAACGCTTGTGCACTATTGGTGGGAATGTAAATGGGTGCAGCCACTATGGAAAAAAGTGTGGAGGTTCCTCAAAAACTTAAAAATAGAACTACCATATGATCCAGCAATTCCACTTCTGGGTTTTTATCCAAAGAAAACTAAATCACTAATTTGAAAAGATACATGCATCCCAATGTTCATTGCAGCATAGCCAAGATATGGAGGAAAGCTGAGTGTCCACTAATAGATGGATGGAAAGGGAATATATACAATATATATCTACATTATAATTTAACTTATATGTGGAATCCAAAAATCAAAACAAATGAACAAACATAAAACAGAAACAGACTTATACAAAGAACAAACAAAGAACAAACTTGTAGTTTCCAGAGGGGAGGAGAGTGAGGGGATGGGCAAAATAGGTGAAGGGGATTAAGAGGTACAAACTTTCAGTTATAAAATAATTAAGTCATGGGGATATAATATACAACATAAGGAATATAGTCAATCATATTACAATAATTTGTATGGTAACTAGATTTACACTGGTGAACACTTTTTAATGAACAAAAATATTGAATCACTATGTTATACACCTGAAAACTAATATAATATTGTAAGTCAGTTATATATTAATAAAAAAACATGACATGAATAGTCCTACTCTAAGGGAAGCTCAGTGTCCTGAGGCAACACTTCAAAGAACATTTGGAGGACAAATGGAGGGTTGGGGAAGGTTTTCCAGAGAGGTGAAGGCACTGTTTATTTTTCCCAATCCCGTTGGCCTTTCCTGAAGGTAAGTTCTTTGTTCCAGTGGAAAATATCAGCAATTTTTCTATAGGGTGCAGAGAATAAGCATTATCAAAGCATTAGCTAAGCCTTGTGCAGGGGCTTCCTTCATCACCATAACAGCTCTTTGTAGTAGAGGATATCATTATGCTCGTTAGAAAATAGAGACTACGGAGATATAAACTTTGCTAAGGACACACAGCTGGTAAATGTGGGCCCCATTCTGTCTGGCTCCCAATCCAGTGTTCTTTCCTACGAAAAGCGAAACAAAACAAACAAACCCCAAATTATTGCATGTGACAATAAAAACACTATAAAAATTGGCTTCCAATAATCATTCTTTTTTTTTAACCCAATAATGTAGTGGTGGTGATGTTAAGAGTAATAGCACTACCTCCTAAACAGGATACTTGCTTTCCATCTTGATGAGAAACTTCCTAGCAACCCCATTCATGCAGCCCATTTTACAGATGAGGAAGAGTTCAGAAATGCTAAGAAACTTATCCAAGGTAACAATACCACACGGAAGCAGAGCCAGGTGCAAATGGAAGCCTTTGATCTCTCCTTCAATGTTCATATCTGGCAGGGCCTCGAAAGTTTAGCAATTGATATTCTAATTACTCTATCACTATTTTTCCCATTTGTACAACAGAGATGTATTTTACCTGTGTAGTGAGTGGAGAGAGGTTAACACAGCTAAACATTCGTCTTTTCCTCACTTGGCTTAATGGGAACATTATCCAGAAGGACAATGGTTCAGCACACAAGTGATATTTAGAAGCCTTGAAGAGTAGGTGTGGATAATATGTAAGAGCTATTTTTTTCTTCACATGAACCTGAATTGGTATACAGCAACTGATTAATAACCTTAGGAATGAAAATGTCAGACCTATCACATAAATATTATCCAGCAGACTTCAATTTGTTTTGGATAAGGATCAACAGTCACACATAAGGCAGAAGAGACACGTATGACACCAAAAATCCCCTCTAAATATCGCAATCTATTTAAACAAGACATTCAGAAACACAAGCAGTTTAATTAACAATCCATTATGTAAGTAACATTTGCTTATTTTAATTACTGGGAACCTCAGTTAGGTCTCTCCCATAGTGAAGAACACAAACCTGTTTCTCAGGTAATGGTTTGTGGTTGATGTTCTTAGAAATCCTAGTACCTGGTGATGACTCAGTTCTCTGGTGTAGGAAGCCAGTGAGGAGAACAAGGCCTGGCATAATACCCACCAACAGTGGAGGGCTATTGTCTTTGCAAGTGCTACTGTGGAAACGAAATCCTGAGATCCAAACTCCATCCTCCTCTGCTTAAAACCTTTCATTCTTTGCTTTTGCTTTCAGAGGTATTCAGACATATTATCATGAGTCACTAGGTTATTTATGACAGGAACTCTCCTACTTCTTTAGACACATCTGTTGCTACTCCTCCCTTCTGTTTTGGCTGTGAAATTCCCTGGGTCTCAGGATATTTCATGCTCTCACCTGCCGTCAGGATTTTGCCCATGCTGATTCTGTCTGAAATTCTCTTCTTTCCTTGCCTAGAAATTCCACTCACTGTTTAGGGATGGCTCCAGTATCACCTGCCTGCAAAATCTTCTCAAACCCCTTACTCTCATTTCTGCCACGCCCAACAGTCACTCCTTGGCTGTGTCAGTGGTCTCTCCTCCAAGAAGTCAAAGAACTCAGTGTTTACCACTGTCACCTGTGCCTTGAAGAACAACTAACTCCTCCTGGGGGAAAACAACCCTCCTCCCTAGTTTGGACAGATGGATTCTCATACAGCTTTTTTATGTCCCAAGAGAATAGGAAGACAATCTACCAAAGAAGTACCCTGGATCAAAGAGTGAAAAACAACATTAAAATAGTTTCAAACCTTTTACTGGCCTATTGGCAGTTAAAGGGTAGTCAATGGAGCAGATGATTCTGTATGGAGCCTTGTTTCCCATAGAACACTAAGGACTCAAGACATAGTCTGAAGGCAAGTGGCCATTGCTCTCCACAATATTGGAAGATGTTATAACCAATGGGCAATAACAACTATGTAGATATCATTGCTGTTAGGATATTTATCCCCCTTACTTAAGGTGGATTTAGACAGTGCTGTGTTTGAGAATTGATGCTTATCCCTGGAAAATGTGTGTTTGCTTATTTTCTTGATCTAATATCTTTCATTTGATGCACTGGTAGGGCATAGATTCTATGTCCAGACCAATCTTTGTGTGAAAGGGTTAGGAATCAGCACTGAAGGCTTCAAGAGGTGGTATTCTGAACTATAGATTGGTGAACAGTCTGAGAAATGTAAACAGTTCAACTTTTCTTTAAGTTTCCTTTGTATTATGAGGATATCCATTCATGTACTGAGCCACTGTTGTTTGGCAGGTACTAGGTGCTAGAGATACAGAGTCTATAGAAAGCAAGATGCTTTTCCTAATGGTACTTAAAAACCTCATGGGGCAAGACATACAATAAACACAAAAGCAAAGAAATGTACAGGATGTGTTAATATCATGATAATAGCTATGCAAGGTATAAAAGTGGGTATTTTGTTAGAGAGCATCTCAAGGGATGTGGGATAAATTGGACAGTCAGTGAAGAGGCGACACTTGAGCTGAGACATGATATAAAGGCATCAGCCATGTGAAGACTTGGAGGTAGTAGATTCCAGAGAGAAGAAAACCACCAATTCACAGACCCAAAGGTGAAAACAAACTGAACACCTTCTAGGCACAGAAGTGGCTTGATTTGGATCTAGATAGTAAGGGGGAGAAAAGTCAGAGAGAGACTGGAGGAGGTCAGCAAGAACAGATCTTGAAGACTATGGTGAAGATTTTGTATTTTAGCTGCTATGGAAATATTAGAGTGTTCATGCAATACAGATGAGATCTGATTTATATTTTTTAAACTTGTTCTGTTTGTTGAGGGAGAATAGATTTGGGGAGTAGGAGGATAATGAGTAGAATCTGAGAAATAAGTTATGAGCCTATTTCATTCATCAAATTACAAATAACTGTGAGTTGCTGGGATTAAGGTGATCTCACTGGCAGTGAGGAGAAGTGGTTGATTTGGAGATGTTTTGGAGGTGGACATAGCAGGATTTGCTGTTTTAGTGCATGGCTTTATATTTTTACTTTCCATGGTTGTCACTCTTCAGTGACATTAGACACATGCATATAGCTTTGTGTAGTGGTACTGTGGGGAATGCAGTGTTGGGGCAGAGACTCACCTGCCTCTCATTCAGCCCCACTGCCGGAGCCCATCAACAGTGCAATAAGAGATCCCAGACTACCAGGGGCCTAGAGTCTTAGATGTGACAAACAATGTGAGAGCTGTGGCACAGATATCAAGTGCAGAAACAGTTGCCAAACTTCCTTGGTACACCTCCAAGGAAGACATGAGACAAACCACCTCTTCCCCAGATGTTGTAGAGGAATATGACACTTTAGGGGTTGGACAGACAGAGGGATGGGATGGAAGAGAGCCTAGGCACTGAACACTTACCCCTGAATTGTCATCGTGTGCTTGTCAAGTCTTTCACTAAAATATGGTCACCATAAAGGCTGGAGCTAAGTTGTATTCACTTTTATACTCCAGTAAGTGACACAGGATCCGGCACTTAGCGCCCAGTAAATGCCTGTCAAAGGAATGAATGGTGGAGTTGTTTATCGAAAAGGTATTGGTTTGAGGATTTAGGCTTCTGACTTTTTTTTTTTTTTTCTTTTTTCGGTACGCGGACCTCTCACTGTGGTGGCCTCCCCCGTTGCGGAGCGCAGGCTCAGCAGCCATGGCTAACGGGCGCAGCCGCTCCGCGGCACGTGGGATCCTCCCGGACCGGGGCACGAGCCCGTGTTGCCTGCATCGGCAGGCGGACTCTCAACCACTGCGCCACCAGGGAAGCCCCTAGGCTTCTGACTTTTTAAGCAAGTGTAGCAGGAACACAATTTGGAATCAGGTTTCCTGCCTTTTACCCACTTTTATGTCTTGATACATGATGCTGCTTCATATTTATCACTATAAGATGGCTGAACATTCTCCCTTAGAGGCCTCCTTTTGCCCCTGGCCTTGCACGATACAATTCGTACTGGCCAGAGGAGAGGCAAGCACATTGGCATGAAATGTGAATATGCCTTTTAACATTTCTCCCAGAGAATGTGGTGAGCCTTAGGAATTAGCTTAGAGGTTCAGCTGGGGCCCCTGGTCAGCACATTCTTCGAGCTCTTGGAAAAGGGCAAGCATAGAATATTTACAGCCATGGAGAAATGGCCTCATAAAAATGCATAAGGGTGTGTGCACAGAGTGATGACTTGGATGAAAAAAGCAGTGTTTACATACTGTTACACTAAAAATATTCACACCTCATCAAATTGTCAGTCTTGTTTGCTGGCAACAATGGGATTTTTCCCTCTGTAAGGCAGTAATAGCTCTCCGCAGAGCGCTGAGCATTTTGTCTCTTAATCCTTCCCAGATCCCAGCGAGGTGGGTGGTGAGGGTTAGGTTTCCTGTTGTATCAGAGAATAGATCAGGGTTCATTTCTTCCCCTTCGCTGCCCTCACATGATAGAGGATATTTGCCATCTCCTGTTTGAGATCTCTATTGTGGCTTTTGGGGGTTGGCCCTTCCTAAAGTCATCTGGTCTACTGCCCTTGTGTGGCTGGGGAAAAAGAGCCTTATAGGAGAGGAATCAATTAAACAAGACCTCTCTTCTACTCAGTGGAAAATCCAAGCCCAGCTCACTATTTTCCTACCTAGAGAAATGTGGGATGACTAAGAGCACAAACCTGAGTAAAAGTTAATTAGATATGGAGAATTTTATATGTACTAGCTTTTGTAATCACTATGGTGATCTTGTAAGGTTGGTTTTGTTATTATAATCATGATTACTATTAGTTATTACAGTTTCCCAGATGAGAACTATAACGATCAAGGTTCATGTAAATTCTGTATTCAAACCTGAAATGTAATTTAGCTCTATACGACATGAGATGTTATAGTAACCTCCACTTGGTACACATTTGACACACTGACATGTATCAGAGGTACCATAGTGTTTCCTTCTTGATATACTCTTGCAGAGGAAAGATGGCTTTGGAGAGAGACCTGAATTCAAATGCAGATGGGTGCCCTAAGGTGAGGCAGAAAGTATGCCTGTGCCTCAGTTTTCTCATCTATAAAAGCAATAAAATACAATATGCCCATGGCATGATGGATGTAAAAATAAAATGACAGAGCATAATGAAAGTGACTGTCACCTAGAAGTACTACTCCATACTTGTGGATTCACTCTGCTTTTTCCCCCCAACAGCAAGCTTGGTGGGTTTTGCTTGTTCATTTGTTTTTGTTTTGTTTTAATTTTATTTTAATAATCCTATTAGAAAACAAACACATGCATTTCTGTACTGTTTTGTATTCACCCTAAGTATTGACTTTTTTAGTGTCCAGGATGGGTAACATCAATCCTGTTTATTTTCACTAGTTATCAGACTTCTACTTGCAGGGGTCATACTCCTAAGCCTCATCTCAGAAGATCACTGAGTTAGATTCTTCAAGATTCTTGGCCATAGGAACCATACTGCTAGTCCACTGACTGCTGAATATGTATTGAGCATCTAGATATCTAGATATTGCATGGAATACTGAAAGATAAGGCTTGGTGAGCTCAAGGGAGCCAACAGGGGCCATTTCAATACCTATGAGGACTTAGGAATATATTTAACCTCTTTGCGCTTAGTCTTCTCATCTATATGATGGCCTAAAGATGAAGAGCTTTGAGAAGATTGAGATAATATATATAAAGTACTCACTCAGTGCCTTGCACGTAGTAAAGGTTTAGTCAGTACTAGTTATTAATATCATTAGCTAAAATATTTAGTAAAAGGTGACTCAAGTTAGTGATTTCCAGTTAAAGAAGATAGTATATAATTAAGTCCTACACACACTCAATGTCTTAAATTTTTTATATTAAGTAGTGAAAAAATATTAAATTAAAATATTAAATTAATATTAAAATATTAAATTAAAGTATGCATGCATTATATAAAATAACAATAAAATTAATCTACATAGCATCACCCAATACTTTTGAAACTCACCATATGCACCCACATGCCGTCCTTCTTCTTTCAGAGGCAACAAAAACTCTGAATTTTGTGTTGAACATTCCCTTGCTTTTCTTTATAGTTACACCGTTTACTTTTGCATCTTAACAATAGAAGTTTTTAGTTTTGCATGATTTTGACATTTATATAAATGGAATCTCATTGCTCTCAATCCTCTGTTACTTGCTTTGTTTCTTTAACATTGTATTCTGCGATATATCCACCTTGTTCATGTAGCTATGATCTATTCTTGCCAGTGCTGTAGAGTATACTTGTGTATGGATATAGCAGAATTCACTTACCCTTTTTTCTCCTAATAGACATTTTAGTTGCTTCCTTTAAAATTTTTTTCCTATTACTATCAGTGTTTCTATCCACATATTATATAAACTCATGGTGTGTATGGACAAGATTCTTTGTAGAATAGATATTTGGGAGTGAAACCATTAGGTCCACAGGATTTGAGCATGTTCAACATTACTATATAATGCTATTGTCTTGTTTTACACAGAAACTATAACCATTTATAACCTTGCCTGCAGTATATAAAGTTTATTTATAATTCTACCTTCCATCCTTGTCAGTACTTGATATTCTCAACCTTTAATTTTTGCTAATATGATGAATGAAAAATGGTACCTGCTTGTGGTTTTAGTTTGTATTTTTTTGATGACTAGTGAATTGAAGAATATTTTTAAATGTTTATTGGTCGTTAGAGCTTCTGCTTTTGTGAAGTGCTTCTTAAAGACTTGCCCATTTGTTTTTCCATTGCATTGTTTGTCTTTAATTTATTGATTAACATAAATTCTATTTCCTGTCTTGATACTAATCTTGTCATTACATATTCCCAAATATCTTCTCTCAATTTGTGGTTTTTCATTTCAGTTTTTATATTATGTCTTTGGATGAACAGATGTTCTTAATACTGCTGAGTACTTCATCATTTCTTCATGATTTGTACTTTCTATCTATTGTTTAGAAACCCTTCCCTATCCAGAAGTCATAACGATATTCTGGTGTTCCCCCGTATTAAGTTCTAAGTCTTACAGTTTTACTTTTTTATATTTAAATATTTAATCTACCTGGAATTTATTTTGTATATGTAGGAAATAGGAGTCAAATTTCATCTTTGTCCATATGAGTATAACTGATTTCTTCAGGATCATTCATTGAATAACTTATCTTTTGCCACTGAGATGTAATGCTGGCCCTGTCATGCATCAAATTTCCATATGTGTGGACCAGTTTATGGGCTCTTTTTTCTTCTCATTTACTTATTTGCCTATGTGCATGCCAACACCAGCCTGCTTTAGTTACTGTCACCTAATAATAATGCTTGGTATTTTGAAAGCCAGATCCCACTATTTTTCTTCCTCAGGAGTGTTTCGGTTATCCTTGGTCATTTGGTTTTTCACATGAAATGGTTGAGTCAACTTGTCAAAGTTCTTTAAAAATAACCTGTTGGAATGTTCTTAGAATTACATTGACTTTATAGATGAATTTGCAAAGAAACAACATTAATATTGAGTCTTACCATCCATGAACATGATGTAATTTTTAACTTCTTTAATTTTGCTCTTTTTTAATGTTTTTCAATAAGGTTTTATATGATTTTTCATAAAACTCCTTCCCAACTCTGTTAGGTTTATATCTAGGTACTTGATATTTTATGCCATTACAAATTCTTTCTCTTTTAAAATATATTTTCTGATTATTCAATTTTTTTGTATCTGTATCAAGAATCTCATAATATATCTATTGAGTTAAATGATAAATCTGTAGATTTGGACTTTTCTGTGTAGATAATCATGTCATCTATGAATAAACAGAGTTTTTTATTTTATATTTATAAACTTATACCATCTTTTTATTTTATTTTATTTATTTATTTTTTTACTTCCTGTTCTACTAGGACTCCCAACAAACATTGAATGAAAGCTATTTTCTTCTGATCTGAAAAATTATTTGAGAACTGATTTGAAGCTGGATTCCCCAGACAGGTTCTGCCAATCTGGGAATACTTTAAACCAATATTCAGCTAGAGGTTTTCAAGCCACCTAGTTACTGAGATTTGGGACCACAAATTTGATTGGAGCCAAATTGTAGTAAAGAATTTTCAAAGAACTTTTTTCCTCTTCCCCTAGTTTAGAGGTTTGAGAGAGGGAAATACTCTTTTACTCCCTTTAGGAGTACATTTTATGGTCACCCTTAAATTGTTTGTAGCTTTTGGGGGGTCCAACTCTATATATGTGGAGAATCTCCTAAAAGACTCATTACTTTGGGTGAACCTTGTAATTTTTCTCCTTGCTAACCAGGGCCCAAGTACACCGGAATTCAACAAACACCCTGAATGAGAGTTTAGTTCAGTGCTCTGCTTGACTTTCTGGAGTTCTCTTATTGAACTTAGATTTTGACCTTTAAGTCTTCTTACATACTGGTCAACCCGATGCATTTAAGAATAACTTAGATATTGTACTTAAAATTTTCAATGTTTTCAATGTTAGAATGCCTTGTTTATCATATTTCTGGAATCACAAGTCTCAAGCAGGACTTTTTAATATACCTCTTATGTATGTTGCAACTATACATGATAAGATACCATCCTTGCTTTCATAAAGTACACAGTAGAGTTGGAAGACAGACATGTAAATAGGGCATTACAGTAGAGGATCATATGTGTTATCATGGCATTAGCCATGTGAGAGGCTAGATCAGGACACTCAGGAAAGAGGGAGGTACACTTGCAGAGGCCCTGGGGTGAAATGACATATCTGGAGTTTTAGGGGTACCCTGTGATTCCTATAGGCACTATTTATTGACCTTCATCCCTACTCTAGAGGGTAAGAGAAGCAGGTTTACCATTAAGATATAAGAAAATGAGTCTCCAAAAGATCGACTGATTTGCTCGTGGGGCCATGGTTAGCGAACTGAAAATACTGTCTTTTGACTCTGAGTCCAGTTCCCTTCCCACCACTGATACAGTTGGGCCTTGAAAGATGAGACTGAATCCCTTCTGATATGTTCCTAGAGCTCCTGATCCAATGATCTATCTATAGAAGATACATGATCAGTGCTTGCCTATCACCCCAAAGCAGCTGTATTTGGAAAATGTAAAGCAATTTTACTGTATTGTTTTTCTCTGTACAAAACTTGGTCAGAGAAAGAGGGTTCTCTGGGAAGACTTGCTCCATAGTAGCTGACAGTGAGCCTCGAGCAGTGCTGCTAATAGTAAGTGAGGAGGAGGAGGAGCTGCTGTAATTGCTTCATAGAATTTCTAATCCTCTGTGGGTGCTGAATTCTCCCTCTGAAGTGGTCCAACAAGGGTCCACCAATGCTTGCTCTTTTTGTTCCTTTTGTTCTTTCACTCACTGAGTTTTCTTAAGAACTGATTTGTATAACCTGAGTATCAGGTATTTAACCAAAGCTTTGAACTTTGGCACCTGCCTCTCTGGACATGGTCAGTTGCTTTCTCTGATTTATTGACACTTTGCATGTTGACTTTCCATATTTAATTCCTACCTGGAGATGGCTATACATGGAGGTAGCTCTAGAATTTGTATACATAAGATGCCTAGGAAGAGAAATTTGGTCCAAAGGCAAAGGTAGGGAATGTTTCTTCAATTACATTTGCATAGCAAGCCCACAGTTTGAACTTGGGTTATCTGGCCCTTCCTTGCAGCACTTTTCTCACATGAAAATGAGATTAACAGTATTACTTAATTCATCAAGCTCTTGTGAGGATGAAATGAATGAATATATGTAAAGAACTTAGAAGAGTTTTTGATGTATGGATACCAAGGGGGAAGGGGTGTGGGATGAACTGGGTGATTGGGATTGACATATATATACTATTGATACTATGTATAAAATAGATAACTAATGAGAACCCACTGTATAGCACAGGGAACTCTACTCAATGCTCTGTGGTGACCTAAATGGGAAGGAAATTCAAAAAAGAGGGGATATATGTATACATGTAGCTGATTCATTTTGCTGTACAGTAGAAACTAACACAACATTGTAAAGCAACTATATTCCAATAAAAATTAAAAAAAGAGTGTTTGATATGGAGAAATTGCTCAACAAATGCAGGCTACAATAATATTAACAATAGTAATGCTTATATTTAAGCTGTTTATTTGGTGAAGTGTGTTTAGATGATCTTGTTGGCATTACTGGAGAGGAGGACTAGACTTCTTCTTTTGACACTTCAGAGGTATCTGTGGTTTTCTACATATCTGGCTGACACTAGAGTATAATTTCTGGTGGGAGGAAGCTTTTCACATGCCCTAAACCTCTTCTAAGCATTCACAGTTCCTAATATTTATCAATATTTGAGAATATTTCTTTTATACATTTAGAGTTTCCCATTTAAATACAGATGCTCTCTAAGGTGGTTGACAAAGCAACAAAACAGGAATTTGTAATTAAACGACTTAGGATGTTTCCATATAAATAGTAAAATTATTGTTCTAGTTCTGTGAAAAATGCCATTGGTAGTTTGATAAGGATTGCATTGAATCTGTAGATTGCTTTGGGTAGTATAGTCATTTTCACAATGTTAATTCTTCCAATCCAAGAATGTGGTATATCTCTCCATCTGTATGTATCATCTTTAATTTCTTTCAACAGTGTCTTATAGTTTTCTGCATATGGGTCTTTCATCTCCTTAGGTAGATTTATTCCTAGGTATTTTATTCTTTTTGTTGCAGTGGTAAATGGGAGTGTTTCCTTAATTTCTCTTTCAGATTTTTCATCATTAGTATATAGGAATAAAAGAGATTTCTGTGCATTAATTTTGTATCCTGCCATTTTACCTAATTCATTGATTAGCTCTAGTAGTTTTCTGGTAGCATATTTAGGATTCTCTATGTATAATACCATGCCATGTGCAAACAGTGACACAAAAGACCCCAAATAGCTAAAGCAATCTTGAGAAAGAAAAATGGAGATGGAGGAATCAGGCTCCCTGATTTCAGACTATACTACAAAGCTACAGTAATCAAGACATTATGGTACTGGCACTACAAAAACAGAAATATAGATTGATGGAACAGGATAGAAAGCCCAGAGATAAACTCACATGCATATGACCTTATCTTTGACAAAGGAGGCAAGAATATACAATAGAGAAAAGACAGCCTCTTCAATAAGTGGTGCTGGGAAAACTGGACAGCTACATGTAAAAGAATGAAATTAGAATACTTCCTAACACCATGCACAAAATAAACTCAAAATGGGTTAAAGACCTAAATGTAAGGCCAGACACTATAAAACTCTTAGAGGAAAACATAGGCAGAACACTCTATGACATAAATCACAGCAAGATCCTTTTTGACCCATCTTTTAGAGAAATGGAAACAAAAACAAAAATAAATCAGACCTAACGAAACAAAAGCTTTTGCACAGCAAAGGAAACCATAAGCAAGATGAAAAGACAACCCTCATAATGGAAGAAAATATTTACAAATGAAGCAACTGACAAAGGATTAACCTCCAAAATATACAAGCAGCTCATGCAGCTCAATATCAAAAAAACAAAAATGCAATCCAAAAATGGGTGGAAGACCTAAATAGACATTTCTCCAAAGAAGATATAGAAATTTCCAACAAAAACATGAAGGATGCTCAACATCACTAATCATTAGAGAAATGCAAATTAAAACTACAATGAGGTATCACCTCACACCAGTCAGAATGGCCATTATCAAAAAATCTACAAACGATAAATGCTGGAGAGGGTATGGAGAAAAGGGAACACTCTTGCACTGTTGGTAGGGATGTAAATTGATACAGTCACTGTGTAGAACAGTATGGAGGTTCCTTAAAAAACTAAAAATTGAACTACCATATGACCCAACAATCCCACTACTAGGCATATACCCTGACAAAACCATAATTATAAAAGAGACATGTACCACAATGTTCACTGCAGCACCATTTACAATAGCCAGGACATGGAAGCACCTAAGTATCCATCAACAGATTAATGGATAAAGAAGATGTGGTACATATATACAATGGAATATTACTCAGTCATAAAAAGAAATGAATTTGAGTTATTTGTATTGAGGTGGATAGACCTAGAGTCTGTCATACAGAGTGAATAAGTCAGAAAGAGAAAAACAAATACCATATGCTAACACATATATATGGAATCTAAAAAAATAAAAATAAAAATGGTTCTGATGAACCTAGGGACAGGACAGGAATAAACACACAGACGTAAAGAATGAACTTGACATGGGGAGGGGGAATAGTAAGCTAGGACGAAGTGAGGGAGTAGCATTGACATATATACACTACCAAATATAAAATAGATAGCTAGTGGGAAGCAGCCGCATAGCACAGGGAGATCAGTTCTGTGTTTTGTGACCACCTAGAGGGGTGGGATAGGGAGGGCGGGAGGGAGGCACAGAGGGAGGGAATATGCGGATATATGTATACATATAGCTGATTCACTTTGTTGTACAGCAGAAACTAACACATTATAAAGCAATTATACTCCAATAAAAATGTTAAAAAAAAAAGACTTAGGATGGGGTCTTTGCTACTTTGTCTTCTCCTTGTGTGGGCTTAGATAAGTTCATGAGGGCTGATTTTTGTCTAGTTCTTCTTTCCTGGTTAACCTCAGTTAAGTGCAGACTTGTTCTTGCTCATGGGCTGTGAGTGGAATTGACACAGGCCACTTCTGGACAGAAGCATTTGTCAGTGGGAGATCTTCCACTTCTTCTCTTCTCTTCTCCTGCTGCAATAGTTATCAACGAGGCCTCACTTTAAGATGACAGAGTCAAAGGATGTGTGATGACCTTGGAGTCTCAGTTCAACACATGTAAGAAAGTCAGTCTTGGAGCGTGCCCTGGCCTCAGATCACAAGGATTTTTTGTGAAAAATAAATCTTTGTTGCTTTGAGCATCTGAGATTTGGAAGTTGCTTGTTATTTCAGCCTATCTTTCATTAATAAAATCTCTTAACGTTTTTGAACCTCAGTTTCCTCATACTAGAAGTGGGACCAAAATACCTACATAACTGTGGGATTTTTGAAGGATAAAATTAACCAAGGTAATATGTACAATGATTCAAGGTTAATATCTGAACATAAAGTAATTGCTTCAAAATGATAGATGATGATGATGATGTTGAGGTTCAAGATCCAGTGCATAGTCTCAGGGATCTTAGATAGAGAAAACCATGAAAAAGTCCCTGGAGAGCATGGGGAATGTTTAGAAATTGAAAAGATTTCCAGCCCACTCACATAACAAAAGATCCCACATGTTGCAACAAAGATCCTGTGTGCTGCAACTAAGACTTCACACCACCAAAACTAAATACATTAAAAAAAAAAAAAATTTGTTCTTCTGACCTCCTCCATGGTGTCACTTAGCAATCAATGGAAAAAAAGGCAATGTGCTTGTTTCCTATCCTCCTCAGATGCTAACTGCAAATAAGCTAGCAAATGGCAAAAATTAGTCTTGGTTACCTATTTGCTCTGTCACTTATTTTTCCAACGTCCATATTTCTGCTTCTTCTAAGACCATATCCAACTCCTCCACCTGTGCCCACTCTTTGTTTTTTGTAATCAGAAATAAACAAATGAACTCCCCCTTATTGGTTGTTTTTCCTTAGAGTCAGAGAGTTAAGCTGATTCTAGGCTGTTGCCACTAAACTGTATTTCACTTTTCTGAGCTCCCTTCTCCTCAACCTATTTTGCAGTGTTGTTATCAGAGTTGAGGGCATGCTAGTTTGGTGGAGATTCATTGAATCTTACACATCTGTTGAACGTTTTTAACAAGAATTCTTAAGCTGAAAATAAGACATTTTAGAAATTCTGGACTTACACTGCACTTAAACATGTCCTTACACTTGTGAAATTCCAACAAATTAGAATCTTTGATTCTAGGGACAGAAAAGGACATTCTCCACCATGTAAAGGGATTAAGGATCTAACATTTATTAAGCACACATTACACTATATACATGTGCTATTTTATGCCATAACCACTTTTAAGGTAGTGGAATATGGTTTGAGAAGGTTAATTAAGTTGAGAAAAGTCACAAACTAAATAATTCTTCTACAGTTTTTTCTTCTATTGTCTCCCTTGTTTTGCTTGCTCAAAAAACTGCACTTTGGGTCATACTAATGACATTGTCATTTTTACTAAGCAGGAGACATAGATAATTTATGAAGATAGTGAAAAGTGATTATAAGTAGCAATTTTAAACAGCATTAAATTCTTTTGCTTAATGAAATAGTAGACGTGTTAGTCAGAGGAGCACCATGATGGTTGAAATGTATTATCTCCATTATGCTTTTAGTAATATTCAGATTAGCCTAAGGCCTTTCTAATACTGTCATCATGAACTCACAATGTTCATAGGATCTCAAGAGGGTAACTACTGATATGATCTAATCAACTCACATAATACATTCAACAACAACTGCCACAAATAGGTACTGAATTCTTATATATTGAATTCCATGCTAAACCAGGGAGATCCAGCTGCATCTGTATGGAGCTTGTGTTTTAGCAGGAAGGGCAATTAACAAAATGAATAAGTAAATTATTTAGTATATTGGAAATGAAAAGTACTATGGGAAAAATAAAACAAGAAAGGAAGATAGGGAGTGCTGGTGTGCGTGGGCATGTATGTGTGTGTGTTTGCAATTTTAAACAGGCTGAGTAAACGGAACAAGAAAAGTGAAATAACTTGCTAACAGTCATGCAGTTAGGAAGTGGCAGATGGGAACCTGTTCTCGGTGCCCTAATTCATGATCTTACGCTCTCAGCTTGATTGGCTTCAGCCCTCTGAATTTTTTAACAAAGCCAAACCCAGGAAAAATCACCAGCATGAAATTGTTCTTTGGTGCAATCTTCAGAATTCTTTTCATTTCAAGAGACAGGTACTTGTCTCAAAATTTCGTAAGCAAAAATAGGTGAGTTTAGTGCAAGGACACCGGGGTGTTTCATGTAATGTAGAAGGACAGGGAAATGATCTGGCTTCTGGAAATGTGAATGCTGCCAAGATCATCTTTCCATTACTCTTCCCTACTCTCAGATCAACCTCCTCCATATGGCTAGACATTGGACTGATAAAAGTATTGTCCTTAGACCCAGGCAAGAGGGGCTCCTGCTTTGTCCTGAGAATCAGGGATAGCTAAACTTTTGGAGCTCTTGTCTCTAGTCTGGTTGTGATGTCCCTTAGGGAACTCCCTGACTCTTTGAACCTCACTTGTGTGGTCAACCCGATACCATGAGGAGCTCCAGGACTTGTGCCTACAGAGCTGTACTGGGACGCTTAGCCTGACAAGTTTCCAAGAGTGAGCCTAGCAAGCAGACTGCTCCTAGGCTGGTTCAGTATTTATGTCACAGGACTGTGTGAGTTTGGGCCACTAAAAAGGTGCTGATACTCTGATTTTAGGTGATTTTTGCTCAGGTCTGAAAGAGGACAAGTTTAGGGGTCTGGACTATAATGATCCACTGATAACAATGGGCTTTAGTCAGTTGTATGGTTCCTGCATCAAAGGTGCCTCTTTTAGTTTACAGCATCCAATGTGTAGGGATTAAGAGCAGCAGAACCTGGAACTCTGTTGAATGAATCAGGATCAAGATTTTACTCTCTAGTTGTGTGATCCTGAGCATGTTACTCGATATTTTTAAGCCTCATTTTCCTTATTTGTAAAATGGGAAGATGAGAAGTTTTTATAATTATTAAGTGAGATAATGTTTGAAAAGTACTTAGAACAGTGCTTGACACATGGTAGGCATTCAATGTCCTACAGAGAGCTGGGTTCCAAATCAAATGCTCTCAAGACCGCATATTCTTTCGATTATACTGCATTGCATTCTCAGGTTAGAAAGAAGGTGGAGTCCAAGAGGAAAACCAGTGTTGTAATGGATCCACTTGATAATTAAGGCTCTTGATCTAGGAACACTCTGGGTTTACTGATGCTGACAGACGCGTGTTTCTAAAGTAAAACTCAAGTCCAAAGTGTTTGATAGAAGCAAAACAAGAGAACAATTACAATTTTGTTGAATGTTGCTTTTATTAAGGGAAAAAAAAAACCCCACACAGCGTTAATTTGTACTTGAATTGCAAAGTAAATTTAACTCACTAAAAGGAAATTATATCAAAGTCCAAAATGCTGGGGGGAAAGTTATCAGCCCTTACATTGTGCAAAATAGTAAATTAAATTCAAATAGTTATTCCTGCAGCACTCAAGCTGTGATTTTAATTATCCTCGGATCTGGGGATTCTAAGTTAAAGTTTTCACAGAGACTGTAATTTCTGTCCCATTAACCATTTAGCAGAATCAGCTTTATGTTACAGAGTTTTCCAGATTATAAATGGTGCGAGGTTGTTGAGTGGGAATGCTAGTGAAAACTGGAGTTAAAAAAGAAAACTACTGAAGTTTTTAAATGTTCAGCTGTGAGTTTTTTAAAGGGATTTAAAAAAAATCTTCCTCCCTATTATAATTTGTCTAGTATATCAACTAGCCCAAAAATATTTATTGGGTATTTATTATGTGTCAATGTCAGTGGTAAGTGCTAAGAAGAAAGGAAAGAGTAGAGGCAGAGGTGAAGGAGAAAAGAATTCATACAAAATCCATACTTTAAGAATATAAGAATGCACAAAAGAATAGAAGAATCAATAATAGAATACGTGTATGTATGTATATGTGTGTGTGTTACACACACGTGTGCATAGATGAACATGACCATGTAAGAACCTGCTTTGATGAGGAAGTGCTAATAAATGAGAATTGGATTTACTACCCATCAAATACAGCAGTTGTGGAGAAAGTATATCATTTACAGGGTCAGTGTCAGTGAATGGCCTTTGATGTAAGCAAATAGGTAAAGCCATGAAGGAGATCCAACCTTCAGTTGGCTATAATTTCAATAAGATATAGGCTGTGCATGAGAAGAATGCAGGAGCTCATCAAATTCAAAGGTCTACAGATTAACAGGAAAAGGCATTTTCTTATCTTTAGAGACCCCCAAATGCAAAATACAATCACGAGATTAGTCCAATGACTTAGGTAAGTAGATCAGAGAGTGGTGTTTTTTTGGGGACAAGGGCCTTGAGACTAATCCTTCTTTAAGTTATGAAGCCCCCGTTGCACACACAAGCTTAAAACTTCATGGGAAAAGTACTTGGTAGGGGGCTGCCTTGGCTTTTCCAAATTCCTCATGTTTTTATACACATACACTCACATACACACTTCAGAGGAAAAATCAAGCAGAAAACCACCCCAGTTCCCTTTGCCTGGTCAGCTAGATCATCTCTCTTGATGTCCACCCTGGGTCCCCCACTTAGGGATAGGTTCCCAAAGATCCCAAAGAAGTAAGCATTTCCCCTAATCTGAAATTTGGGGAAAGGGCCCAAAAGAAGGCAAAAGAATATGAAACATAAGGGGAAGTGTGGCACCTCCCCTCAAGAGAGCCATGGAAGCTGGGGTCATTGGTCTGGGAAGCCATGGAGGCAGAGAAGAGCAATGTTCTTCTCAGTAGCCAACTTCTGCCTTTCTGTAGCGCAGTGAAGAGACAGAAGAAAGAACTTTCTCAAAAATCTTTATCCCCTTCAGGCCTATTCCCCTGGCCATGAACTGTCCTCTAAGAATTTCATTTTTAACTCAGGACCCCCAGCATCACTGTCAGTACTCGTGCCTGCATGACATGAGATACCCAGCAATTATCATCATGCTTTTCCTCTTTGATTTTAAGCCTGATGATTCCTTGGACAGAGATAACCTATCCCTCTTTCTCCAACTGGTTATTCTTACTGCCTTTGGAGATTCAGCTCACATGTTTTTCTCCTTCTGTTCCTCTCAGAAGAGATGGGTTCTTCCCCTGTGAGCCCTCATACAGGCTTTATCACAGCACATTATTGCAATGGGCTGTGGTCACTGAAGCCTTGGTCCATCTCCTCACTCCATGAAGCCCCCTCAGGGAAGGAAGAACCTGTATCCCTCTCATTTCAGCATCTCCAGTGTCTGCCATGTCATAGCTGCTCACTAACCTTTCATATTTACATGTTCCTTTTTATCACTAGAAAATCACTTTGCCATACAAGAAGTGTGTGACCTGACAAAAACCTGAAGAGGTTGGCAGGTAACTAGTAAATCCCTATTTTATTCATGAAAACAGTGAAACGCTGAAAGGCTAAGTGACTTTCCCAGCATCACCCAGCTTGGGATTGCTGGAACGAAGTGTCCTGTATTTCTTCCAAAGACTGGGGTTTTTGATGTTGTTTTTTCTTTCACTAAACTCACCTCTTATGTTGAATTAAACACAGACACATTGGGCCACCGACAAACAGATTTTGAATTGAAGATCTGATCTTAATTAAAAAGAGGTTTTTGACTCCAGAGAAGCCTGCCAAGAAGAAGCATGTGAAAAATAATAAGATTTTTAGCAAAAAAAAAAAAGTCCTCAAAGTTTTAAGGCAGGAGTTTGTGAGTGGGTTCCATGAAGTCCTGGAATCCCCTGAGGTTTTTGGCAAAATCTTGTATACCTGAGTATTTTTCTGGGAGGATGTGAAGCTTTATCACATTCTGAAAAGGGTGAATGTACCTGAGGCCCCATTCACCTCTGTGCAGAGGGACCATTTTGCACTTCCTTGGGGGTCTGTCACCCTGTGGGCCAATTTCTTCTTGCAGGCCCGCTCCGAAGGCCAGGGGATGCCAAGGCCTGTGAGGAGGGGGTCTGTGTGGCCCGCTGGCATCCTGTATACTAACACTTCTGCATTGCAGGCGAGCTAATCCGTCTCTTAAGCTGCTTGGCTGAGCTCCTTTGCCAGATCTGATAGAAGGATTTAACCTTTCCTTTTTCCCTCTTGGCACACACTCAATGGAATCCAAATAAAGAATTAAAGAGACTTGAAAGGGACTTTCCATTACCAAACAATTCAGTTTAAATTTCTGACCTTTCCTCTACCTTTTTTTTTTTTTTTTCCCATTCCCTCCTTTCTTCTTCTTCAACATTTGGGATTCAAGGCTGGCATAAAAACCCCTGGGGACATGTGGAGAGCCAGAGACCAGGAACGTGAATGGAATTTTCCAAATTAAGGCAGCTTATTGGCCTTAGTTGCCAAGTGAACTGGAGAGGCCTGGCTTTTGGGTTACGTCTGGGAGTAGGAGGGCTCTGACATCTGGGAGAGAGTTTTCGCCTTCGGGGCTGGACTAACACATGCTCCACCTACATGGAACTCTCTAGTTTTCACAGTCCACCCTGTGATTTCCTAGTTCTGAGTCCTTACTCCTGTTGCTCATAGGATGTAAATTCAACATATCTTACCTGAACAGCTATGATGTCTAAAATTGTCTTATGCTCTCAGGGTAATAAAAGTAGCTAGGACTTAATGGGAGCTTATATGTACAAAGTATTATGTTGGCCTGATAACACTAGGCCCAACTTTTCTCCCCATTTCACAGATGAGAATACTGAGGCACAGAGTTAAGTACATCTCCATGTTCTCATAGACAAGATGTAGAAGAACCAGAATACAAAGCCACATAATGGGGCTCAAGAGCCAGGACTCAGAGTGGAAAGGGAACTTAGCATAGGGCCTGGAACTTAGAAAAGAATCAATAAATTTTAACTGTGAAGATGAGGAGAAGAAGGAGTCAGAATAAGAAAACCTATGCAGGTTTTAAATCTTAGTTTAAAAATAACATTTGTTTCTTATTACCCTGATAATAAAATAGTAATCCATGTTTATAATAATGACTTTGGGATTACTCCTACAAAAAGCATGAAGTATAGAAGGTTTTATAAACTAGTTCTTGCAAATGTCCTAGGGAAAGTTAATTCACATGCTATACAAAGAGATGGAGAGTTTGGATAGAAATACTTAATATTCTTTATTATAACAATAGCTAACACTTATTGAGTGCTTACTGAATGTCAGTTACCATGCTAAGCTCTTCATTTATGTTAGCGCTTGTTATTCTTCCAATAGCCCTATGAGATGATTATTACTATTATTATTATTCTCCTTTTAGAGACAAGGCAAGGTGGAGTAGCTTGCCTGGGATCATGCACACTATTGAGTGGCAGAGCCTGATTTCAAATCCATGTGCTCTGGCGGCACAGCCAATCTTATTAGTGACTCAACTACATGGCCAATTTTACATGCCATGGATTCAAGAGTCCCTACTTTTTTGGTTATTCTTCTCCATGCCTGTTGAGTTGGTCAGTGTAGCCAGGCACGTTAATCTGTGTACAACATCTGAAAATAACAGAATGCTTTTGCTAGGGCACTGCAACAGAAATAAGAAACAACTTATAGCAAAGACTGAGAGCAAGAGATGGGCGATGCATACAACACAAGGGGAAGTGATTGAGAGTTATTCTTGCCAAGTGGAAATCAATTCCTTTCTGACTGTGCCCCCTAATAGGAGGTGTTCTATCCACATTCGTTGAATAAAAGAATGAAAGGTCACTACAGCTAGCACAAAGAATAGAATATTGTAAAGACCTTGAAATAAGTGGTGTGGGATTTTTGTGTTGTTGTTGGGTCCCAATAGCCTTCTAAGAAAGTATATTCGGAGAGCACACTTCAAAACAAGGGTCCATAATAGAGTGATACAATTATAAACAAAAATCCCAACATAGGGATTGGTCAATCTGAGAATCATTGGACAGTAAATGGTGAGGTGCTTCTCTGTTATACTCTCTGGGATGATCAGTGTTGAGTACTGGGGTCGGAGCATACCTCTATACATCCCAGATGATGGTTACAGTCCTAGGCAAAAACTTCAGGATAACAAGTCATCGTTTGTATTTTGGAGCTAATTCTTTCTTACCACATCTTGCTCCCCTTGAAGTTGCAACTACATGGTTATGACAGAAACAAGTAAATTCTCTTATGGTCAGAAGACACGTCAGGAGCAGCTTAACAGAGCTGAACCATGGGTTTGAGTCCTAACTCTTCTGCTTTCCAAGTGTGTAAGATTAGTTGAATCAACTAAACTTTAGACTTCTCTGTGCTTATTTTTCCTGACTTATCATAGGTACTCAATAAGTTATTTATTGAAAGAATGGATGAGTTAATTTTTAAAAAGTTCTCTTCTTCTTTTAGCATTAGTATAATGAAAACATGCAAGAATGGGTATGGAAAGTCAGTGTAAATGGAGTCCTCATTCAGTGTTGTAGCCAAGGAGAACTCTGGGCAGGGCAAAACAGAGACTTCCTTTTGGCTTGTCATTTGGTGCTTCTGTCAATGTGTCCATTGTTTTGCCAACAGCTTCTCTAAGGATGCCTGGAGTCTTAGGGAGAATCCCCAAATGTCAACAGCCTTAGAGAAGCCTTCATTCTGAAGGCATTCTATTTTCGCTCATTGAATAATTGCCAGATAAATCCAGCCTCATTCTTTAATAACTCACTAAGCAGGTTATATAATATGTGTTTATGAATTTGTCTCAGGCTGAATTCCACCTAGCTGTTAGAGAGGCTTTTAAAAGCATGTGCATATTGTATCATGTCTGTTAAACTTAATGTTTGCTATTATTCAATCTGTACAAAATTGACATTTAATTTAATAATATGGTGGTGAAAACCTAAAAAGAAATAACATGGCTTATTATGTACAGTTTGTTCCCACCCACCTACTACACAGAATCCCTCTTTGTTGAAGGCCCTTAATATTTTAGATATAGTTGAATCTTACACACCCACATCTTCTCTGAGACCTTGTTACAATACAGCTGAACAGGACCTCTAGTAGAATTCTGTAATTCTAGACCTTATTCAGGAGAAGTTAACTATGGAAATTCTAAGAAGATCTTCTCATTAAGTATATAGAAGGCATGGATCCAATAACTGCACTCAAGTAGTCATTTGTAAAGATATACATAAGTAAAAATCTTTAAAAACATTTGTTTATTGATATATGTAGAAAATACAGCTAATATTTTTTGAAGGCTTAGCACATTCAGGGATCTGTGTCAAATGCTTTATATGCAAACATGAGTTGTCTTTTGCTGGATATAAAATTAACATAAGTTACTAGCTTAAAGCAGATTCTGTGGGTCAGGAGTTTGAGCTGAGTGCTCTGCTCAGGGACTCATGAGGTTGCAACCAAGATACTGACTGGACTGTGTTCTCAACTGGAGGCTCAACTAGGGAGGAATCTGCTTTCAAGCTCACTCAGTTTATTTCCCTGCAACTTTATGACTGAAGACCCTGGCCGTCCTCAGCTCCTAGAGGCTGCCTGCAGTCTCCTGACTTATGGCCCCCTCCAGAGGCAAGTCACAACATGGCTGTTTGTTTCTGCAAGGCCAGCAGGGAAATCTCTCTCTTCTGCTAAAATAAAATCTTATATAATGGAACTTAATTATGGGAGTGACAGCCTATCATCTTGACATCTTCTATTGGTTAGAAGCAAGTCACAAGTTCCATTCACACTCAGGAGATCACACAGGGCATAACACCAGGGGACAGAGATCATGGGTGACATGGTGGAATTCTACCTACCAAAATGCATAATCAATTTTAATACTCATAATAGCTCTACAAGGCATATTTTATTGCTGTTATTAGCACCTAGAGAAAAGGAAGCAGGGGAAATTTATAGAGACAAGATAATGCATACAGATGAAGATGCCAGAACAAGTGTTTGAATTCTTATATTCGGCTGGTAAAACTGGGACTTTAGCCACCTACATTCATACCATACCCAATTTTTTTGCTTTAAATAACAAAGTGAAGACCTGTTATTTGTTGTATGCAGGACTCTGTTCCAATACAAACATTTTCTCTTTTCATCCTGGCATCAAGCCCAATAGGGAGCTGTGATAGTCCCTGTTATACAGAAGAGAAAGCTTATGCTTAGAAAATTATTGCTTTGTGACTTTGGGCAAGTTACTTACCTCTCTGAGCTTCATCCTGCTCACCTATAAAAGGGAGAATAATGATAACTATTACATAGGAGTGTTGTGACGATTAAATGAGACAACACAGGCAGAACATTTAGCTGAGTGTCTGACCCAGATTAATAACTCAATGGCTGCTAGTTAGTATTGATTTTAAGACTAACAAATTCCACATAAATATCTTTAAACATGTAAAATTTGACAGTCTGAGAGTAGAACAAGTTAGTTTTAAGAACGTGTGTCTCCTCTGCCTCTTGTTAGTTCTGTTGATATCCAGAAAATTTTGTACCAGCTATTCTGTTCCTGATGGCTTTTTATTTCAGGACTTCTCTTCTTATCCTGGTCCCATAAAGTCCTCTCTGAAGTTGACCAAAACTTGAGTGTGTTTTATGGGCATCATATGTCACGAGGGTTCCTCTGTGGAACATTGGGACTCTCTGCCCCCATCCTCAGCTTCTATGCCTTCCCACTTCCCTTTCCCCTTTTGCTTTCCCTACTGGGGCCCAGGGACTGGACTATAGGTCCTTATATCTATTTCCTGTTTCCACCTACAATAGGGCTTAATGAGTATGGGTTAAATAGGGAACTCAATCCCTTAGTCAGAGATTTTCTAATGGATGGATGCTCTGTTTCCAGTCCTCTGCTAGGCGCTGTGGATGTAGAGAGTAATAATAACTAGCCTCTGTCCTCTAAATTTACAGAGGATGAAACCAGAAAAATTTTATGCATGGAAAATTCTCCAGGAGGTTTCCTGAGGTTAACAAAGAGATGGAGATCAGGAACTGGTGACAACAAAGATTTCTAGAAAAGGCATTCGTTTTGGCACCAGGCCAGCCTGGGCTCCATTCTCAACTTGGCCTCTTGCTAGCTGTATGACCTTGGTCAAGAAATTACTTAATCTATGGGTTTTGGTTTCCTCACTCACAAAAGAGGAATAATAGTATCTTTTTCCTCATATATTATTGTGATACCCAAATGATGAAATCATACAATAAGAGTGCATTATAACTGAAAGATGCTCTGCAAATGGGAACTAAGATACAGGACTGAGATAAAAAAACAAACGATTGGAAAAATCATGACCTTGGAAAAATCCATATTTACATTTTATCCCAAAGCAATTATCTCCGCATCATCTTTTATTTTATTTTCCAAAACAGATCTTTTAAAAATTAAGATCACACTATGTTCAAATGATTTCCAAGCATGGAAAAACTTGCTTTGAAACCACAAACTATCTTATTAGTATTATTTCTTAGATTAGGAAAACATTGTTGTGTGATGGGAAATACTCCCTATATCTGGAGACATAATTAACACTTCTCATTTATAGATTCAGCTGTGGTTATTCATATCTGAGCCAGTGTTAGAAGAGTCATTGGGATTCCAAGAAGACAGAAAACATTTTAAACATCTCCCATTTAAACAATAGCCCATGATAGAATGTTCACCCTTGGAAGAAGGACCCTTGTGAGTAGTTAAAATAAGGGAAAATAGTAATGCTATTTATGAGAAGAATCCAGTGTTGCAAACCCTTACTTAATTTTGGAGACAAAATTAAATTAGTTTTGCCCATTGTGTCAACAAATTGAATTTGGGTAAATTCCATACTATTTTCTATGGATCAATGACAAATGAGCCAAACAGATATTGTGTTTTGTTTTGCTTCAGTCCTGTAAAAAAAAAAAAAAAAAAAAAAAAAATCTGATCGGATTCTATGGTTGCTTCTGGTTTCATAGAGCTTTTCATCACATACTGTCATTGTTTTTTACCAGCAGACTATAATTTTTCTTCCATCTTTGTCACAAATACAAAAATCATTTTGTTCAAATTGTTCATTTTCCCCACTCTTACACCCTTATGTAGAAGATCGAATAATTCATATTCAAGCAGATAAAATGAAGATTTATAATGCTTATCAGTGAAAAAAACATGGAAGTGCTCACAGCAGCACCTCCCTAAACTGAAGATCACCTTAGGTTAATGAAAGAAAGAACTTGATTCTGTTTTGTTCTAATCTCTGTTTAACTCATGGGTTGTTTGATAAATTAATGGGGTTTAATATGAATTTGATTTGGGGTCAGGAAGAAGTCACTCAGGGAGAGCAGGGCATGACTGAACATTTTGGACCAGCTGGGGGTAGGGATGAGGATTCCTTGGGCCTTGGGTGTAAAAGATGGTTCAGAAAGAACAAGATTTCCCTTTACTCTCTTTTATGTAGATTGCTGTTTTATATAGATGCATGACTTATGTCATGTAAACATTTCATTTTTCTAAGGTCTGGTATATTACACTTGGGTCTCTTTCTATTGGTTGCCAAAGTCATTCCAAGAATATGAAATTAATTTTTCTTTCCAGGTCTCCCATTTGCATTTTGCTTATTAACTGTTCTTCTGCAGGATCTCAGTATTATTGAAGAGTATTTTGTTCTCCCTTATACAGCTGCCAGCATCTAAGTTGTTAGGCAGCAAGATACCTAGATTTAGCTTAAATTAAGCTATCATATCTCAACAACTCAGCACCAAATCCATTCTTCTGCAGTCCTTTTAATGCCAGGGTTGGGAACCTGCAAACTATATTTCTGTTTTGCTAGCTGTTAGGATCTACCATTAAAGGGTGCTAGAGCAAGACTTGAGAGCAGAACAGGACAAGGGATTGGCTCTATATACTTTCTAGTCATTCTTTTCAATGTGGCCCCAGCAATGGATCTCAACTGCCCTAGCAGCTGCAGGCAGTGTCCCCAGCCCTATGATGACAGCTGCTGCCGGCCATTCCTGCCTGTTCAACCCCTATGTTTCCTGTTTGCTTTTTCATCTCTAGCACCTATTTAGCTATTCCTAATACTAATATTTATTTCTATTGAAATACCTAGTGCGGCTTCCGTTTTCCTGATTAGGCCCTGACTGATTCCTCTCTGAGACTCATTTCTCCCATTGTCCTTTTCAGGGCCTGTAATAAATGACAGTATCTTCAGTTTGGAATAATCTTAGAGGGTGTCAAGTCCAAATTCTGACACAGTAGAGAGGGAATTTATGAGGATTAGATGTTTAATCATGGATAAGTCTCACTGGAGAAAGTTTCCAGAGCACTGTGTTTTGAAGTACGAGGTTATATGGGATTTAATGGGGGAGAAGTTTATGTTTACTCAATGGTAACTTCTGTTGAAGTTGTCGGGCAGAAGCTGTACATTTCAGCCTGAAATACGGATTCCTTCAGTGAACTTAGGAAAATGAATGTTCTCCCATTGTGACATTTGTTGCTGGATCACTTGCACATGTAATAAAATCTTTGAAGTTTAATTTATTAACCAATGAGGTGAGGCCAGACATATGTGCCCTCATCCCTACCACAATTCAGAGAGATTTTGACGGGATAGATCCATTCATTTAATTAATTAATTCATGCATCCATTGTTTCATCCATCCATCTTTCCATGCAACCATTTATCCGTTCATTCTTTCATTTTAGTTACTTTATTTATTCAGTTTTTTTCTAAGATTCTCATCTGTCCTGAGCACTCTGCTAAATTGGAAAGTATAAGATGAGAAAAAAATGGACTTCCATTTCTAGGAGCTCTATAGAGAAATGGAGAAGTTTCAGTTGAATTAATTCAGGAAGCTAAAAGGAGAAAATGTGATAAAATTAAGTAGTTGGAAGGTCTTTTTGGAAAGAGAAAAGCTGATGGGAAGATGCAAAGTCACTGATGGATGAAAGAATATGGAATGATCAGAAAACTAAGTGGTTTGCTCAAAGCTGGAGAATGTTGGGAGCAAGAATGCTAAAATGAAGTAAACAGATTGTGATGGGCTCTTTTGAAGAAAAGAAATATAGCAATATCTTTATGTGTGTGTGCATGTGCATATGTGTGTATACATGTTATTTTAAAGCTTTTTGTTGGCTCCATGATGAAAATGGAGTTTATTAATATCCAACAATAGTTACTATCTGACAAAGATATTAGAGAGTACGATCCATGTTTAATACTAAATATAAAATATATATAAATTTGCTACTGTCCTAGTCAAGAGCCCCTGACCTCCACTCATTTCCACTAACCATCTCAAATAGTGGCAGCTTAATCAATTGATGAGTATCCAGCATTCATTCATTCCATAAATACTTCTTCTGATTTACAATTTGTGGATCCCTCTAACAGGTTTCAGAGTTATAACAGCAAACAAGACTTTTTTCTCTCTGAGCTTACAGCCCAGCAGCAGAAACAAATTATTATATATGGAATTTGAGGGAAGTGATGAGTATTGCGGTGATGAATATTATTTTAGAGTAAGAAAGATGTGCTTTGGGAGCACATAGGAAACAACCCTTGAAATAGCCTGGAGGTTCAGGGAAGTCTCCTAGAAAGGATCACATTATCTTAGACCTAAAGATTTAGTAAGATTTCATCAAAGAGATGTGCTGGAAGACAGTGTTTCAGGCAAAAGTAGCAGCATATGTGAGGTCTGGAGTTTGGCGACAGCTTAGTGTTTTGAGGTCTTGAATGAAGTATATTTTGACTGGACTATGGATGCTAAAGAAGGGTTGCAGGGTCATGCAGGGGACAAAACTTATAGGGCCTTTTATGCTGAATGAGGCATTGACTTTATCCAATGAGCAATTGGAAGTCCTTGGATGGTACAAGTTGCAGAGACATGACTAGATTTGTAAACTGGTTGCATAGTAGACAATTAGTCAGAGGGAACTTGAACCATCATGAAAGCACATGGACTTGTAAAGGGCTGTTGTGGTGGTGACCTAGAGGCATTGCAGCCTCTTTGCCCAAAGAACACTGTATGAGTTGTTACATATTCAGCATAAAGCATATTGTATTATAATTGGTTATAATGTTGCCCCATTTAGTCTATTTCCCCTACTAGAATGAAATCCTCACTGTCATCTCTCTTAGTTGGTCTCCTTGCTTCTGGTTTGCCTGTTTCTGTCTATTCCTCACACATGGACCAGAGGGATACTATTAAACTCGAGGTCAGATTATTCCACTTCTCCGTTCAAATGGCCTTTCATCTCATTCAAAGCAAACACCAAAGTACTCACATGGCATGGTGAGGAGTGGCCCACAATGTCTGCTCTTGACCCCGTCCCCTCTCTGAACTCATATATCCTAATACCTTCTCCTCACCTGCTCTATTCCTGCCACACTGGTTTCCTGGGTCTTCCTCTAATGCACGAGGCTTTCTCCTGCTTCAGAGACATTGTGTTTGCCTTAACACATTCCGGGAATGCTCTCTTCCACATGGCTTAGTCCCTCACAACCTTCAAGTCTTTGCTCCAATGTCACCTCCACACTGAAGGCTTCCCCTGATGACTCTGTTCAGTTGCAACATTTTCTACCACCCTATCCTCTTTCCCTGTTTCATTTTACTCTTTAGCACTTATCAACCTCTTTCACATCATATGTTTGTTTGATTGATTGATTTAACCAACTATCCGCCAGGCAGAATGAATGCTTTAAAAGGACAAGAATTTCTGCTGTTTAGTTCACTGCTATAGTCCCAGTCACACAGAGTAGGTGTCAACACACCTTTGTTGAGTGACTAGCTCCCTTCCTTACCTCCAGCTGTAAAGGCCCCCTCGGCTGTTACAACATGTCTTGTTATCCATGCAGGGCCACTGGAAGTGAGGATGGAGGGAACTGATACAAGTTACCTGCTTTCTCTGGGAAGATCAACATTTTTGCCAACAAGATACAAAACTTGTCTCAGCAACCTCGGCCCATCTCTTGTTTATGGTTTCCTTTGCTGTGCAAAAGCCATCTCTTGTTATGGCTTCATTTGTATCTTTTTCCCAAAGAGGAAAATTACTGTTACATCTTCTCAGAATAGTATGCTGCTGTTAAAAATGTTTACAAAGGATAAGTAATCCATAGAAACAGGATTATGAAATAGAAAACGGTAAACAGTAGTTAAGAATTCTTATTCTGGACCAGAACAATAGGGTTAGAATCCTTTTTAGCTGTTTGAATTTAATCATGTTTTTCAACTTCTTTAGGCCTGCAAATACTGATTATAATAGTACGTACCTAACAGAGCTGAGTGATAAAAGAGGGAATGCCTGGAAAATACAGAATACACAATTCTAAATGTACAATAATTACAAACTATTGTCATTATCACTATAATTATGCTAAGTGAAAAAAAGCAGGGCACAAAGTTTTATGTACAGCATGAAATATCTACATAAAGTCCACATTAGCACAAGGACTTTCAGCCTCTGCTTTGGGGCTGGGGGACTCTCGCTCTCTCACTGCTTTATACCCCACCTCAACTAGCCAGTTTCATGTTTGAGCATCTGCCCCTTGGACATACCAACTAGATGCCAATTCTTTCTTTCAATTGTAAGTGACAGACACTCAAGCTGACTTAATCAAAAGACAATCTATTGGGTCATAAAAACTAGGAAATCTATTGGACAAAGCTAGTTTTAAGCAAATTTAGGCTAAGGCATCCAAATGAAATGATGCTTTCAGGATTCTCTCTCTCCTTCCCCCTTTCCTCCCTCCCTCCTTCCTCCTCTCCTCTGTCCACCTCCTTCCCAAGTTCTGTTTGTTTCAGCTTGGATTTACTATCAGGCAGACAACTTTTCCCCATATGAAAGTGAGACTCCATGGCCAACCTGATGCAGAGACCTCATGTTTCAGAGTAAGGACACCCTTCCCAACAGTTCTAACAAAAATTCCAGAGAATACGTCTCTGGGTGGGCTTGGTTCACATGGCCATGCTTGAACAAATCACAGTGGCCCAAGCAAAGATCACTTGGGCTCATTACGCTCACTTAAAAGTGGGGGGATAGGGTGAGGCCCACTGGGCCACAATGATGTTTATTACTATTATAATAAAGGGAGGGGTTGGTTTCTGCAAAGAATTGTTGAGTAGACATAGAGAAGAAAAATGTTGGAAGGAAATTCTCCATAATATTAATAGTGTATTAATAGTGATTAACATGTGTAATTCATGGTAGATGATTTATTTTTACTTTAAAAATGTTCCAAATTATGTTTAGTCATAATCAATTATTCTTAAAATTAAATAAAGAAGGAAAAGAGCGGTTGTTGAGAGCTGAGTATGTTGGTGAGTTCTTCAGATGGCATGTGAATGGATACATGTGACCCAAAGACTCTCCCCAGCTGTACACAGACTGTGGACTTTTCAGCAATCCGTCCCTCACCTGCAGCAAGGGCTGTCCTCCGTATGCACTATGTCATTTCATTTCTGATGTTCCAGCTTACAGGGAAACCACCTATTCATGTTCAAACTTGCAGAGGTTGATGGTCCTGTGGAAACAATCCTAACCCAGCAGCCAGGACACCTAGGTGTTTGTTCCAGCTCTGTCCCTAACATCTGTGTCAGGTGTCAGACACTTCTGAGCTACAGGTCCTCCATCTATAATCAGAAAGTTTATTTTCAGCTTTAACAATCTGTGATTATTATTTCCATCTACTAATGGAGTAACTAATTACTTCATTATAGGCTTTCTCAAGACCAGTTACCTCCTGTTTGGTTCAATTAGCAAAACACCAACATGATTGTCATTGATTTTGATGGTTGGGCTGCCAGGAGAAGAGCCCAATGGGAGACTATTTCAGCATCTTAAACAGATTTTCTATTTATTATTCCAAGGTCATATATATAGGAGCAGAGCTTGTTCTGCATTTTTCTAAAGTCTTGCTTAGGAAATGCTCACTTACCATCACTCTCTAAGGTGGAAGCCCCAGGATTCTCACTCTTCCCCTTTAGTTGAGAGCCAGAGAAGAGAAACAGTGGTCAATACAGGCTGGGGCTAAGCCTTTACTTTTTTGCCTGAGCAGAGAACCATAGAATATCAGACAGAAGGTGATCCTCAAAGATCATTCAATACAACCCTTTTGGACTTAGAGGAAACTGAGTCTCTCCAGTAAGTTCTACAGAAAGAACAAATGCTGAAGAATCAAATAGAGTGTGGTTTGAATCCTGTTCTTGCACTTACAAATGTGTGACCTTTGGAGAAGTTCTTAATTTTTTTGAGTCATATTTTTGTTATTATAATAGTTTTAACCTTTAAAAAGAAACAGTGATAATACCCACCTTATAACCTTCATGGATGTGGTAGGTAGAATAATAATCCCCTCACCCCCCAAAAAAAATCCGCATCCTAATCCCCAGAACCTGTGAACATATTGCCTTACATGGTCAAAAAGACTTTGCAGATGAGGTTAAGTTAAGGATTTTGAAATGCAGGATTATTGCTAATTATCCAGGTAGACCCAATGTATTCTCAGGGACCTTTATAAGTGAAAAGGGAGGTGAGGGAGGTAGAGTCAGAAAAGGAGATGTGGCCAAGGAAAGGAAGTTTAGAGTGAGGCTATGGGGGTGGGATTATATAGGAGGCTGCAAGCCAAAGAATGAGGGTGGCCTCTAAAAACTGGAAAGGCAGGGAAGTGGATTCTCCCCTATAGCCCAAGAAGGAGCACTGCCCTGTGGACACATTTTTAGACTTCTGACCTTTAGAACAAAAAGATAATTACGTTTGTGTTCTTTTAAGCTACCACCTTTGTGATCATTTTGTTACTGCAGCGATGGTAAACAAGTACAGTGGAGATTGTTAACTATGTATGCAAATGACCTGGAACAACAGCACACTGGGTGGGCACACTGAATGCTATTGTTTTTGCTGCAGTTATGGTTATTCTTCTTTCTCTTCTTGTTCTTCATCCTTTTCTTCTTTCCTCCTTTTCCCTCATCCTTCTTTCCTAGTGTCTTCCTTTTCATCCTCCTTTTTCCCTCTTATGTCATGAAGAGCAACAGGAAAGGAAAAAGAGAACCAGCATTCAACAAGCGCCACCAATGTGTTAGGCGCTGTCCTTGGTGATATCACATGCACAATCTAATTCAGTCTTCTGACAACGCTTCAAGGAAATTTTTAATATTTCCCTCTTACAGAGGAAGAACCCAAGCTCTACTAAAGTCAAGTGAGTTGCTTTCAGACACTCTGAGAGTTAGTGATAGTCCTGAGGCTGTTGACTATCCTGTGCCTCCCACATCATTAACAGCCTCATTTTCATTCCAAACAAAAAGCTGTTGATCTGCATCCTCTATATCCTGGATGACCAAAAGTGGACTAAGTACAGAACTCCATCACCACGGCAACCATCAGCATTACCGCATTACCTGCCTGGGTTGTGCAGTGGTAAACTGTCAGACCGGGGTGTCAGGAAGAGATGTTGTGCCCCAGGAAGGTGCTGCCATCTGTCTAAAGATATCCCTCTGCTCATGACAACAAATAGCTCATTGCACTCCTACCATTTCAAATGAGCCTCATCTTGCTCGGTTCAGTGGAAAATAATAATGACCACCATTTATCAAACACCTATAGGGTGTTAGGCATTGTGTAAGCTTTTTTTTCCCCCTCTGATTCATATTATAATTTTTGTGAGGTTGATATTTTTCTTCCCATTTATAGGGAGAACACTGAGGCATGGAGAGGGGAATGGCCTTGCCTGTCCACCCACCCATGAAGCAGCAAGCTGGATTGAAGTCAATTGTTCTCAGAGACCAATGGCAGCTGGCTACACTGCTCCCCAAAGATGGTCATGGTGGGGTCCCAAAGGCCTTTAGTCTAATCTGACACTATGTTCATTCAATCATCTCTTTTACCCTCTTGCCCCTTTCCCTGCCTTTCTCCTCCTGGGTCACTGAATCATTTGACAGATTTTACCTAAGCACTGCCACCAGAGGCTGGAAAGGACAGCCTAGCACATCCTGGTGGAATGAAGAATCGGTAGAGCTGAGGAGGGAGACTTGAGTAAGTTAGTGCAGATGTCCAGTCCAGGGAGACCATCCTCCCTCTCGACCACAGACCCAGCATGGAACTTGGGACCCTCAGCTGTCATTTTGTGGACATTTCTGCTTGAAGTCCTGTTGGTGGCTGGAAGGCAGTGTGGCCAGGAAGGTAGGAGCCTGACTTCAGAACTGGGCAGATGTGGACTTTAGGCTTAAATGCTGCTCAGGAGCTGTGTGGCTTTGGGTAAGTGGCTTCATGTCCCTGAGCTCGTTTCCTCTTTTGTAGAAAGTGTGTAGAGCTGTAAGGACCCAATAGCCAGAAGGGGCCATGGAGGCCAGCTTACTTCACCAGGCATTTAGACCCAAAGAACTGCAGCTCAGAAACAAGGAATCATTAGCCTGATACAACGTGACCACTAGGAGGTGGGCATCCTGTTCAATGTCTAAAATTCCTTCCTCCAAAATACATTACTTCTTGGGATCAAATATAATAACAGTAAATGGCTGCACCGATGCCAAAGTCAGGATGTGAGGTTGTATTTTTGTTTTTGTGGTACACGGGCCTCTCACTGTTGTGGCCTCTCCCGTTGCGGACGCTCAGGCTCAGCGGCCATGGCTCACGGGCCTAGCCACTCCGTGGCATGTGGGATCTTCCCGGCCTGGGGCACGAACCCGTGTCCCCTGCATTGGCAGGCGGACTCTCAACCACTGCACCACCAGGGAAGCCTAGGGTATGAGGCTTTGAGAGGTATTTCCTCAACTGCTTCTCTTCCACTGCCTTCCGAGAGGGCTTTCTGCAGCTGGTTAGCCCAAGACACTGGCAACCCCAGGACTCCATCCTGGATCTAATTTTCCCTCTAAATTTCTAGTTTAAAGCACCTAAAATGGCATAAAGGCATTTTATGTCAAACATGAATGAAGCACACTGGATTAATTGATAAGCTCATATAATAAGATTCTGAAATGAAACCAAGAGAGACTGTGAAAGTTTCCCTAGACTATGTTTAATGAGCTTATCTGAGGCTGAGGTAGACAAAAAGTTTAAGGTACGTCCTATTTCACAGAGAAACTGGAGCCAGTCAGGTCTGAAATCCCACCTACACCTCCTTGCCTTCAGCAGCATGATGAGAGGTTTCCCTTTCCCTCGGTAACTTCACTTTTTTTCCTGGGTTCTTACTTCAACTTCCTCCTCATTTCTCCCAGGTTGTTCCTCCATAGTGATTCCATCTCTCTCTAGTTCCTCACTAGGGATTCTTTAAATAGGCAACCAGTCTATCCATTTTCATGCCTACCATGTGGTAGGCATGTTCGAAACCCTGGTGATACAGCTGCAAATGAGTCCTTGTTCTCAACGAGGCTATATTTAAGAGGGGAGGGACAGACAGCTCTAAACAAGTCAATGATATGTAATATATCATCAAGTAGTGCAAAGCTGGGGAGACCAGCAACAGGCGTCTGGCGGTAGTAGCAGTGATGATGTGTGTGTTGGTGGCAATGATGGCGATGGTGGTGAGCATGGTGGTAGGGGGTAGCATTGAGGGTGATGTTGGTAGCAGTGGGTGCAATGGAGGTGGCAACAATCATGGTGGCCAGGGGAAGAGGTGGTGGCTGTGTGGGTGGGAGTAGAGGTGGTGGTGATGGTGGTTGCAGTGGTAGATGTCTATTTTAGGTTTGGTAGTCAATGAGAAAATATTTGAGTAGAGACCTGAATTGTAAAGAGTTAGCCCTGCAGAAATCTAAGAGGAGAGCATACAAAGTAGGGAAAATGAAAAAGAAAAGCCCTGGGGTTTCATTGCCCATCCCCCATTTTGGACACTCTGGGTGATTGTGGTGGCTTATACCATCTTTATGGCTCCTTGGAGGGCTGAGCCTAAGTGACCCTCTGTGGGAATCTGCCTGATGAACACTTCCTAGTAAGTCATTTCCACACAAATCCTCCTTCTGTGGTCTCCTTCAGTGAACCCTAACCTAAAACAGTGCATATAAATATCTCTTTCAAGGAGTTTCTCTGTAAAGAAAATAAATTGAAGTTAAGATTATTAAAATCCCAAAGGCAACTCAAACTCAAAATTTCCAAAATTAAACCCACTAATATTTTATTCCCTCAACTTAGCTTCTTGTCCAATGTTACCCTTCTCAGAGAATGCCTTCATTATTCATCCTGACACAAAAGCAAAAACCTGGGGTAATTCTCAACACTTTTCCAGTCAATGTCCAAACCTTGTTATTTCTGACTCCTTTACATGACTCACATGAGGATCGATCAGCAAGAGCTTGACCAAGAATAATTTAGGTGTCATTGGTGAGGGTGGGAACCAGTGAAGCATGTTCAACCTTGTTTACCCAAAATAGAACTTAAAATAAAACCATATCCATTCCTTTGGGTTTTGTTCTTGGCAGTCCTTTACAAACTGTGTACATGTGCATAATGTCAATTTCATGCATATTTTTAGCAAAAATGAAAAGGGGGAGGGGCTCTCTTCCATCCTTGAAGATTGTTGCAAAGGGTGAGAAATTACACTTATTATCCTTCCTCCAGGCTCTGAGGAAACAAATATAATCAGTGGGGAAATTCAATAGAAGCTTAACAAAGAGCAAAGGCAATAGGTGAGACTTTGGAGGGGAAATTAATTAAGCCAAACTAAAATTAGTGGTTTTGGATTTGAGATTGGGAGGGTGTCTGGGCTTTGGAGAACTGGAACAGAGGAAGGAAACATACTGGCCGGGAGCCTATTCAGGGTCCAAGATTAATTATCATTCAACATCTAATTATGTAGTCTGAATTACAATCCTGCCAGTTGAGTTCCTTTTCTCTAACACAGGAGTTGAGAAAAATATTTGGTTCTGGAAACTGGTGGTCTTCCTTCTAATTTTCACTTAAGATAGATAATAAAAAAGCTCACCTTTGTCCTTTTCTGATTATTATCACTTTTATCTTTTTAAAAGAGATGCTCCCTTCCAGATTACTTTCTCCTTTCTTGCCAAATAATTATTTTGCTTTCTTGTCATCTGAATATAAAAATGCCAGATGTATTCCTTCTGGGTATGATTTATATCAGGTGGAATACTGGATACTAACTCCTATTCAGTTTACTTATTTATACTGCCTACTATGTGCAGGACATCTCTTAAGATACTTCACATTTGCTAATGTATGCAGTCAAGGGTAAATGTTGTCTGGCTTACGTTCATCTACTCCTCACACTAGTCCCAGGAACTGGGAACTAATATTAGCTCCATTGAATGGATGTTGAAACTGTGGTTAGAAAGTTACAGCAACTTTTCCAAAGTCACTTGACTAGTAAATTAATGAAACCCAAGATTCAAAACCAGGCTTATGTGTATCATCCAACCAACCCATCATCTTCCACGCTGATAAAGTCTGAATCTGCTGTGAAGTCCAGCCATACATTTAGGTTGGTCTAGTGCAAACATTTCAATACCATTTTCATCAAGAATTGCAACAAAACAAACAATGAGAAGTTTATCTTCTGGATCTCCTGGCTGCTACTAAAAAATGTTTGCTAGCTCTATGCTCGCCTTGGGTAAATCTCAAAATAATTCCAGGTATGGCACTTGAACTCATTCATGCTATAAATCCATCTTACTTGTCCTGACTCACTTGTCTTCACTCAGCCTCAACTCTGACCCTATATTTTATGTCTGAGACAAACTGGACACATATGGAAATGTTGACAATGGTGATGATGACCATAAAGAAGTAAACACACAGCCTCTGTCCTCAAACAGCTGGTGACATAAATGAAGATACAAGTTAAGCTCATAAAATATCCAGAGATTGTTGGAATGTTCCTTAGAATTCACTGTGATGCAGACTCTAAGAGCCCTGTCAAGTGGCCATGTGCTTGGAAGCTACTTGTAGTGCACATATTATACATCTTGTACTCTGCTGAACATTCAAGAGTCTGTTGGGACAAAACTGACATGTTTTCTCAATTCTACTGATATTAAGTGAGAGCCTAATGTCTCAAGGGTGCTCTAAAAAACAAAACAAAACAAAACAGATGTTACTTACTATTAGTGAACTTGTACTCTTGTGAAGAGTGGGTTGATAGTAAACAAGACAATTTCTAATAGTGACATGTGTAATGAAGAAAATGAAAGACAACAGTGGGATAGAATAACTGGGAGTGAGGGGGGTGGGGAACTACCTTAGATTGGGTGAACAGAGAAGGCCTTTCTGAGGAGATGACATAGGATCTGAGACCTCATGGGGACAAGCAGCCACCTATTAGAAGAGTTATAAGAAAACACCTTTTACCAGAAGAAGCATCCATAGCAAAGGTCCTAAACAAGAGCCAGTTGGAACATTTACACAAATAATTCCAAATCCAATAGAATATGGAGAAAATGTTATGAAGAGCTAGGAGCAGGTAGCAGATTTTAGAAGCATGTCACAATTAAAGACAGGGGTCAGAAACTTTTCTGTAAATGGCCAAATAGTAAATATTTTAGGTTTTGTGGCCAGATGGTATTTGTCATAATTACTCAACTCTGTTGCTGTAATACGAGAACTGTGATAGGCAATATGTAAATAAATGAGCTGGACTGTGTTCCAATAAAACTTTATTTATAAAAACAGGCAGAAGACTGGACTGGCCTGCTGGCTGTAGTTTGCCAATCCATGGTTTGCAATATTAGACAAAGGACTTGCACATACTGTGGCAGATTGTATGTTCCAAGGTAGTCACACCACTATATCCCATCTCAAATGCTCCTATTACAATGGTTTATTGATATTCCTGCATCCAGAAATGGAGTACACTCCCTCCCCTTGAATTTGAGTGTTCCTCAGACTACAGCAGATGTGTGGGGTATGACTTCTGAGGCTAAATCAGAAAAAGATGAGTCAGTTTTCACCTGCCTTTCTTGGGACACACAACTTGAAAGTCCTGAGTTTACACATAAAATGTTCATCTGCTCTGAAACTGCCATGCTGGAGGGATTACATGAAGACACTGCATAGAGTCCCAGGTCTCACCCACTGGAGTCATCCCAACCTTGTGCCATCTGTGTGAATCAGTGATCTTTCAGATGACTTCCATTCTCAAATTTCTAGCCACTCTGTCTGAAGCCAAATGGAGCAGAGATGGACTATCCCTGTCAGGCTTTTGCAAAATTTCAATTCACGAGCAAAGAAAATGTTTTTGTTGTTTGAAGCCACATTAATACCCTTTTAAAAATTGTTGTTTGATAGCATTTCATTCTTTTACTAAATTATCTCTGAGACATTATGAATTATCCTCATTTTAAACCCAAGCTCAGGGAGAGGAATTCATAAAGCTAGAATTCTAAAAGGTTGTTATGTTAACAGAATCACAAGATTATTTAAGTAGCTGCATCAAACTCTGGGAATTTTTAACTCTATTTCCTTTATATTATTTTTCAGGACTAAAATTTTATTTGATTCTTCTTCATGTCTACTCTTTCTTTGCAGAAGTTTGCTGTTGTTATTTCAAGGAATTGCTCATTGGAGCATTTTAATTATAGCTGTCTGTAAATCCTTGTATGGTAATTCCAACCTCTGTGTCATCTTGGTATTGATTTTCTTTTCTCATTCAAGTTAAAATTTTTCTGTTTCTTGGTATAATGAATATTTTGGACTGTGTCATGGACATTTTGAGTATTGTAAGACCCCTATTCCTATCTATATCTTCTATTTTAGTCGTGTCTTAATCATCTTGGGCTTCTATAACAAAATGCCATAAATTGGGTTGCTTAAAATTAACAAGAATTTATTTCTCAGAGTTCTGGAGGCTGGAAGTCTGAGATCAGGATGTCAGCATGGCCAGGTTCTGGTAAGAGTCCTCTTCCAAGTTGCAGACTGTCAACTTCAACATGGTGGAGAGCAAAGAGAGGAAGCAAGCTCTCTTTCAACTTTTCTAAGGGCACTAATCCCATTCATGATGGCTCCAAACTCATGACCTCATCTAAGCCTAATTACCTCCCAATGGCCCCACCTCCTAATACCATCACATTGGGAGATAGGGGTTCAACATATGAACTTTGGGCAGACACAAATATTTAGTCCATAACAAGTAGGTAGCCATCCCGTTTAGATTCATGTCCTGGCTCCCTTTTGTGGTTTAAATATCAAATTTGGTGCTTACAGTCTATGAAGTGATATTCTGGTCTGCTTAACTTGTGTGTTATCCAGATCCAGAACCCTACAGTTCCTTGGCTGTGACTGGGCAGGGGGAAGGTACCATCTAGTTACTGCAGGAGTGGAGTGGAAATCAGAACTGTGTCCAGAGGCTCTACCCAGGAGTGGTGCTTTGTCCTTACCCAAGTCCCAAGGTCCCTAGCCAGTCATCTTTCTTTCTCCACCTTCCAGAGTTTTCTACTGATAACTTACACATTTTGTCCAGTTTTTTTTTTTGATTAGCAGACAAAAGAAAATGGAATATGTTTACCACACATTCAGAACCAGCAGTCCTGCTTTGCTCTAACGCCTATGCTTTTTCGACTATTTCAAACTGTCTTTGAGGCTGTGATATTTGAAACAGTTATGTGTCCTGCCCATTTCTAAATTGTATTCTGAACATTCAGACACATTCTTCCACTGTTCTTTTCATCCCCTCAATTTTCCTATTTTCTTCTGTATAACATTATGTCACAGTTACATCCAGGATATTTTTTCTCTCCTGTGTGGCTCTTTCATTGCCCTCCATATCATGCCCTAAAGAGAGGGACATTAATGTCACCAGTCATCTTCAATTCACTGATTGGCCTAGTTCCCTAGAGAGTGGAATCACAGTGTATTGTAAGCAGGGCACATGGAGGAGGCATTCTTTTTTGTACTGTCAAAGCATGAAGATCCTGAGTACAATCCAGAGAGGAGGTGGTCTCCCCACCTCTACCTACCTTCCTTCTTTCTCTTCAATACATTTAGTCTCACTGATAATTGGTACAGAGACTATAGTGGGAACAGGTTCATCCATCTTTTTCTTTACCTCTTTTCTTTCATCTTTTTAATTGTTTTCTGTATAATTGAAGTGAGGAGAGCTGGGTTTGTTCCCAGATGGAAGGAGGTCTTACTATTGTTCTCTTATTCTTCTTTGCAATCACCCAGAGTGTTTTTAACATTCAGGATTAGGATTTAAGCACTTATGGAGGTAAAATAAAGTTGGAAAACTAATGAAGTATTAAGTTTCCCTGTGGTCCAGTCCAGGGTTCCCTTTAAATGCATTGGGTATTAGTTTAGTTCTAGGTCCACTCTAACCCTTAGCAATGGTCCAACCCTAGCCAGTCTGTGTGTGTGTGTGTGTGTGTGTGTGTGTGTGTGTGTGTGTACTCTCATATCTCCCTCACAGCCATGGGAAGAATGGGTTCAGTCAGCAAGAAAAGGGTAGACAACTGAAAGTGGCTGTACAAGAACATTTGAAGCAACAGCATTTTCTAAAGCCCTGAGGCCCTAACTGATTAAAGGTCTCCTATTACTAAGACCAAGGAAAAGAGTCAAATGATAGTGGAAGGAGTTTGTTGTTGTTTATCTGAGGAGCAATAAGTGTGTGTCCTCAGAATCACAGGACTTAAACCTCAGTAGAGTCTCAGACATCATCTGTAAGGGTGAAGAAGACCTCTCTCTCTCTGTTTCCTGGGCATCAGGATGCCCAGCTGCACAGTTTGTCTGGACATTGTTCTTTTCTTCACTCCTGCTCTCCTGCATTTCTCCTGATTATACATGGGGTCCTCTTAAAGCCATCTGAAGGTGCAGATATTCTCAGAGAAAGAAAAAGACTGTTCTTAGCCAGGAAACTGAGTAGCTTAGTTCTAATAATCATTTAATTAATTAGAATCATTTCTGCTTGTTGTAGAAGAGATGGCACATTCAGGGATTCAAGGGAGGGAGAATCTGTCCCTTGTCCACTATGAAAAACTTCCAGCCTTTTTTTTCTTTTGCAACTTTCTGGAAATAGCAAAGAAATTGCTACTTCATGGATTTGGGTCACCAGAAAGTTGAACTTCTACATTTTTTACAAAAGGAAGATGGATGATTCTGAACTTCCCCCGCAATTGAAGTCCAAACTACTGCAGTGGTCTAGGTGCTGTATTAAGCAGTTTAATTAGCCATTTCAATTAGATCAAGGGTCACAGACCTCAGGCCTTATGGTTAAACAAGCCCTGTCCACTATTCACCTTTCTCAATGCATCTTGGGAAAACACAGTTCATTTACTCAACCAAGTTGAGCTTTGCCGAAAAATTGAAAAAAAGAAAAAGCTACTAAAGTTTTGTTTTCCACTTCCTCTTTCCCCAATTCCTCTGCCAGTTTCTTTCTCCAGCTTCTCTTCAAAAGAGCTTGATTTAACAAGAAAACAGTGGGTTCATTTACCCAGCAAGGGAGCGCTTTTCATGTTTGAGCTTTGAAATGAAAATTATCTTTGGGCAGGCTTCTCTGCAGCTCCATCTGTGAGCAGCAGGGCCTGTCATAGTGACTATGGACTTGGGGGAAGGAAGCCAGACCTCAGAAGGCAGCAGGAATGAGCAAAGTTTTTCTCTGAATAGGATCCTGAGCTAGTGGAGTGCAGAAACCAAAGGCGATAGTGCTCTAATGAGTTTAGGCTGACACCATTTGATTTTACAGACTGTAAGCATTAAATAATTCACCTCTGTGGCCCCCAGTCATAGACGTTAGATATAAATATGACCACTTATCCCCGCCTCTATGCCAGGAGGATTTAAGTCCACATTCTCATGCAACAAATCTATAGACACTCTTAAAGTAAAAAGTAGATCCAGGGACAGACATGTTCCTCCCAGGACAGATTGAATTGGATCAAAAATATTAACAACATCCATTTCTGAGCTTCTGCTTTTGAACAGGAGGCATATGCAGGTGAATTTATAATTTGATATTAGAGGTAGTCACAGAAATGAATCCTCATGTACATGGTAACCAGTAATAGTCTACTCAAGATGCCAGCACATACTATACAGGATCAGAACCTATGCATTGGAATTGTCCCCTCTCTGAGGTTAATGCTAGGTTCTGCCTCTTATTAACTCTGTGACTTAGGGCCAGTTACTTCATTCCTTAGAGACTCAGTTTCCTCATTTGTGAAATGAAAGTGACTATCTCACTTTTTGAAGATGAAATGAAGTTATGCAAATAAGGCAATTGGCATGTGTCTGACCTGTGCAGGAAAAGCTCAAAAATCGATAATTCTGCACTGATAATTTTGTGATTTGGGGGAAAGAGAAAGAATTCTGATTAAGGAGATCTAACAATGTTTTTTTACAGAAGTGGCTCTGGGAGAAGTGTTATTTCACTGGACTGAGTTGGTAGGAAAAGGCAATTTAGACAGAATTTTGCTTGAAGAAGCAGACATGAAAGCAGAACCAGGATTCATGGTTGGCTGATGTGCAGTGGGAGATTATTTTGTAAAAATAGTATGGGGCCAATAGACAGAAGGTTTTGAGTGCCCATCTGAAGAATATGCACTTAATTGAACAGACAATGGGATGTCACTGAAGGCTTTTGAGTAGGAAAATGACAGATGGAGAGCTTTTCCTCTTCAGGAAGATCACTCAGTGACCTGTGAGTGGGGTGGTTGGATTGGGGGGAGGGGAGCTAGAGAAAAACCTCAGGGTCAGCCCTGCAGTGGGGCAGTAGTGAGAGGGGCGTTCAATATCAGAAACATTACTGGTGTATTCGGCATATATGAAGCACAATTCTGATTTTGTTTTTAGGGGAAGAAGTTAATTCTTGGCAGCAAGGACCAAAAGTAAAAGCTAATAACAAAGCTGGGGATAGGGACAAAGAGGGACTGAAAGTTCTTTCTTGTCTACTTCATGCTGCTCCAGTACATCATTTGCAGAGGCAATCAGCACCCCTGTTAGTGAGCTTTGGCATTTAATTGACATCATAGACCTCTGCACAGAGCAGACAATGGATGTCACTGGTGTGCTAGTGGAACACGTTTGCATTTTGTAGAAAATTGAGAGGGACCTGATCATGATTGTTGGCAGCATCCCCAGGGAGGACATATCTGGCTGGGACAAGAAGCTGCTTGCTTCCTAGCATGAAAGGAAGACACAGGCTCTTAGGTAACCAGACCCTTCACTCAGCCCCTGGAGAGTTGAGCCCCAGTAATAAGGAAGGTGGGTAAATTACCAAGCTGACCCTCTTGGGGCTGACAAGTGGAAAGGCATCAGGCTGGGGTCTGGAGGCTTCAGCTCTTGTTCTGCCTTCCTCACTAACTTACTCCATGCTCTTGAACTTGGCCATTTGCTTTTAGTGTGTGTCAGTTAATTTTTCTGGAAAATGGCTCTGAAAGTAAAGAATCTAAGCTGTAGTCATTGTGGGTGACTTCCTCAGCTCTGGTTTGGTCCAGCTGAATGTCAAACATTCATTCTTATTGATAATTTCAATGTTCTAGGCCCAAGATAACCTCTAGACACTGGGATACAGTTCAGTGAGATTTCACTCTGTTTTCAAGGACCTCACAGCACACTGGGATCAACACTTAAACAACTAGATTGATTTAAGTGTAGAAAATACCATGATAGAAATGGGTGCAAAGTCCAGTAGAAATCTGGCTGGTGAGGGGGTCTTAGCTGAACCTTGGGGCCTGAGAAGTGTTTTCTAACTGGACAGAAGGGGAAGTGGCATTCTAGGTAGAGATAGCAGCAGAAATAAAGCCTCAGAGATATTCAAGTGTATATCTTGTCAGAAAACAGTGAGCAGTCCAGTATGTTAAAAGGTTTGGGGACTAGAATTGTAATGGATACAGTTTTAAAATGGATTCTTGGTCTAGGTTATTAGAACTCAGAGCCCTCAGGTTAGTACCATCAGAAATATCTGAAATTTCTTCAATCAAGATTATATTTTGTTAAGAATCAATCAATAATACAGTATCAAGCACTTGCTCTGGTCAAGGCCCTGTGGAGGACAGACAGAAGAGGAAGATGCATTGTCTTTACACTGGACTCTGCTAAGGAGTGAAGAGGCTATAGACACAAAAAACTCAAAGCTACCCATTCATTTGTTTATAATATTCATCCAACCATTTACAAATCCTAGTAAACCCCTATGATGTGCTAGGATTCTGGCTAAAATAAGTAAAATAATATCCTTGCCCATAGAACTCACAAACAATGAAATAGATGATTATACTGTCAGTGTTTCAGGTTGTGGCAAGAATATGAACACGTGTCTGGGGAGTCCCAAAATCTAGTGGGAACCTCCATACTGTTCTCCATAGTGGCTGTATCAATTTACATTCCCATCAACAGTGCAAGAGTGTTCCCTTTTCTCCACACCCTCTCCAGCAAAACTAAAAATAGAACTACCATACAACCCAGCAATACCACTACTGGGTATATACCCTGAGAAAACCATAATTCAAAAAGAGTCATGTACCAAAATGTTCACTGCAGCTCTATTTACAATAGCCAGGACATGGAAGCAACCTAAGTGTCCATTGACAGATGAATTGGTAAAGAAGATGTGGCACATATATACAATGGAATATTACTCAGCCATAAAAAGAAATGAAATTGAGTTATTTGTAGTGAGGTGGATGGACCTAGAGTCTGTCATACAGAGAGAAGTAAGTCAGAAAGAGAAAAACAAATACCATATGCTAACACATATATGTGGAAACTAAGGGAAAAAAAAAAGGTCATGAAGAACCTAGGGGCAAGACGGGAATAAAGACACAGACCTACTAGAGAATGGACTTGAGGATATGGGGGCGGGGAGGGTAAGCTGTGACAAAGTGAGAGAGTGGCATGGACATATAAACACTACCAAATATAAAATAGATAGCTAGTGGGAAGCAGCTGCATAACACAGGGAGATCAGCTCAGTGTTTTGTGACCACCTAGAGGGGTGGGATATGGAGGGTGGGAGGGAGGGAGACACAAGAGGGAAGAGATATGGGAATATATGTATATGTATAACTGATTCACTTTGTTATAAAGCAGAAACTAACACACCATTGTAAAACAATTATACTCCATTAAAGATGTTAAAAAAGAAAAATCTAGTGGGAGGTTGATCAAAGAGGGTTTCTTAGAGGAAGCGGCAGGCAGCAGAGTGACCCTTGAGAATATGACTAAGTCAAGCCAAGGAGGACAGAAGTGCTGTGCCTGTCCTAGAGCAGCGGTCCCCAACATTTTTGGCACCAGAGATGGGGAATGGGGTGGGGGTGGAGGGAGGAGGATATGGTTAAGGCGGTAAAGCGAGTGATGGGGAGAGGCAGAGGGAGCTTTGCTAGCTCACCGGCTGCTCACCTCCTGCTGTGCAGCCTGGTTCCTAACAGGCCTCTGACTGGTACAGGTCCATGGTGACCCCTTTCCTAAAGGGTTCAGAGAAGACTGTTTCTGGAAGAAGAAGTATCCTGTGTAGAGGAGGAGGTGAGGAATTCTGTGACTGGAACAAAATGTGTGTGGGTGGGTGGACAAAGGTGTGGGTGGGATAAAACTGAGTAGATGGGCTTCACCCCCTAGTACCAGGCATCAGGTAAGGGGCTGTCCATGGTACTGAGGAGCACAGAGAGGCCAGATTCTCAGTACTGAGATGCTGCAAACTTTCAGAGACAGAGTTTTCATGGAAATATGAAACCTTTTGGAATGACTTTTAATTTTACTTGAATGTCTAACTGAATAAGGCCCCCAGCTCAGAGAAGGAGAGGGGAGGAGAAAACTATTTTTTACCAAATGTTTCTCCTGCCCCGGCACCCATTCCAGAAGGATGGTTCCTTTAGTTGCTGGGAAATGCCCAGAGTAAATGTACAGGGGACTGAGAGGGGCAGGTGGAAAGACTGAAGCTCCTCCCTTCTGTGAAGGCAAGGTTCCACCCACCTTTTGGTGAAAGGCGAGACAGAGAGCAGCTCTGGGATTGGGCTTGCATGCTCTGGGGGCTGGTTGGAGGTCTGAGGCTGTGCCAATGATATAGCTCCGGACACCACAGGCATTATTCACCCAGCCACTAAGAGACCCTGTCCAAAGCTGTTCCAAGGCATTCTTGGAGACTTGCTATGATGAGTTACCAACTTTATTGAGTTCCTACTGAAATGTTTATCAATCGGTATCCCCAAGATCAGTGACAGAGTGGTATTACTCTGCAGTAATTATTTTGGAGACCCAACAGGAATTCCAATTCTTACTCTTATCTTTCTCAAACATTTAAAGGATCCCAGTTACTGCGAGGGACCACAAGCAGTTCAAAGCAAGTCAAGTCAGACTGCTTGGGTGTAAGAGGGCTTGACCATTTACTGGGCCAATTACTTAAACTCTCCAATCCTTGGTGTCTGTATTAGTTCCCTATGATTGCTAAAACAAATTCCCACAAACTCAGTCACTTAAAACAACTGAAATCTATTCCCTCACAGTTCTGGAGGACAGAAATCTGAAAACAATACCTTTAGACCAAAATCAAGGCACCAGCAGGGCCAAGTTCCCTCCAGATTCTCTAGGGGATAGTCTTCTTTTTGCCTCCTCTGGCTTCTGGTGGCTGTTGGCATTCCTTGGCTTGCTGTTGCATCACCCTAATCTTCAAGGCCAGCATCAATTAATCTCTCTCTACTCCATCTTCAAATTGCCTTCTCCTCTATGTGCAGTAATATTTCCCTCTGCTCCGTCATGAATATACATGTGTTTGCTTTTAGGGTCCACCTGGATAGTCCCTTCCCTTACCTGGTATTCTTCCCTTCTCAAGATCCTTAGTTTAGTCACATCTGTGCATAGCTGGTTTTACCATATAAAATAACCTTCACAGGTTCCAGGGATTCAAATGTGAATATCTTTAGGGTGACTATTTTTCAGCCAACCAGTGTTCTCAAATGTAACATGGATCTGGTGAAGACACCTACCTTATTGGATAAAGAGTCCCCTCCCTGCACCTCTCTCTCTCTCTCTTTCTCTCTATCCCTCCATCTCTCCCTCCCTCACACATACGCACACACACCAGTGTCTGCCATATGGTAATTTGTCAGTAAATTTTAACAACGGCAGTTATTTTGTAAAAACAACTGTCTCTTTCCTCTTTACCCATTCTTATGGGCCCCTCTCTCTTCCTCCTCTCCAATTCTTCCTGTTCCTGCTATCCAATTTTCCAAATTGCTTCTCTCCTCAGCACTATACTAACATGGTTCTTTTTCTATAACCACTTTTCTTTTCCCAAAATGGTCTTTCTGCCAGGAATTGACCATTCGTCATTGAGTTAGAGGTGATAGTGCGAGGTGGAAGGGAGGAGAGGACTACAGCAATGAAGGCAGGAGAAAAGGAAGACCATGAATCCACACGTATTAATATTTTCTTTTCCTTTAAGAACGCTTCCTGTCTCCTTCTCATTCATAGCCCATAGGATAGGTTAACCATCTAAAACCACCTGCCCACACGGGCAAGCTGTAAGGCATCCCAGACTCCTTCCCTCCCCTGTGCTGACTCTGACAGCACTCCACCCTTCTCATCAACCCAGACCCAGGAGAATCCACCTCAGATAGGTCTCTCGGTTGGACTTATAGTAAGGTCCTTATGGCCACCATTGCTCATGCTGATGATTAAAATAGCCTCCTAATTGGTTTCCTGCCTCCTAATTGCTCCATCTTTTACACCTGCCAGAAGCTCATTTTTATTTGTTTGCTTGTTCGTTTTCCTTTTCAAAGGAGGTAGCATGTGTCAAGATAAGAGAATGGTCTCTGGTCTAAGATAGGTGAGGATTCAAGCTCTGACCCTGCTGCTCACTAGCTCAAGGTATTGAATCTTTCTGAGCTTTGGGGATAGTCTAAAAGAGCTGTTGTAACAAAAATTGTTTAGAAGAGTGAATGGCACATTTGCATGGTGCCTAGCATATGGCAGGTGCCAAACAAACTGGTTACCTTCTCCATGTTTAATGAAGCAAACAAAAACTCCTCATATCATGTCCCTGTATACATAGCCCCTATTAAGTACCTTGCTTTACCATTCTTCCCTGTATATGTTACATACACAATAAGCATTCCTCTCTAATGAGTCATTCCAATCAGCATGACATGATGCTGACTTTTCTGTCTTAAAAATAATCACTTGACTCTACTTCTTCTGTGAGTCTTCACCCCATTTCTTTACTGCAAATCTTGAAAGATTTGCCTGTTCTCAATGTTTTCAATCTCTCCTCCTTTTCTTTAAAACCACCCTAAGCAGGGTTTCTCCTCCCTGCTCTATGGAAATTGCTCACTTCAAGGTCACCACTGACCTACAAACTGCTAAATCTAGTGATCAGTTCTCAATCTTCCTCTTACTTGATTTATCGGCAGCATTTGACACAGGCAATTTTCTTCTCTTTGATATGTTTTCTTTAGGTTTTTCAGGACTCTAAAGCCTACTGATTTTCTTTTCTTTTTTGAATTTTATTTAATTTTTATACAGCAGGTTCTTATTAGGTATCTATTTTATACATATTAGTGTATATATGTCAATCCCAGTCTCCCAATTCATCCCACCACCACCTGCCTCCCCTGCTTTCCCCCCTTGGTGTCCATACATTTGTTCCCTACATCTGTGTCTCTGTTTCTGCCTTGCAAACCAGTTCATCAGTACCATTTTTCTAGATTCCACATATATGCATTAATATACGATATTTGTTTTTCTCTTTCTGACTTACTTCACTCTGTATGAAAGTCTCTATTTTCTTCCTGCTTTTCTGGTGGTTCTTTCTCAGTTTCCTTTGTTGGTGCCTTGTCTTCATGACCTCTCCATCTGGGGCTGCTCCACACTCAGTTCTTGTCCTTTCTTCTCTTTCCTTATACCTTTATGTCCTTGATTTCACCCAGTATCAAGGTTTAAACAAAATCTATATGCTGAAGGGTCAAGACCTCTCTCCCAACTTCCAGATCCAATATTCAGCTCTTTGTTTCACGTTTCTATTTGGAAGTCTAATAGACAACTCAAACTCAACATGACAATTATCTCCCCACCTTGCCCAACCTGCTCCACTCTGCCACCCTCCTATCACAGAAGATGTTAGATCATTGCTTCCATTTGATAAGTCTAAAAATCTTACTCAGTCCCATAGGGTATCTTACTTGGTTTTGGCAAAGATTTTTGGGCTTTCACAATATACTGTATAGACTGTCAAGGTGATATTTATCACACTCTTCCAAGTTTGCAACTTTTTCTATGTCTCCTTTTCTTTCCTGCTCATTTGTATTATCAACTCCTTGAAGCTAGGGACCCATTCATTGTGTGTCCTAGGCATCTGGCACAATGCTCAGTATAATAAATGTTTGTGGGGAGATTGACATATATACACTAATATGTATAAAATGGATAACTAATAAGAACCTGCTGTATAAAAAATAAATAAAATAAAATTCAAAAGTTCAAAATAAAATAAAATAAATGTTTGTGGAATAAATGAATGAAAAATTTAGGGCAGTGGTACCATGATCCATGATTCAAAAAAAATCCTTTAACAATAACCGTTATATACATAAAAATAGAATGAAGTAAGGAATTAGGTGAAAATATACAGAGATTTGTCAGTTTTCAGTCTTGATCTGGTGTTACGGTTAAAGGTAGTGATTTTTACCAATGTCTGGTGAAACAGAACAGAAAAGCTGATAGATCATTTTAAATCTCCTCAGTACAAGAATGTAAGGCAGGGTCGGAATGGGGATTGCAATTGTACACAGTAGGAAGATCTGAGTTCTCAATCAGGGAGACACAAAAATTGAATCTCCTCCTCATCATTCGCCAACTGAGGACTTTGGGAAAGTTATTTAATCTCCCTGAGCTGAAGCTTTCTCATCTGTGAAATGAGCACAATCAATACTCACCTCAAAGAGTTGTTTTGAACATTAAGTGGGAGAAAAGCCTGGTTCATCATCAATACTGACGAAATCGTAGCTAACATTGTTAGCCTCAAGGAATTGTCTCAGGAATAATCAATGCCTGTCAACTGAGAATTTTCATCTCCAAAGTGTTCTGTTTTTCTATATTTCTCAAAATTCTTATTTAAATGTGTATGTGTGTGGGGGGTGGGGTGGGGCGGGGTGGCTATAGGTTGGAGAGAATGGAGAGAAATAAAAATGTTTGATCAAAGATTCTCACCATGTATCTACAGAAACATGTATGGCCACAAAAACTCAGGTTGGCATCTTCAACCCACCCTCCCAACATCTTGCCCAGCATCATCCACTGTCAAGTCTATTGCCTTCTGCTTTGCTCCTTGCCATCCACTGTTGCTGGAGAAGGTTACATGGATAAAGCCATAACAAAGCTAGACTCTATAACCTCAGTTGTGAGCTCTGCCCACAGCTTAACATCCTGTGCTTTGTCACGATTCATGCTGCTTTGGTATGACTCCACCTGAGAAACCAAGTTACAGTCTTGAGCAGCCCCAATAGTCCTCATTTGTTTATCCCCAAAGAGAACTTTGTGGAGAGCAATTTCATTAACATGCAAAGTATGTTACAAATATTAAATTTCCATATGAAAAGAGAGCCCTAGCAAGCAAATCTTAACCCTGTAAATGACCGACTTCCTCATTTACAGATACAGAACTCTCCACCTTAATTTTACTGTGTTCATTGCCTATGAGATCCTAGTCCTGATATTCTGCCAAAGTCTCCAGGCTGGAAGCAACTCAGCTGGGCTCATCAAGTCGAATGAGAACTTTCTTTATCACTCCTCCTCCTATAATTCATGATAGCTGAAGCTATCAAAATGTTAATAAATGTTGTGTTGCATGGTAGCCAAAAAAATACTCATCTGTGTGCTTTGTACCCTAGATTTCCTACAGTCATCTAATGACAAGGTATAATCAATATTGTGAAGCATATCTATCCAACCCTTAGAAATCTAAGTCCAATTATTGGTTTTTTCCTGGTCAGTGGTCAGATGATTCCCATATGATGATCACTAGTGTTTTACATATTGTCTTCCCTTTGCAGACAGCAAGCTTCTTGAAGGCAGGAGTTGTGTCTAATTAACATTTGAAGAAAAAATTGGAGAAATGAGCCTAGATTTTAATTCTAATCAAGTGAACTTGTACACATTATTTGCTAACCTGAACTTTACTTTTATGTTTGATTGGAAATATGAATATTCAAGCCACAGAGCTGTTGGGGAAATTTAGTGATTCTTCATATAATATGAATGGTAGCAAATGGAAGCCCAGTAAATATTTCTCTTCTTCCCTTTTGGATTCTCATTTATAGCTCGCTCTCTGTCTTCTCTCTGTCTCTCCTACCTTTATTATCTCTCTATCCTACCTTTATTCCTCAGCATACTACTTCATTCATGGTAATCATTGATGAATATAGGAGGTCAAGTTAGTGAAGAACCAGTACAGATGATGATAAAGCCAACTCCTGCAGCCTGATCTTATAGTCTATTTACCTTTTGACACTTCTTGCCCTGGAACTGCCTTGTGCACTACTTTATATTCTCTTGGTCCCACCTTTTATACAGCCACTGCTATAACGATCAGTTTCATGCAGGTTGGACCAGGTTCACCTGATACAATCTGATAACATCTCACCTAAACCTGCACTGAATACCTCTCACTTCCTTTCCTGGAGATTCTCTGACACTGAAGATTGGGATGCACTGTGCACATACCTGGAAGTGTGGAGGAAATATTGACTGGGGGACCACTCTTTACCAATAGGGCCAGGAACTGATAAATAAATGTTTTACCCACCTGTTCCCTGGGAAGGCAGTCTTAAGAAATATTTCATGAAGCTCTTTAGAAAATCTCTCAAGATTGATGACCAGTTGGCTTTCCCTCTCTTGTTTCATGTCTTCCACCCTCCTTCCTCATCCCTGGGATCACGTTCTTAAATAAACTCTCTGCATGCAAGTCTTTGCCCGAGTCTCTACTTTCAGGAAACTCAGGTTAAGCCCCTTGACCCACTAAAACACATTGTAGTGCCTGGTATGTAGTGCAATAAATAGTAGGTATAATTGTTTACTTCACACACCGACTGCTATTCAGTGAGAACAGGTAAAAGATTCACTAGGATTTTCCTTCTGAGACTGTCCTTTTGAACACAATTTTTCTTACTTTTCAGTCTCTGCCCTATTCACATGTCCTTATTTTTTGAATGACATAGCCCTTCAATGTTTGGCTGTAGCTTATTGAATGAAGGGTAGATATCTGACTAGACTGAGTTGATTCCTTGGCAAGGCTGAGCAGATCATGTTTGCTCCCTAGCATTTGATATCAATATATGGTGACACTAATTTATTTTGGTTGTATTCTTAACTGGAGGTACTGAAGCACCAATAAGAAGACACAAGAGAGTAGAGAAAGCCAAACTGTTGATAAAGAAGACTCAACAATATGAGAGATGACAGGACTCAACAAAAATAGGAAGTGAGAAGGTAGAGCTTTCCTACTGCTTTGCCTTGGAGTGTTCCTATGCCTGCTTCTCATCCTTATTGAAGAGCAATTATACTTCCTGACCTTTGGTTCTATGAGATATATCCTGTCCTTATAATAAATTTCCTAGTGAGCTTAAGGTCATTTCAGTGGCTTTATTTTCCTTGGAATTGGATGCTCTCTAAAACAGTTGAGGTAATGACTATACTTTTACCCACTGGATGGAGATCCTTAAAGGCGAATGTTGTATTTTGCTCATAACTGTTTCCCCAATGTCTCATTTACAGCTCTAAATCATAGATGTACATATTTGATGCATAACTGTCTAAAAGAATAACCTCTTCCTTTATTCCTTTTCTTTCACAATGTTTTCCCAGCCAACATGAATGCCAATGTATAGAACAACCCTGCATCTTCTGCCATTCTGAGGTTTTTCCTTCCACTTTTAACCTTCTATGTTCTCATCCTCCCAACATGCTGATCCAGGCCATCCCTGCCCAGTCTATTGCTTTTGCTCTGATTCATGCCAGCCATCATTGCTGAATCCACTTAAGTGTGATGGTTGAGTCCATTTCAAGTTGATTCCATTTCATCTCAATTTGGGTCTGCCCACAGCTTAGCAGTCCTTGACTTCCTCTAAAGGGATCTGATATAATCCCAAAGCAACAGTTTCAAACCTTTTTCATTGTCATCCAAACTCTTTACCTACTCACTCACTCACCACTGACTCACCTCCTTCCTCACTGGAAAAATTGGTGAGATATGGTAAGAGTTATCTTTGCTGTACTTCGTAGCTATTCTGTATATTCACACACCTTCTCTTCCATTGGTCCTCCTCCACTGTTTACTCAAATTAATAATTTTACTTCTGCAATAGCTCACCATGCATATCTCCTTTTTAAGGTGTCTTCACATGTCTCTACTTACTTTTGCTATGAGCATCTTGAAAATGTCCTATATATAAACTGCCTCAATGTCATTATATCCCAATGGATCCCCTTGTGATCTGAATTCCACTCACACAGCTCTCCTGAATTGGTGAGTTGACAGTGCCCTTACAGTTATCAAGTTTGTTCTGTCCTCATTCTCCTCCAACACATCTGATTTTGATGACAACTTCCACTTTTCAGACTTTTGTGAAACTTCTTTCTCTCTCTGGGTCATCCTGTCAACTTGATGGGTGTTTTCCTTTACATGAAAGTCTTCCCTAAGGTTCAATAGTCTTTGTTCTCCCTTGAGGATCTCTTCTTCTATGGTATTTCTACAAGATAGATGACATTCTGAACATCAACAAGAGGATTCACTTCTCTTGTATCTTCTGGTCCTGAATTTCTAACTTTCTGCTGGACAGCTCCCTGGGTTTGCTCTTAAACTTTTGTATACAAAACTCATCCACTTCTACCAAAAAAGATTGAATCTGTATGACTTTGGGACTGATTCAGAGAGATAATGCTATAGGAGAGGGAAAGACAGAGGAAATTTAAAAATATGAGTCTGAAATTTTTAGCTATAGACTTACTAGTGGTAATTAACAGAGATAGGAAAAGCCAGGAGGCCTTAGACCATCCCTCTCTCCACTCTCATTGCCATGACAGCTGGGTAGGAGGAGGATGGCTGTTTATTGAATTCCTACTCTGAGTGAGACACTAACATAGGCATTTAAAATGCACTAATTCATTTAGTTTTCAAAACAACTCTGTTTTATGTATTTACTATTATTGACCCCATTTTACAGATAAGGAAATTAGAGCTACATGATATTAAGTGAGATTTCTCAAGATTATATAATGAGCTATAAATCCAAGATTTGGTCCTAAGTTTATTCAACTTCCCAAACTGTCTTTCTCATCATAGCTCATAATAGGATAAAATAAGAAAGTGCATAAAGCCTTGAAGATTAAAGTAAAACTAATGACTGACTTTGAATTCACATTTATGGCTGGAGTCAGGGTTTTTAAATTTATGCTGATGCCAGCTTACCCTTCCACTGGGATGAAGTGAGAGAGTGGCATTGACATATACACACTACCAAATATAGAATAGACAGTTAGTGAGAAGCAGCCCCATAGCACAGGGAGATCAGCTCAGTGCTTTGTGACCACCTAGAGGGGTGGGATAGGGAAGGTGGGAGGGAGACGCAAGAGGGAAGAGATATGGGGATATATGTATATGTATAGCTGATTCACTTTGTTATACAGCAGAAACTAACACAACAATGTAAAGCAATTATACTCCAATGAAGATGTTAATAAATAAATAAGTAAGTAAGTAAGTAAATTTATGCTGGTAGTCAGTTGTAAGTCCTGATCCTTCTCTTTGGGAAATTCTTTTCTCAGAAATTTACCATGACAAAGCTTTTATTTTATTCAGGTTCACCTCTTCAATTAGAACTCTAAAACACTCTATTACTTTCCTTCCTGTACTCTTCATAGTTTTTTAATGTTTTTTTTAATTTTAACATACGTGCGCACACACAAACACACATCCCTAAATCAAAGTTCCTCAACATGCTATTGGCATTTCGGGTTGAATAATTCTTTGTGGTGGGTGACATGGCTGTCCTATGCATTGTAGCAATATTATCATCATCCCTAACCTCTACCCACTAAATGCTGATGCTTCCACCCTAGTATGGCAATCAAATGTATATCTAGATGTTGTCAACTGTCCTTTTGGGGACAAAGTCACCTCTGGTTGAGAATAACTGATTTGTATTTATATGCGTATCCATATATATATCCAATAAGAATTGTTATGTGGTTCATGGAAGCTGAGATTTATTAGTCTTGCTCACATCTCAGAGTACTTGGAACAGTGCCTGACACATACTTGGCCCAAAATGCAATAAATATTTATTGAATGAAAACATACATGAGAAGGAAGGGAAACAATGTTTATGAAGAATCTACTTTATGCCAGATCCTTCATTAAGAACTTTTTTCAAAACAACTCTATGAGATGGATAGTAATTAACTTATTTCCCAGAAGAGTAAACAGAGCCTCAGAGAGAATGGCTTTTCTGATTCACACAGCTAGGCAGTGTGAGAGTTAGCATTTCACCCTTATTCTGTCTACACTGAAGTCTACCCTCCTTTCAGGATGCCAAGCTGTGATGTAGAATTATGAGAACCAGAGTTTACAACTGAATGAATGGATCACATTTCTCTCAGCTTTTTGTAGGAAAAATTATTTACAAATCATCTGCTGACCAAAATAGAATTTTTGAGTTCTGCTCCTTACACTTTCCCACTCTCCTACTACGGGCAACCTTGTTTCTCAAGTAAAATATTTAATAATCTGCCTTGGTTTCTCTCTTTCCCTCACTCTACATCTAATCCATCAGAAGCACATAAACTGAGAGCTAAATTGTTGCCTAGAGTACACTGCCTGATCTGGCTCCTGATACCACTTGGGCCTCTTCTCACATTGCTATCCTTCTTGCTCCTTAATCTCTGGTCAGCTGACCTTTCTTTGCCACCCACTTTAATGCCTTAAGTTTGTTGTGCTTGTTATTTCATATCTTTGAAATGCTGTTTGAAATGCTTGTTTTGTAAATAAAGTTTTGTTGCAACATAAACATGCCCATTCATTTACATATTGCCTTTGACTGCTTCCATGCTACAGTGGCAGAGTAGTTGTGACAATGGGTGATGAGTGATAAGAGGGAAACAAAATATTTTTTACAGTTCTTACAACAAATATACAAAAACTACAAAAAGTTCTTACAACAAATTATTCAATTAATTGTGTTAAGTGCTTTGCTTCCACCATCTTGACTTGGATGAAGATCTTGAGTCTATAAATGACAACCCGATAGATTTAGGGAAAAAACAAATCAAATAACATCCAGTATATTACCCTGGGGGAAAATGGAGTGGTGAAATGCTAGGGAAATGTCCTCTTATCAGTTTCAATCAGTTAAAATTAGTAGAGAAAGGATTGGCTTTTAGGAATATTCTTCAAAATGGTACACAATATGTTGCCTACTCATTTCTCTGTTTTTCTCTTTCCAGAGAACATTGGAAAGTTATAAACTTAGTTATGGTCTGAGAGGAACAAGTTTTTCATCTGCTTAACTGCTCAGTGATGTAGACATGTTCCCAAATTATTTATGATTTATATCTTGGTTGCCCAGATATAAGGGCTAGGTGAGCTTGATCAGCTAGGCATAACTGCCATCCTTACACAGTGGAGAGTTGCAATCTGAAAGCCAGCTATCTTCAACAAAATTGTCATTTCCAAGCACTTCAAGAAAAATAAGCTCTTCGCTTTGTTGTTTGGAAGGGACCTGGAAATAAAATGAACAAAAACATCAGAAAAGATTTTTCTCTTGACCTAAACTTCAGACCTTAGAAACATTATAGTGAGTTTCCAGGCTGCAAAGTTTCTTTGGTTGGGATGTCTACAGTATAACAGTGGAGTTTCAAGTGTCCATTCTTTTCTTTTAAACATGAAACGTTAGTAATAAGATAATAATTCTAATGATGACATTAATAATTATAAGCATTAAATGCTATAACAAAGAAGCCCAGGGTGGCTTAACAATGGCATTTCTAGTGGGACAGCCCTCCTGGGTACCTCGACTCCAAAGAATAGGTCAGGAATGCAGGCTCCTTCCAGCTTGGAAAGCCCTTCTACCCATCACTAGGATTCCAGGCTTGATGCAGAAGATGAAGAGAGAACATGGTAAATGTTTATCATATTTAAATTCTTCAGTCTGGAATTGACACATGTCACTTCTGCTTATATTGGTCAAAAATGAGTAACAAGGTGCCACACAGAGTAAATGAAAGGAGATTTGGAAATATAATCCTTGGCTTGGTAACTACTTCCCAGCAACAACTCTGTACCGTAGTAAGGGAACATGAATAGTTAGTAGTCTGAACCTGTTGTATTATTGGTATGTTTGAGCACTTTCCAAGGTTCATTTACGTAATACCTTTTTACTACAAGTAGAAAACTATAATATCAACTGTTCTTTATTTTTTTATAAATTTATTTATTTATTTAATTTTATTTTTGGTTGTGTTGGGTCTTAGTTGCTGCGCACGGGCTTTCTCCAGTTGAGCAAGTGGGGGTAACTCTTTGTTGCAGTGCTCGGGCTTCTCACTGCAGTGGCTTCTCTTGTTGCGGAGCTCAGAATCTAGGTGTGTGGGCTTCAGTAGTTGTGGCACATTGTTTCGGTAGTTGTGGTGCACGGGCTTACTTGCTCCACAGCATGTGGGATCTTCCCGGACCAGGGATCGAACCACTGTCCCCTGCATTGGCAGGCAGATTCTTAACCACTGTGCCACCAGGGAAGTCCCTTTATTTCTATTAAATAGGGTTGTAGTGAGTTAATTTGGTTAATAAATGTAAAATGCTTAAAATATTGAATGGCACCTAGTAAGTGTAACAGTTGATGTCTATTAGTATTTTGGTTATATATTTTGAGAAAATAGGCCTTTAGTTTTATTTTTTAATGGTCGTTCAAGGCTGCAACAAGACCCTGTTCTATGTTGGCATTCAATTCAGTCCACTTGGTTCCATAGACATTTATTTTAATGCTTACAGTGCCTGGAGAGTTTGTTTCCTAGGAAGGACTGTGGCTGTCTCTGTCTTCTTTGACCAATTAGAAGTCTATAAGCTATCTGAAGTTTTACTGAATAAAAGGAATGAAGGAATATTCCACTTTACATTCAGTAATCAACATGTCCAAATTCATGAGACTAATAAATCAGACCAAAGTGTTTTTCGTGGTGTTGGGGTAACTGTTAACAAAGTTCACCAATTTCTTTCATATCTTTAACTGTATTAATTTTCCACATCTGCTGTAACAAAGTACTACAAACTTGTTAGCTTAAATGACAGAAATTTATTGTCTCACAATTCTGGAAGCTAGAAGTCTGAAATCAAAGTGTTGACATGGTTGATTCCATCTGGAGGCTCTGAAGAATGGTCTGTTCCATGCCTTTCTCCTAGCCTCTGGTGGTTGCTGGCAATCCTTGGTGTTCTTTGCCTTATACCTGCATCACTGGATTAGGGATCCACCCTAATCCAGTATGAGTTCATCTTAACTTGTATACATCTGCAAAGATTCCATTTCCAAATAAGGTTATATTCACAGATACCAGGCATGAGGACATGAAAATATCTTTTTGCCAAACATGATTCAACCCACAGCATTAATCACGTAGATTTTACTGAAATAATAATGATGATGAAGATAATGTAATAATGGCAAATATTTATTATTGGCTTGCTATATACCAGGCACTGAGTTAGGTATTTTAAAGGTTAGATATTGCCTTATTTAATCTAAACACCCCTAAGCCCTGTTATTATTATTACTATTACTATCATCATCATGATCACACCATTTTCAAATGTGGAGACTGAGGGACAGAGAGCTGTGATAACTTGCCCTAAGTGAAATGAACTGACAGAGCTGGAACTGGAGTAAAGTCAGGGTGAGTCCAGAGCCAATGGTCTCATCCAATATACTGTCCAGTTGACACCTGTTTCCAAATCAGTAAGTGTTCTGGAAGCCAGTAGAAATATAGACTCTTCCTCTAGTTCCAACCCAGCATGTGGGGTTCTTCTCTTGCTGCTACTTATGTTTTCCATTTGAACCTTCCTGTCTAAATAGATACGTTTTTCCCAGTTGTCATCTCAGAACTCTCAGAATGGTTGTAGCTCCTCTCTGGCTTAGTTAACCACAGCCAAAGAAGGTTAGTTGAACCTTTTCCTGGAGCTGAGCTCTTGCTCAAGGCAAATCTTCAATGCCAGCTTCCTTCCTCAGACGCTCTGGCTGATGTGCTGCATAATTGCAGAACAGATAGAGGCTTTCTAACCTTCCAATGTGGCCTTAGTGTGTGTACAGTGCTCTGCTGAGAATTTGCATTGTTATTCTTCCCACCTAGAGGGAAATCAGAAATTATTATTTTGGTGGGATGAAAACTTAACTTTTGTTCTTTATTTCAGTTTTTATACTTTATAAAAATTGTCTGTTCAACAAGTAAATATTTTAAAATAATATGTATAAAGGCATGATCCACTCCACAGTGATACCTCCATTTCCATGTTCCTGACGTAGCCAATGTTAATTAACTCATGTGTATCCTTCCATTTTCCCCCTTGTCTTATATGCATATTATAATGTAAACATGTATTAGATTTATTTGTCATCAGACAGAAACATACTATATGTGTTACTTTGAATCTTGTTTTTTTTTTTAAATTTCACGATATATCATGTATATATCATGAATATATAACATAAATTATGGGTATTATCATCCAAGGTTTAGTCTTTGGACCTCAGCTCTAGTCCACTTATTCCCTTGGTGATATCATTCAGTCCTAAGCCATTAAAAATCTCTAGGTTGCTGACTCTCAAATTTGTACCTCTGTATTGGACCCTTGTCTGGATTTCAGACTTGTACATCCTACTGTCTACTTATCATCACTCTGTGTCATGGGTACTTAAAACTTAACATGTCCAACATGGAAAACCTAATGTTCTCTCCAAAACTGACTCTACCTGTGCTCTGCCTCATCTTAGTTAATGGAAATTCCATCATTCCATTGGCTCAGCTCCCCAAAATCTTATAGCTGCCTGTGAGTCCTCTCTTTCTTTCTAATGCTGGACCAAATCCTTCAGCAAATCCTTTTGGCTCTCTTTTAGTGTATATTAATAGTCCAACCACTTCTTACCTCCTGAGTCATCTCCATTCTGGTTTAAGCCACACTACCTCTCACCTGTATGATTGCCCTAGTATCCTCACTGACCTCCCTCCTTCCACCTTTATTCAACTCCTTCAAGTCTTTATTCAAATATCACCTTCTCAGTGAATACTTTTCCACCCACCCATTTTAAAACTGCAACACTATTTGCCACCCATGACATTTTGTACCTGTCTTCTGAGACTTACTTTTCCCCAGAGACTTATTAATTTATAATAGTATGATAGTTATAAGTATACTGTATAATAGAATGCTTTCATTATTTTGTCTCTGTCCATGCCACAATGGCTGGACTTTTTGTACCTTTTCTTTTTTTTCACTGTCATATTCTCAGAACAAGGTTTGGAACCTAGTAGGTGCTCAATGAAAATTTGTCGATTGATGAATGGATATTCTTCCAAATCAGTGTGTAGGTGTGTGCACACACACACTCATAAACTTTTTGTTCTAATTTTTTCTAGATAAACTGCTATAATGGGATTATACCATATGTTATTTTATTGTGTCCTCTTATTGTGTCCTCTTTTCTACCCTTTCTCCTATTTTTATTTTGTATATTTGCTGTTTTTCTTGCCACACAGTTGCCCCTCTCCTCTCCCTCAACCCATCCTAACAACCAGAAATGCATCTTTTCATGCATGGTTTCTCTATGCTTCCACAATCATTTACAAATACATAGATATCTATTTGCTTATAAATACATAAACAAAGGGATTTGGGAGTTCATCTTTTGCTTTAAAAAATACATAAATATGTGTCTTACATACATTTCTCTACATCTTATTTTTCTTACTTTTCAGTAGTTAATAGAAATCCCATCAAGTTAACTCTTATTGCTCCAATTCATTTTAATGGCTACTCAGTATTCCAGAAAGAATGTAGACGAACTAAAATCTATTCAGTCTTATTCTACTGGTGGGTTTGTCTTTTGTTTCTAATTTTTTGCCCCTGTGAAAAATGTTGCAAAGAATACCCTTGCATATTGTTCCATTTATTTTGTAAGATAGATTCCTGAGAGTAAGATTCCTGGGTTGAAAGAGATTCCAGGGACAAATGTGAATTTTTATTTAGAAAAAATGTTGCCGTGTTTCTCTACAAAATGGCTGTAACAAGTAACTTTTCTAAAAGTGGTGTATGTGAGTACATTTCTCCCATCCTTGCCAATTATCAGTGTTATTTTACTTTTTAACCCTTGTCAGTGGATGGATATGTAAGATAATACTTTGTTGTTCCCTGTCTACTAGTGAACTTGAGCATCTGTTTATATATTTGCTGTCCATTAAAATTTTATCTTTTACAATTTACATATATACTTTGTTATTTTAGTTTTGATATTATATGATAACTTTCTATATTACAGATCCTAGTCCATTATCTGTAATTTGCATTGCTATTTCTCCTCCATTCTTCCCATTTTATTGACCTTATGATATCTTTCAGCATGTGTACTTTTTTATTTTTATGATAAGTTATGTCAATATTCTTTTTATTGCTTCTGAATTTACTGGGTTTATTTATTTATTTATTTTTTGGTGCTTCCCCAACCCCTAGGTTGTGTATGTATATGGTCTCTTGGTTTTTTGTTTTGTATATTTAAATAACTTGTCTATTTACTTTTTTTTTCTTTGCATTTAATGTGAGGTAGATATCCAAATTTATTTTTTTAGAAGGGTAATCACCTGTGTTAAGACTATTTATTAAATAATCTGTCATCTTTCCACTGTCTCAAAATAGAACCTTTGCTGTATATTACATTTCTTTTTATACTGAGATTAAGTTCTAGAATATTTGTTCAGTTTCTCTATTTGTCTGTTACTGCCCAATATCATATTGGTATGAGTACAGAGGACTAAGCATTCAGGATACATTCTATACTAGTTAATTTTGTTGCTTAGTGGCTTATAGCAATAATTTTTTTAAATCACTCTCCTATTTTGTGGGTTGTCTGGGCAGCTCTCCTGGCCTGAATCACCTTGCTGATCTCTGCTGGGCCCTCCCAGAGACCTGTGTTCAGCTGGTGGATTGAACAGCAGCTTGATGAGCTAGGTTGGTCACACTTACATGTCTGACACTTTGTAGGTGGCTCACATTGGTGCCTCAGCCTCCTCTATGGGACTTCTCATCCTCCAGCAGTCTCTTTCTTTCTTTCTTTGGCTTTGTTTTCCTATTTTATTTTATTATTCTTTAAAATTTTTATTGGAGTATTGTTGATTTACAATGTTGTGTTAGTTTCTGCTGTACAGCAAAGTGAATCAGTTTTATATATACTTATATATGCATTTATAAAACTCTTTTTAAATTCTTTTCCCATATAGGTCATTCAGAGTATTGAATAGAGTTCCCTGTGCTATACAGTAAGTCCTTATTAGTTATGTATTTTATATATAGTAATGTGTATATGTCAATCCCAGTCTCCCAATTTATCTCTCCCCCACCTTCCCCCTTGGCAAACATGTTTGTTTTCTACATCTGTGACTCTATTTCTAGCAGGCTATTTCAAGCTCAGTTCCATGGTGGTCTTAGAATTATGAATGTGGCACAAGGAAGAAATTTGTAGTGTGCAAGCACTTTTAACCTTTGTTTGCATCATGTTTGCTAATGTCCATTGGTGAGTTAGATTGACGTGGTCTCTGTTATGACGGTATTTGTGGATAAAAGTGATTCTCTTGTAAAGTCTTCCCCCATTTCACTCCCTTACCTCCTATAGCCAAGTGTATATTTTATTTTTTGGTGCTCCTACAACTTTAGTCCATATGTCATTTCTGGAGGGAAGTACACACACACACACACACACACACACACACACACACACACACACAGACTTGCTTCCCTATACCACACCAGAGCTTGGGGAAGGATGATAATACAATAGTAAGTAAAAGTCATCTTTGAATCTGAGCTCACATTCAGAAGCTACTATGACCCCAATCCCTTAACTTTTCTTCCTCCCCTTTCAGGGTCCTTGAAGGTTCATGTGTTCTCCTTGGAGATTAATAAAGTGTTCCATTTTCTGCCAGACCTGCTGATTCTGTCTTGGATTTAACTCTCTGGGACCATAGGCACTGGACCCTGACACTCACTGCAGCTCTGAGCTCTGTTTGGAGAGGAGGTAACTTCACTGGGGTTAGAACTATCTATTTAGCTCCTCCATGTAGGAGTGCTATACTTTCAGTTTTCTGATGGGCTTTTCTTTTTTTTAGGGTCTTGGGACAAATTAACTTAGATCTGATTCAGAAAAAAAAATTAATGGAAGCTTCTTGTTTTGAACCCTAAAGTATACTATTATTATTAAATTAATATTTAGTATGACTTGCTACATACCAAAAATATTTCCTCTTTAATTCTTATAGCAACACTAACAGTTGAATCTACCCATTCTACAGATGAAGGATCAAAGACCCAGAGAAGAGAAGAGCCATTCTCAGGGACAAGCAATCCTTGTCCTGTTCCTCAGTCTTATTCCCAGGCTTGATTTTCCATCTCAGAATATTCTTTCCTATTCCTCCCAGGAGATCTATCAGATTTTAAACCAAAGAAGCTTGCTGGTGGCTTGTCCTGCACTGTCTTCATTCATTGACATGCTTTTGCTGAGTTGAACTGTCAGGAAGGGACTCTGTCCTCCTCATCTCTAGAGTCTTGAAGCCCAGCTCCGTGTCTGGCACATAGCAGTGAATTAACCTGTTGGATAATTATGAGGATGAGACATGGACTGGACTTTTGCTCTGATCTAAGATGTAGGTCTGACCCCAGTCCCCAGGGAAGTGTATTTGCATAGACCCATATCATAGGAAAAATGATCACCCTCCCCATTCCCAAGCATCTGATCTTCTAGTGGAACTACCTTGCCTGATAATGAGTCAGAAATAAAACAGAAATAATAATGTCTACTCTTTATGGTGTTGTGAATGACATGTCCAATCTAATGGCAAACTAATTACCTTGCTTATCTCATTTAGCCTTCATAACACCAGATATAAAGGATTGATATTTTCCCTATTTTATATATAAGGACCCTAAAGCACAGAAAAACTAACTCGCTAATATGACACTCCAAATGGCAGAGCTAGGTTTCAAACCAAGACAACATGACTCCAGTACCTGAGTCTTTAAATGATAGATGATAAACAATCCCTTCATAACATTTTAGAAAATGTCTTGAACTCCACGTGGGGCTTTGCTTTGTTTGGGCAAGACAGAGCAGTAGAACTAGAGCTGACCCAGGAGTGAGTCAGGAGCCCCAGAATTCTGTCCTGACTCTGACAACTCACATAGACTTCCTGAGCTACAATCTTTATTTGTAGAATAATAGATAGAGTTAGCTGGTCATGACAAAGATTTCGTGGGTTTTTTCAGTCAGACAAATACTAAAGTTAATTTCATCACATGCTGTGTGTGCTAGGGTAGGTGACTTGATCATTCTAAACATCTGATTTCCCCCCTACATCTGGAGTGGGCATATAAAACCTTATAATAATAAAAGTTGTTGGAGGCAGGTAAATGTGTTATATAAAGAGAAAAGCTCAGGTGGGGCATATGGCAGGTGCCCAGATCAGCACTCTATGACATGCCACATCCTCCTACAGGTGAGTCTGGAAGCGTGATGTGATTCTTAGAGTCCTGCCTCTCCTTAGCACCTTTATTTCCATTAGGCATCCCAATCCAAGCAACCTTCATGATCTGTGGCTCTGGGGTTTGTGGTTTGAATGTTTATGGAGTGTGGCTCCTTGGCAGCCACAATCAATGCCAGGATTCTCCCCACGGCTCGTTGTTTTAACAACTCTCTTTTCTTGGTACAACTTTTGCCTGCCTTGGGTGTAGAATTTCTATGATCTCTCAATATCCTCTCCCTGAAGGCCTTGAGGGAGTCTGAGTAATCCTACCACTGTTTCTTCCTTTTCACTTCTTGGACTCTTTACTAAGGGAGTGTTTCACTCAAGGGAAAAAAGGAAAAAAAAAAAAAAGAATAACAACCCTCAACTGGAAGAAAAATGCTTTGTTCATAGTCAAGAATTTAGTACTCACTAATACACAGATCTTGGATAACTTTGAGTTAAAAGTGATAAAGTAGGGATAAAGTGGTGTGTCTTCCCCCCCCCACCCCCAGATTTAAAGATTGGGACTCATGGGCTAAAGTATGCCTATAGGGGAAGGAACATTTAGTCATCAGTTTCATTGAATATATTTACTCAACCAAGCACATGGGGTGAGAAGATGGAAGCTAACAAGCAGACCAGCCTCCCCAGAGTTCAGGCCAGTTTATTGCACCACAAGACAGAAAGAGAAAGTGATGGGGAAACCTGGGTTTCTGCCCTACAAGGCACAAGCGCCTTGCCCTCGAGTAAATGTGGCCCAGTGAATACATAGGCTCTGATCAATTAGCTCAACAACACCTCTTTCTGGAAAGGGATGTAGGAAGGAGTAGAGACAGATAGGCCTGGTAGGAAAAGCAGTCTTCAACATTTTAAGGAAAAGTTCTAGAAGTCTACTCTCCCATAATTTATTAATCACAAAAGAGTCTTCAGTGCATTCCCCTTTCAAGCAGCCAGGTAATTCATTTAAGAAAAGGAAAATTCTTGGTTACATTCCCAGATTATCAAGGTGGGATGGATCATTGAAGGCATCTAGTCTACCAAGTCATCTTTTGGATAACTAAACTAATAAACTAACCTTGAGAAAGAAGAAGTGATTTGTCTAAAGTAGAAGAATCTCAGGGTTCCAGATTGCTTACCCAGCACTATTCCCCTATAATATAGCACATAATCTTGAAATGTTGTTATATTGTTTTCTTTATTCCTTTTTTCTCTCATGTTTCTTCCTTCTTGTCTCTTTTTATCTTTTCTTCCAATTCTAATGTATACCTACTGATAGTCAGAAAGAACCTACTCATATACATAAAAGACTATTAAAAGGAAAATTTATTCCTAGGTATATACTCAGTAGTAATAAGCATACATATTCACTAAAATAATTATACATAAAGGTACATATATATCAGCTTTATTTATAATACTCTTAAACGGAAATAACTCATATGCTCATCAACAGAAACATGGGTAAAAAATTGTGATACATTTATGCAATGAAATGCTACACAGCAATAACAAGGACAAACAGTGGTAAATACAACAACATGCATGGATTTCAAAGACTTTACATTAAGTAAGAGAAGCCAGACACATAGGATAGTGTATTTGATGATTCAGTTTGTATGAAGTTTGAGAATGGCCAAAAGTAATCTGTGATAGAAGTCAGAATAATGGGTTGGAGTTGGTAGCTATTGATTAGGAAGGAGCACAAGGTAAGCTTATGGGGACATGATAATATTCTATATGTTGTTCTGGGTATTGGTTACATGGGAGTATACATATGCAAAAATACATTGGCCTGGGCACTTTACAGTATATAAATTGTACCTAAGTTAAAAACAAAATCTTTGAAAGAACAATAGAAAAGCTGGAAGTATGCTAATTTGAGGAAGACTAACATACCCAAAATCTAGGCTACCAGAATTACTGGAATTGAATATCAAATTTAATTTGAGATAGCAGCCAATGAAGCCAATGAAAAATATCCTAATTATTTGTCCCTCCCATTTTCTTAAATAAAAATTAAAATCATCAGGAGATATTTTAGAAGCAATATTCTCTTAAAATTAACTTATGCAGTATTTTAAATAAAAGACATTGAATAATATGATAGGCAAAATCTCTGAGAGAACTCATTAGAAATGTTGAGATGTCTTAATATGCCCATTTTTTTTTCTTCCAGTCTTTTGTAAAGCTGACATTTATCACGAAATATAATGAAGATATTTCTTAGAGGAAAAGAAGCAAATGAGATCCAGGTGACCATCAGTTAGCTAACTCCTCAGAGACAGAAATTAGACCAACACATCTTAACTGTGACATACAAAAGAATCACCTGGGGATCTTGATAAACTGTGCTTTTGATTCAGCATGTCAGGAATGTGGTCAAGATTCTATGTAGCAAATTCCCAGGCAATGCTTTTGGATCAAGGACCACACTTTGAGTTACAAGGGCTTAAACCACTCTGGAAGTGTTAACTCGTCATTTGTACTATTTGTATTTGTATTATTTATTAAAAATCAGATTCCTGGGCTCCTTCTCCACAGGGGGTGGGACGAAGGATACTGCTTTTTTTCTTCAGTGAATCTCAAGAAGATTATGGAATACACTAAATATTTGGAGCCACTGACTTAGAAAAATGAACTTATGGCATGCCCCTTAGAATTCTCCAGTAAGTATAGTTTTTGTAGCTGGTTTCACACACTGAGAGAAAAGAAGGGAAAGAATATACTTTCAATGTCTTATATACATCAGACACTTATTGGATATGCAATTATCCTTAGTCCATTTAATTTGAATGGATATCCTATGAGGTAGAAATAATTAACAATAGTTAATATTTTAGAGTTAAAAATAACAGATGGTCATTATTGAGCACTTACTCAATAGCACCTATGTCTCAGACATCATACTAAATGTATTAAAATCACCATCTCAAAGAGCAGCCCAGTGTAATAGGCTCTTTTTTCAGTACAGTTTTCCAGTTGAAGCAATAGAGCATTAGTGAAGTTAAGCCATTCTAGAGTCTATCTCACTCTCTAGAGCTTAAGCCTCATCTACTGCGTACAGGGCCTCTTTCAATGGACGTCACAGAGGAAGCAGCAAGGCCAGGGTGCAACCCAAGATATATATATATACAAATTGGTGTGTCTTATGTTCCTTTCATTTTGCTTTTATTACTCCATTTCTCAATTATTTTGCTTTCAGGAATATCAGTAAAAAGACTTAGGGGCTCAGACTATAATTGTCAACATCTGTATAGAATTACTGTAATTGAATATCAAATTTAATTTACGGATTGTATAAAAAATACTTTGCCTGATTTGATTTCCCAAACCACATATATTCTCATCTTATGAATGAGGAAACCCGGGGCCAGGAAAATGTAATTCACTTATCTGGAATTCACACTCCAAACTTTTTGCTCCAAGTCTGTGAGTTTCCATTAAGCCATTCTGCCAAGGAAAGAGAGAGCAGGAAAATAAAGTGGGAGAGTGAGAAAGGCAATCACTTGGGAATGAGCAGCATTGAGTCTTAGTCCTGGTCCTGCCACTAGCTGGATGCAACCTCAGGTAATCTGGTTTCTCTCTTTGTGCCATAAGTTTTTAATCTTAAAGTAAGCGTTTAGAATAAACCGTTTTTTTTTTTTTTAAATAGTGTTGGTTCATTTTTACCAAAATCCTTCTTTAAAAGACATCTTACGGTGGACCACTAACTCAGAAAGCAAATCTTTCAGCAGATAATTAACAATTGGGGTGCAGGGAACCCACCCCTTTTCATTCGAGAGTGGGTCAGGAATCATATCTGTGTTCACTGAGTTACATCAATGTCTGCCACATTATTGAATGAGTAAGCCTCCTTTACAGATTCCTTGGAGCTCCGTGGGACACAGTACAGAGACCTTTGGATCAAGCTTTCCTGTGGTTCCAAGAGGCCACATTTTTGAGAAACCAAAACTTCTTGTAAGAGTTCAGATCAAAAGCAGTGATTTCTCCAAATGTCCCTTTATATACAGGACCTCATATTTCCAGGCGAAGTCATTTCCACAAGGACAGAATTCTGCAGCGTGATGTTTTACATCATGCTGTATAATATGCTTAAAGATTGGATGCTTTGTCTTACGTTCTTTCTCAAGAAAATACAAACTGAATAACAAAACAGACAAAAAACTAGATTTACCACGTGATTTCTTTTAACTTTTGTTCTTGCTGTGAACTCTGTGCACAAATCCCTCTCCCAGCTCTTTTGTAAAGTTCCTGGATTCTCTTAAAAACTAGTTTTATTTATATGTTGTCTACATATCTAACTGTGAAACAGTCAAGACTTTGTTATTTAATTTTTGGATAATTAAGAAAAACTTTTTATTATGAAAAATTTCAAAAATACAGAAATGGTAGAAAAATTACTAGTATAATGTTTATAATTATTTAGAATAATTTAGAATTATGGGTAAAGCCTCATATAGATCCTACAGTTGCTGGGAGTTTGTCACATTTACTTTATTCTAATTTTTTTTTTCTTTCTCTGTGAAGAATTTCAAAGCATCATGTCATTTTGCCCCTACTTCAGCATACTGTCAAAATTTCATTTTCCTTTATTTTGAGCAGGAAGGAAAATTTATCTTAAACTTTAGGAAGGAGCATAAACATAGCTCACTTTCACTTATATTTTTAAATGGCTCAGTTATTTAATAGAGTAAGTTGATAAGAATGCTCACATTTATCAAAAGCCATATAGGTATACATACACATGAGTACATGCATAACCCCCGAGGCTTATGCAAAAGACACTGTCTATATTCCCTTATTTTATCCTTGTAACTATTTCCTAATGTAGGGACTACAATTCTCTCTATTTTACAAATGAGAGAACTGAGCCTAGAAATGAGTAAACATGGGCTTCATCTCAGTGTTGCTTATTTTGTTCCCTGCCACATGTGCAGCCCACACCTGGTCCTCTGTCCTGCTAACTATAGTAGGTTAGGAACCTCAAGTGCTTTAGAATATTGCAATGTCATGCTGGATCATGTGGGATTCACTGATTTGTGATTATGGATACAGTGTGATGGAACCCTTGGTTTACTTCCTGAATCTATGTTTTAAGAGGTACATGGTGAAGATAGGGTTCATATGGAACAGTGTTTTTCAAACTGCTGGTTGTTACACATTAGCAGGTCATGACCAGCATTTGAAAAAGATAAACTAGACTAGAATAAAACAAAACAAAACAAAACATGAGAGTTAACATTGCAGATAATAAGTGCTATGTGTGTTTGGGGTGTGTGTGTGTGTGTGTGTGTGTGTGTGTGTGTGTGTGTGTATACTGGGTCATTATATGAATGCATATTTTTGGTGGGTCATGATATAAGGTTTTGAGAACCCTTGTTCGAGAAGACGTGACTGAGGAATATAGGATCTTGAAAACATATTACATAATAAAGTGAGAACATTGGCTCTTTCCTCTCAGAATGTAACTGCTTATTCTCATCTCTGTCTCCCTTGTGTCTTGAGCTCTTTCTCTCATCTTCTTATGCAAAAGTCACACACACACACTAACTTACACATGTATATACAGAGTTATGATTACATATAAATGTTAATGTAAAATATATGAGAGCTGACTTTCAGTATATAGTAATATGACATTGTGTGCAAAAGATTTCTTGTAAGTAACTCCAGAAAGCAGAACTGAAAGAGTTAGGACACTAGGGCAAATGTATGAAAATTGTAGGATACTAGATTTTGGTGCTTATGACCATATTTATAACTTTGCTGACAACTGGTCTGCCCTACAAAAGAGTGGGGTCTCTGTCTTTGTATTATATAAAAGTAACTCAAGGTCAAAATTTGCCAATGCTGATATGTTAGGTTGAAGATATGGGGCTACGGCCAAAGTGCCTTCCATTTCTCTGGGGTCTATGATCAAATGTCATTTGTAAAGAGCCAGAGGTAAGAAGGAGTCTGGCACACCCATAAGATGATTAAATGTAAGTAGTTCTAGAACAAAGATTGTGAGGGAAAGGAGCTGTCCTTTCCCTTTCTTTTTCTCTTATTCTTCTAAGACCCCTATAATTTGAATGTTGGTGTATTTAATGTTGTCCCAGAGGTCTCTGAAACTGTCCTCAATTCTTTTCATTCTTTTTTCTTTATTCAGCTCTGTGGTAGTTATTTCCACTATTTTATCTTTCAGGTCACTTATCCATTCTTCTGCCTCAGTTATTTTGCTATTGATTCCTTCTAGAGAATTTTTAATTTCATTTATTGTGTTGTTAATCATTTTTTTGCTTGCTCTTTAGTTCTTCTAGGTCCTTAAAGTTTTCTTGTATTTTCTCCATTCTCTTTCCAAGACTTTGGATCATGTTTTCTATCATTACTCTGAATTATTTTCCAGGTAGACTGCCTATTTCCTCTTCATTTGTTTGGTCTGGTGGGTTTTTACCTTGCTCCTTCATCTGCTATGTGTTTCTCTGTCTTCTCATTTTGCTTAACTTACTGTGTTTGGGGTCTCCTTTTCACAGGCTGCAGGTTCTTAGTTCCTGTTGTTTCTGATGTCTGCCCCCAGTGGCTAAGATTGGTTCAGTGGATTGTGTAGGCTTCCTGGTGCAAGGGACTGGTGCCTGTGTTCTGGTGGATGAGGATGGATCTTGTCTTTCTGGTGGGCAGGACCACATGCAGTGGTGTGTTTTGGGGTGTCTGTGACCTAATTATGATTTTAGGCATCCTCTTTGCTAATGGGTGGGGTTGTGTTCCTGTCTTGCGAGTTGTTTGGCATAAGGTGTCCAGCACTGTAGTTTGCTGGTCATTGAGTAGAGCTGGGTCTTAGCATTGAGGTGGAGATCTCTGGGAGATCTCTCGCTGAATGATAGTACATGGAGCTGGGAGGTCTCTGCTTGTCCAATGTCCTGAACTCGGCTCTCCCACCTCAGAGGCTCAGGCCTGACACCTGGCTGAAGCGCCAAGACCTTGTCAGCCACATGGCTCAGAAGAAAAGGGAGAAAAAAATATAATAAAATAAAATAAAGTTATTACAATAAAAAATAAATTATTAAAAGTAAAAAAATAAAAAGTAATTTAAAAAAAGAAAGAAAGAAGAGAGCAACCAATCCAAAAAACAAATCCACCAATGATAACAAGCATTAAAAACTATAGTAAAAAAAAAAAACCAACAAAAATGAAAACAAAACAGGACAGACAGAACCCTAGGACAAATGGTAAAAGCAAAGCTATGCAGAAAAAATCACATAAGACCAAAGACAAATTAGAGGCAGAAAGCAAACCCCAAGTCTACAGTTGCTCCCAAAGTCCACCACCTCAATTTTGGGATGATTCGTTATCTAGTCAGGTATTCCATAGATGCAGGGTACATCATGTTGATTGTGGAGATTTACTCTGCTGCCCCTGAGGCTGCTGGGAGAGATTTCCTTTTCTCTTCTTTGTTTGCACAACTCCTGGGGTTCAGCTTTGGATTTGGCTCTGCCTCTGAGTGTAAGTCTCCTGAGGGCATCTGTTCTTTGCTCAGAGAGGACAGGGTTAAAATAGCAGCTGATTAAGGCGCTCTGGCTCACTCAGGCTGAGGGGATGGAGGGGCATGGAATGCGGGGTAACCCTGCCGTGGCAGAGGCCGGCATGACATTGCAACAGACTGAGGTGCACCATGTATTCTCCTGGGGAAGTTGTCCCTGGATCACGGGCCCTTGGCAGTGGTGGGCTGCACAGGCTCCTGGGAGGGGAGGTGAGGATAGTGACCTGTACTTTCACACAGGCTTCTTGGTGGCAGCAGCAGCAGCCTTAGCTTCTCATGCCTGTCTCTGGGGTCTGTGCTGATAGCCGCGGCTCGTGCCCGTCTCTGGAGCTCATTTAGGCGGTGCTCTGAATCCCCACTCCTGGCACACCTCGAAACAATGTCTCTTGCCTCTTGGGCAGGTCCAGACATTTTCCCGGACTCTCTCCCAGCTAGCTGTGGTGCACTAGCCCCCTTCAGGCTGTGTTCATGCAGCCAAGCCCAGTCCTCTCCCTGGGATCTGAACTCCAAAGCCCAAGCCTCAGCTCCCAGCCCCCACCTGCCCTGGAGGGTGAGCAGACAAGCCTCTCAGTCTGGTGAGTGCTGGTCGGCACTGATATTCTGTGTGGGAATCTCTCCACTTTGCCCACTGCACCCCTATTACTGCACTCTCCTCCATGGCACACTGCCACCTGCCATTTCCACCAGTGAAGGGGCTTCCTAGTGTGTGGAAACTTTTCCTCCTTCATAGCTCCCTCCCAGATGTTCAGGTCCTGTCCCTATTCTTTTGTCTCTGTTTTTTCTTTTGCCCTACCCAGGTACATGGAGATTTTCATGACTTTTGGGAAGTCTGAGGTCTTCTGCCAGCATTCAGTAGGTGTTCTGTAGGAGTTGTTCCACATATAGATGTATTTCTGATGTATTTGTGGGGAAGAAGGTGATTCATGTCTTACTCCACCATTTGAAGGTCTCTCCAGATTGGCTTCTTTCATCTAGTAATATATATTTAAGTTTCTCCATGTCTTTTCATGGCTTGATAGCTCATTTCTTTTTAGCACTGAGTAATATTCCATTGTGTGGGTATATTACAGAGTATCCATTCACTTACTGAAGGACATCTAAGTTGATACGAGCTATTTTTAATATTACAAAATGGAAACTGTATAAAATTTTCTTTCCAGTTTATGGGTTCCATCATTCTCAGAAAAACCTCCCATTATTTTTATAATGTTTTAAGTTAAAATATATGGGCATAAGGAGAGACGTGACCCATAGTGCCTGAAGAGGACAAAATCTTATAAGCAGAGTCCTTTAAGAACACCGTCTAAACAAAGCCTGACTATCTAGGCTGTCATGCAAAAATCAAATACAGAAATCAATTAGGATCTCAGCCATTTGAATGTACTCTGCTCTTTGACTTTATTTCTTGCTGTCACACACAGATTTAAATCTTAAATGTTAAGAAAAACAAATTCTAAACTTTTAAAAATGAGGAAGCAAAGCATTATTTAGCTTGCAGTCAACAACAAAAACCGTCTGTTGCAAATCCTTCATTTGGAAACAGGATTTTCTCCCCTGTTGTTCTCTAAACCAAAGAACTTAAGCTGGAGCTCGGGGCATAAATTAGTGAAACAAAATATAGATTCGTGTGTCACCTGTAAATAGGATCCTCCTGTGTAATGTCCTTATCTCCTTTCATGACTGAGAAAACTTTTACTCGTTTTCAAGATGCAGCATCAATGTCTCATTTCCTGGATTAGGTAAGTTGTATTTCCTTGTTGATAGTATACTCTATGAACAAAGGCTACAATAAACTTACCAGTGCCTTTAATGTATTATTATTTTGTTAATTATAATAATATGTAATTGCTTATGAAAATTTGCACCTTATTTATATAGGCAAGACATCTATTCATTTTACAGATAGATTCTATGTATGCATTTATGCCTGGCTGGATCCCTCATGGTGACTCTGCAGATACCCCCAGCTCCGTCTATGGCTCTGAGTCAGAGAACTGATGTATGTGCTCACTGGCAAAGGGAGAGGATGGGACACATTCAATTTGCTGCCTGTCTTCTCTGAGCAGATCTTAGCTCATTGCAGTGATATGCATGAGCTAGACTGCATCTGCTCATAAGGAGGAAAGAGAGCTGACTATACACATTTATTTCCAATTCCCCTTCAGTGACATAACATTGGTAGCTTAAAGTAAGGCACAGTGGGGGTATTTATACTATGGAAATGGGTAAACACTACACATGCACTTTTCTCCCTAGAGAGCTGGTTGTTAAACTTTTACAAGAATGTCACTGCTCATTTGTCACTTTCTGATGTCTCAAATTGATTAAAGCCTCCTATTATGTGCTCTCAAAACCATGCTCCTCTCCTTTGTAGCACTTACCTTAGAGACAATTTGATGTTCATTTGCAGTGGGAAGATTAATTGAGATAGTGTATCTTAAGCACCAATTACAGGTCTTGGAACAAAGTGCTTATCTAAATTATTAAGTTTATTTATTATTATGTAATTATTGATGCATTATTTTCCCCTCCACAAGACCGTAAGTTCCATGAAGGCAGGACAGTTTTTGTTTTCTCTCCTAAGGATGTAGCATAGTCCCTGGCCAATGGTAGATAAGCAACTACATTGTGATAAAGGAAAAAATCAAATTACCATTTTCTGCTGCTGATAGTACCTGTCTGATCCACTACACACACACACACACACACACACACACACACACACACACACCCCACGTGCTTTCTGCTCAGAGTGAGAAAGTGTGGATTTTGCATACTAGCTGTGGAGGGGTGTGGGTGAAAGTCTTACTTTGGCTACTGATGATTCTGTCACATCAGTTGTCAAACATTTGTGTCTATCTCTGTCTTTCAGTGAATTATTAATATGAGGATAGGTTTCCTGAGAGACCAAATAACCTTTAAAAAATATTTAGCGAGTAGGAACAACAAATGTTTCTTGGGGATTCATGTCTAGAAAATAGACTTAATTAGGTACTTAGCCATTCACTATTATCCTCTCCCCTCCGGGTAATAATCTGGCTTTGATTTGGTTACTGTGGCTGTCCCCAAAATGTCGTTGTTTTAAGAAAATGCATTTTTCCCCCAGTTGTCAGTTCTGAGGATGTTATTAAAAGATGGTTATGAAGTATTTTGTCTTCATTTTCTCAGTTGATTCATTAATGGGATGCTGCTCAACTCTGGCTTCATTAAGTCTTTTCATTGATGGGAGTACATTCACATACAAACTCAACCTCCCAACACCGACTTTCATCCATGACAGGAATCCAGTGCTTCCTGCTCACAAGCCTGATCTTGAATCTTTAATAAGAACGTCAGAGTTCTTAGCAGCCAGGGCTGCAGAGTTGAAGCAGCATGCATAGAATTAAAGGTCAATCTGGGAAAATGAAATTGTTTTGTTTTTCAGTATTTTGTTTTGCCGGCAGGTGATTTGAAGCATCTCACATCTTACAATACCAGGAATCCAGGGTGCAAGTTTTCATAATGCTGGCAGATACTCATGACATTGTATTCTTAGCATATATTGCTAACATGGGAGGCCCCCTGGGATTCTGGAAAGGGCATTTGGCTAGAAGTCAGGAGACTTGGGCCCTCATTCTCTCCCTGCTATTAAAGATAATAAAAATAATTCACACTCCTTGTGTTCTTATTTTGTACCAGACAATGTTTTAAGTGATTTGTAAATATGGGGAGGTTGGAGTTGAAACTCTTAACCCACACTGTAATTCAGGTATTCAGACATAATGTAACTCCTTTATTTGTTCTGCATTTGTTCTACATTTCCTGCTAAGTCCATGCACTGGTGTCCAGGAGAGAAATTAGATTTAGTCCAATCTAAATTTAGTCAAATAAATACTTTTAACCTGTGCTGCCCAATATGGTAGTCACTACCCACATATTCCTATTTGAGTACATGAAATTTGGGTAGTCCAAACTGATATGCGCTATAAGTGTGAAGTATGCATCAGATTTCAATTACATTGTGTGAAAAATAAAGAATGTACATATATTTAATAATTTTTATATCCATAACATCTTAAAGTATTTTAGATATTTAAAATACATTGTTCAAATTAACTTCATTGCTTCTTTTTACTTTAATGTAGTTACTACAAAGTTTAAAACCAGGTATGTGTCCACTACTTATGTGTTCCTCCAGGTAAAGGAACAGCATGTGTTAAGGCTCTGAGTCCTGAAAGACTTGGTGCTTTTGAGGAAATGGAAGACAACACAGTATCTGGGAGCAATGTGACAAGGCAGGGAGTGTATAAAAGGCCAGGAGTAGACTAAAACTAGAGGGGAAGTGAGGGGTCAGATCCTGCAGAAATTTGTAGCCTCTAGTAAAGAGTTTGAGTTTTTTTCTAAGAATAATAAAAAGGTGCTGAAGGGTTTAGACAACAGAGGTGTGATATTAAGTATGTTTTATGTTACCTCACTAAATCCCAGTTTCCTACCTTTAAAATAGGTATAATAATATTAATGTATTCAAAAGATCATTAAAAAAGATGATGCATAAGTAGTCACTATGGAAGTTGTAAAATACTATAGAGGTATAAATTAATCTCATCATTATGGCTAACGATCAAAAATCTTCAATGAGTCCCTGACAGCAATGGCATAAGGTTTTCCATCAATGTGTTTAAAAGTCTTCCATCTGTTGGCCCCATCTGAACAATAGGAACATTTATTTCATTTTCTGCCTCAACATATTATTTCAGTCTTCTCTCCATTGTAGATACTGCCCCTGCAGTATCTACACCTTGATTTTGCTCGTGATGGACAGTGGTTCATTTTAATGCCATCATTGTTTTTCTCCACCTATTCTAATCCAATTTCACATTCATATCTGTATTAGTCTGGACTCTTTCAGTTATAAGGAACACAATAGCCTCAGTCTGGCTTGAACCATAAGAGGAATTTGTGAATAAGTGAAAAGTCCAGGGGGATGTCTAGTTCCTCCAGACATGAACTGACCTGAAAACTCATTATACCATATCAGGAATTTGTGTCCTGGGTCTGTCTATAAAGTTCTTCTATGAGTTGTCAGTTTCATCATCCATAGCTCCAGACTTCATCCTAACCAGCTTAGCAACTCCAGTAGAAAGAGAATTGCTCTTTCCCAAATGATCTAGTAAAAGTCTTATGTTTCACTCTATTGGCCTAAATTTATTATACACGCTGAACAAATCTATGTATTGACCAAGCCCCAGGCCAGAGCCCACCCCATGGATTGGGGGCACTTGATGGGGTCAGTCCCCATCCAAACCAAATGAATGAAGTGGGACTGTGGAAGTTTCCCAAAAGAAAAACGGAATTGGGAGAATGGCACTGGACAGGCAAAAAGGGGAGAAAGCAAAAAAAACGTCCCAAATATCCACCATAATGATATGGCTCACGTCCCACGTCCTCCATGAGCCCTGCCTCTATGACTTCAGGCAATAATTATCTTTTTCCTTCCTGACTTTTCTTCATACTTGGTCTCTGGAGCATACATTTTTGACTCTTGATATTCCATTTTACACTTTATTATAACCATAAAATTTTTATTGCCTGATTAGACCTTGGTGGTAATCTCATCCTAGAGATGTGAAAGCCCTGAAGGAAAAAATAATAAAGTTTAGATTGTTTTGAAAATATTTCTTGAGGACTTTTAGGTTATTTCTGAGAGGAAAAAGATACTTTTTTTTTTAACATCTTTATGGGAGTATAACTGCTTTATAATGGTGTGTTAGTTTCTGCTTTATAACAATCAGCTATATATATATATATATCCCCATATCTCCTCCCTCTTGTGTCTCCCTCCCACTCTCCCTATCCCACTCCTTTAGGTGGTCACAAAGCACTGAGCTGATCTCCCTGTGCTATGCAGCTGCTTCCCACTAGCTATCTCTTTTACATTTGGTAGTGTATATATGTCCATGCCACTCTCACACTTCGTCCCAGCTTACCCTTCCCCCTCCCTGGGTCAAGTCCATTCTCTACATCTGCATCTTTATTCCTGACCTGCCCCTAGGTTCTTCAGAACCATTTTTTTTTTTTTAGATTCCCTATATATGTGTTAACATACGGTATTTGTTTTTCTGACTTACTTCACTCTGTATGAGAGACTCTAGGTCCCTCCACCTCATTACAAATAACTCAATTTCATTTCTTTTTATGGCTGAATAATATTCCATTGTATATATGTGCCACATCTTCTTTATCCATTCATCTGTCAATGGACACTTAGGTTGCTTCCATGTCCTGGCTATTGTAAATAGAGCTGCAATGAACATTGTGGTACATGACTATTTTTGAATTATGGTTTTCTCAGGGTGTATGCCCAGTAGTGGGATTGCTGGGTCATATGGTAGTTCTATTTTTAGTTTTTTAAGGAACATCCATACTGTTCTCCATAGTGGCTGTATCAATTTATATTCCCACCAACAGTGCAAGAGGGTTCCCTTTTCTCCACACCCTCTCCAGCATTTATTGTTTGTAGATTTCTTGATGATGGCCATTCTGACTGGTGTGAGGTGATACCTCATTGTAGTTTTGATTTGCATATCTCTAAAGATTAGTGATATTGAGCATTCTTTCATGTGTTTGTTGGCAATCTGTATATCTTCTTTGGAGAAATATCTATTTAGGTGTTCTGCCTATTTTTGGATTAGGTTGTTTGTTTTTTTTTGATACTGAGCTGCATGAATAGCCAAAGCAAAGTTGAGAAAGAAAAACGGAGCTGGAGGAATCAGGCTCCCTGACTTCAGACTATACTACAAAGCTACTGTAATCAAGACAGTATGTACTGGCACAGAAAGAGAATATAGATCAATGGAACAGGATAGAAAACCCAGAAATAAGCCCACACACATATTGTCACCATATTTTTGATAAAGGAGGCAAGAATATACAATGGAGAAAAGACAGCCTCTTCAATAAGTGGTGCTGGGAAAACTGGACAGCTACATATAAAAGAATGAAATTAGAACACTCCTTAACACCATACACAAAAATAAACTCAAAATGGATCAAAGACCTAAATGGAAGCCCAGGCACTATAAAACTCTTAGCGGAAAACATAGGCAGAACACTCTATGACATACATCACAGCAAGATACTTTTTGACCCACCTCTTAGAGAAATAAAAACAAAAATAAACAAATGGGACCTACTGAAACTTAAAAGCTTTTGCACAGCAAAGGAAACCATAAACAAGGCGCAAAGACAACCCTCAGAATGGTAGAAAATATTGGCAAACAAAGCAACTGACCAACCAAGGATTAATCTCCAAAATTTACAAGCAGCTCATGCAGCTCAATATCAAAAAAAACCAAACAACCCAATCCAAAAATGGGTACAGGGGCTCCCTGGTGGCACAGTGGTTGAGAGTCCGCCTGCCAATTCACGGGACACGGGTTCGTGGCCTGGTCTGGGAAGATCCCACATGCCGCGGAGTGGCTAGGTCCGTGAGCCATGGCCACTGAGCCTGTGCGTCCAGAGCCTGTGCTCCACAATTGGAGAGGCCACAACAGTGAGAAACCTGTGTACCGCCAAAAAAACAAACAAACAAACAAAAAAAACAAACAAAAATGGGTACAAAAATTCTTTTAAAAAACCCTTAACTGTCTTCCCAGAAATTGTCCATTTTATTAAGCCTTTAAAATTCTAAATATGTCAATTATGAGAATTTTATAAAAAAAAAACTAAGTAATACATAGTGTAATTTTAAATTACAAATAGGGTGTCTTTTGATCTGTAAAGGATGAATATACTTCCTCTGTCCCTGAATATACCTATGTACCTATGTATATTCAGGGACAGAGGAATATGTATATATATTTCTTTTGTTTTCTTTTGACTTGACTTTAAACTTTTCCAACCTTCTTCTTTTCTTTTTTAAAAAGCTTTGTGGATCTAAATATGCTCAGGTCTGCCTGTCTGTCACCCTTGATATTTTTTTTTCTGGAAAATATAATTCTATGATTTTATTACATATTATGAGAGCTCATTTTAGTCTTTCAAACTTTTACAGTGAAATGTAACAAATACATAGAAAGGGATACACAATAGAGATGTACAGTAAGTCCCCTACATATGAACGAATTCCATTCCAAGAGCTCACTCGTAAGTTCAATTTGTTCGTAAGTCCAGCAAAGTTAACCTAGGTACCCAACTAACACAATGGGCTATGTAATACAGTACTGTAATGGGTTTGTGATACTTTTCACACAAATAATACATAAAAAACAAACAAACGTAAAAATATAGAAAACATTTTTAATCTTACTGTACAGTACTTCCAAAAGTACAGTAGTACAGTCCAACAGCTGGCATACAGGGATGGCATAGAGTCAACAGGCAAGAAGAGTTACTGACTGGAGGGAGGGAGAGGACGTGGAAAATAGTAGAGCTGAAGGATCATCAACAATAGGAGATGGAGGGCAAGGTGCATGTGACAATGTACGCCAGACACCTGAACTAACTTACATGATTGCACATGCAAACGCACATTCACGTCTTTGAGAGTTCGCAGCTTGAAGGTTCGTATGTACGGGACTTACTGTATACTGTAGCTCAATGGATGCAAATCACATAAGGTATGTTCTTTGTATGGAAAGCAATTAAGATAGATATTAATAACAAAGTTTAACTTGAAATGCCACATATTTGGGGAAATTATGAAATAAGTTCTAAATACCCTAGCTTAAAAATGGTTAGAAAATATTTTTATATTTAATGAAAAACTACATTATCCAAATTTGTGAGATAAAGCTAAAGCTTTCCTTACAGAGGAATTTGTATCTTAGAGGGAAATGTGTAACATATATCTGAAAAGATAAAACACTGAAAGTCAGCAAGCTAAACTTCTATCTCAAAAAAATAAAAATTAATCTGAGCCTTATAATTTTACAGCAGTATGGATAGTAAAGTTTTTTGCCATTATAATGATTGTATATGAAACTCAATTTGCCAAGTCCCAAATACAAATTTTCAAAGTTTATTTGAAGAAAAATAATTCCTTATCACTGAAGGCATATGTTCTTGTTTGCATACTACAGTTGTCTCTGAGTTGTGAGAGGTGTACCTAAGGGCAACTGAGTATCTGTATTTCTTATGGGTCTATGTGCTGTTGTGTGCCTATATATGTGTCTGACATGTCTGTTCTTTTTTCCCAGCTTTATTGAGATACAATTGACATATAACATTGTGTGAGTTTAAGGTATACAATGTGATGATTTGATACACATGTATACTGGGAAATGTTTACCACAATAATGTTAGTTAACACATTCTTCACCTCACTGAGTTGGTAAAAGCTGGGCAGGTAAAGTCTGACAAGTATCCAGAGATGGGGTCAAGTCCTAAAGCTAGGATATTCTCAGTTCCTGGTGGGATGCTTTGGTGGGAAGCTTGGGTCTGCTTAAAGGATCTGGTGTGTGATGGATGATTTAATGGCCTTTATGTTATAAGGGACAAATGCTCAAATTGTCAAAACCAAAAAGGGGATCAAGTAACTGAAAAGTGCAGAAGAATGACTTCATCTAGATGGTTCAAGCTAGGTCATCAGTGCCTTTTTTTTAAAAGTTTTTATTGAATTTGTTACAATATTGCTTCTGCTTTATGTTTTGGATTTTTGGCCCTGAGGCATGTAGGATCTTAGCTCCCTGACCAGGGATTGAACATGCACCCCCTGCCCTGGAAGGCAAAGTATTAACCACTGGCCAGGGAAGTCCCATCAGTGCTTTTTAAAATCATATCTTCCTTCTTTTCTATTGGTTTAGTCACCAGCCTGGCTCATCTGACTATGGCAAAATGGCTCTAAGCCTTGTATCTTTTCACCACCAGGACCAGAAGAGAGGAGAGAACTGCTGTCTTGCAGAAGTCACAGTGGGTCAGAATCTCTAACCTGGTATGAACCCAAGTCTGAGCCAATCATTGTGACCAGAGGCATGGGATGTGCTGACTGGTTCAGGCCAATGGGGCCTCGTTTCTGGAAGTAGATCTAATCCACCTTAAATGTATTGGCTAAAATTGGGTGGGTATGAATTTCCAAATGTAAAAGAATGGAAAGGGCACAGGGGAGGCAGCAAAGAAGTATCTACCCTAATTCATCAATCTAAATCTTTCTGAGTTTGCAAGAATGCTACTCATAGGCAGGAGTTACCTTATTTCTTTTTTTCCCCCTCACTGAAGATGGAAGCAACATGTGTAGCTTCAGGAGAAGTCAAAGCAAAATGCATAGGTAAAACTCAAGTTTAAGATACCAGGAAAACAATACACCAACTTCACCTAAGATTGCTGGTGATTGGAAATGCTAGAGACAGAGTTTATTGTAACTTCTTATTGGCTACCCAAAGCTCTGTGACTGCTTCTGGTCTGTATCCAATATCATATTCTATTGTTCCAGATTTAGTTTAGCTTCCAGGAAAGAATCATTGGCCTGAATCTTTCATTTCCAACCAACCCCAATAGCAATGATATTTGGCATATTTTTGCATATTGGCTTTGTTTTAAACCATCAGCCTTCCATCAACACATTTTGTGTATGAAGGCAAAATCACAGTTCCTGCCCCCTAAATTTTTATGAAGGCTCTCATCTGTAGGGATGTTATATTTAAAGTTACCAGATATGCAAATGCAGCCTCAGGCTGATTTTGTCGCCCCATTATAATCGGACTTCCTGTTTTGACAACTCTGCTTATACAAAGAGGAACAGGTAGCACCTTGAAGTGAATTCACTACAACCATTTGGAATGAAACCTACCAGGTGCAGCTCTTGACAACTCTAACTCAAGAGAGAAATGACAGCATTTGCAGCTTGGATAATTATCTCACAGATCTGCCAACCTACTTTTGGTATATAGATTTTAATTGGGACTCGATTTACTAGAAATTTTCTGAGCTACTGAGAAATTAAGCATGGACTGCAATGCCTCCCATCAGATAATTAATGTCAGAATCACTGGTGATGTAACATAGTGAAAAAAATTATACCTCAAATACAGTGAAAAAAATATCCTATTTAAAATCAAGAGAATTGAGTTCAGTTCATGGATGGGCCCTGAGCAGCTGTGTGACCTTAGGGAAGGTCCTCGTGGGGCCTCATTTTCTTAACTTATAAAAGACTGAAGTTGGAGAGCCTCCAGTTCTAGTAATGTATTTTGTTTCTGCTTCAGTTACCAACAGCCTAAGGGAAAAAAGAGAGCAAAAGGGATGATTCAAACAAATCAGCCCTGCATCTACTCAACACTTACCACCATAAAAAAAAGTTGCACCAAAAAAAGGGAAAAAAAATCATTATACTTCATTTTGACTCAGTTGCCTAATTTCACTGAGTAACCTCTAATTACATTTACTTAGACCTAACTAGCTAAATTATATGGAAGTTTAATTCCATTTCAGAGGATCTCAATATTTTTCTTCTGCCTCAGCACAGCAGTGGGGTAACATGTGCTAAAACTTCCTGTTTCACTCCGGAAGTTCATCTTCGATGGCCGGACAACTCCATCAGGTTACATCAGAATCTCAGGGAGTAGGAACTGCACTGGACGTAGAGATGTACCACTCAGGACCAGCTACGTAATGTACAAGGCCCAGTGCAAAATGAAAATGCAGGGACTCATTTTACAATTATTAAGAATTTCAGGACAGCAATACAGAGCTTTGAACCAAACATAGGCTCCTCTGAGCACAGGGACTTGAGTGACGGCAGCGATCATACACCCATAAAGCAGACCCTGGGTGATACCCAGGTCTCCCTTTAAGGAATGACTTGTTACCCCAGCTGCAAAGAATACTGATGGTGATCAGCCTTCAGCCATCTGTCCCTACAAGGATGGCCTCAGTGGCAGAGAGCCATCTCGCAAAAGATCCAACACTTCCAGGAGCTTACCATATCCAGCTAATGGGCAGAGATAAAAAGGGCTGGTCATTTTAGCCCCATGCAGGACAATTTCGATGGGCTATTTCAGGTCCAGACCTTCTTGCAGGTCTAAGAGGCTCTTTGGTCTGCATCATAGTTTACATACTCACCCCACTCTGTTTGTTCTGCTTTCCCTGCCAGCTCCACAGGGGTTGTTCCTCAGGGTACTCCATTCACTCTAAACTATCTCAGAGCCTGCTTATGGAAACCCCAGATTATTATTTATTTTAGGAATACGAACTTTGATAACACTGCATTTTTTAATTGAAAATATTCACACCAAAGGAAAATGTACAAAAGGAAAATAAGAATGAAAACACCCAAATGTTCACACCCAATAAGGATCAACATTTGTGTTAATTAAACCTTATCTCAAGTTTCACTCTGTGCTTGTGTACAGATAGGAGGATCTGATGGCTTGATAGAGAGATAGATGCTGATAGAGATAAATAGAATTGACTTTAATGCGTGGACTAAATTATGTCACATATTGAATCCACACAAGGTTTCAAAACAATGCCAAGCACATAAGTGATAATTCTCCCAAATTCCTCCCTGTCTGCTCTTTTCCTGTACCTGTATTGTTTCAATTCTAGTACATCCCCCTCTCCCCATGGCAAATATCACTGGATGTTCATGTATAAATAAAGCACTGGAGAGAAGTTCACAACAGCAAAAGAGAGAGAGAGGAATAAAGGTGCTAAGCTCTCAGGTTGATGCTGCTTAATGATAGTGCCTATACTGTAAGACATCATAGCTCACGTGTATTAATTGTAAAAACAGTTGATACTTTAAAGTCAAAAGTCTCTAGGAGGAAAGCTTTCAAAATGGCAGTCAGTGTAAGTTAAAATGCCACTGGCCATTTTGCAAGCTGAGAAACATTAATCACCAGCAAAATCATAATAGAAACTGAAATATAATCCAGAATATTCTTCCTGGAAGTTTTCTTCACTGAGCTGAATCATAAGAAAGACCATATCAGGTCAGATATTGTGTTGCAGGGATTGATGCTACCCCAATGTTCCAGGTCTCCTTGATAGCCTTAAAACAATAAAGAAGATTGGGAGTCTTGGTCCCTATTAAAGTGAATCCTCCTGCAAAATTTGAGGATTTGACTGAGATGACTAATGTAGATTAAGACTCAGAGAGTTTGGCATCCTTGCTAACAATTTGTGATCATTGAAAAGACCCAGTATATAACAAAATGCTACCAGACATCAAGTCTGAATTAGAAGATATTAAACTAGTCAAAGGGAATATAGATTTATCTGGAAAAAGGACACCAATTTGGAACCAAACAAATGAAACATTTCCTCCTCAGATGATGATGACAATTTTGCCAAGATTTATGTTTAAAGATGGGAAGTGTTCCTAGAGCCCCGACATAAGAATATCCTTGGTAAAAGGATAGGAGAGTTATGGGAATCATCTGTAGACAAACTTGACAGCTCCTGAGTGAACCCTAGGAAAATCCAAGACCACTGGGATTTCAGGTCATAGTTGAATCAAAAGTGGGCAGTGTGTTGGCTGATTGAGGCCATGCATTGTGGAGCCAGGTGGAAATGGGTGTGAATCCTGGTCCCACCACATTCCAAAATCTGTAAGAGTTGGAAAGCCACTTCACCTTTCTACACCCCAAATTCCTTATCTCCTAGTAGTAATGAAGACAACCACACTAAGTGTTATTGTAAGAGTGTCTAGATAATGTATGTAAAGTGTTGCTGCAGAGCTGGCACACAACAAATGACGGCTATTATCCTTTATGGTACCATCTTTCAGAATTCTGCCACCTATGGGAAAGAAGGAGAAAAAGGTGGAAACACCAAGCCTAAGAAACTTGACAGTTGAAGCTTTATAAGTATTGTAAGATCCAAAGCCTAACGTGAGACACAAAGTGATCCTGGGGAAAAAGGAGATAAGCAAACCTGGAAGTGTAAAAGGCAGAAGAAGGCTTTCCATGCAAATGAAAATATGTATAGAAAAATTATCTGTAAAAGGCATTACATTACATTACATTAGTATGCACTTTGAAAGTGTGAAAAATATTGGTTAAAAAAAGAGATATGTGCACTTATAAGCTCAGTTGTGTTCCTTCTATAACTACAGTATTGGTGCCTCCAATTAAAAAAAAAAAGTATTCTGTATTTTTTTAACTTACTGAGTTTATCCTGAAGCAGAGATAGAGGTTCCTGTTGAATTGTTTTTTTACTTAGTTCAGAATAATAACACACTACCAAATTCATTCAATTGCATTTTAGACCAGTGAAGTATAATTCTGACTGTACTTGAAAAAAATGGAGAGAAACTACTCTTTTGAAATTAAATTTTATTTTTGTCAAGTAATTAATGAGCATAGGGAAAATAATGAAATATTATCAAAAAGGCTATAAGTGAAATATAGCAGAAGCTTTGTTCATCGCTTCCTATCGGCAAATCCTCTTCCCAGATCTACTTTCAGCTCTTAAGTTCATTGTTTCTTGTATTTACCTCAAAAACTCTAATTAATATGTTTATACTTCTCTTTCTTTATTAATTGTAAATGTTATCTATTGACTCTGTAGTTGAGCATTTAACTCTCTTATATACAGATCTCTATTCTCACCCTATGTTCTCTTAAATAATTGTAGAGATGGCTGTAAATTCTGTGATACCCCTTCCACTGAGCGGTAAAATCTGTTTTCCTCCTCCTTTAATGTGAGATAAATTTGATCCTTGGAGTGCAGCAGATATGATATTATGCCAGTTCTGGATCTAACCTTTAGGAGAACTGGAAGATTTGTCTTGATCCTCTTGGATTCCTCATAGACTCTCTTTGCTATGTAAGAGTACCCTCAACAATTTTAAAGATGCTGTCCCATATAAACTTCATAACCAAACAAAAATAGAGCTATATGGGTGTGAATATTTTCTAATGTAGTGAACACAAATAATATGCAGGTGCTATGTGATAAGAAGTAGACTATAGATGACTAAAGATGGCTGTAGATTTTGTGACACTCCCCCCTTTGAAATGTGGGGTCTGTTTTCTCCTCTTGAACCAAGGTTGGCCTGTGACGGCTTTGATCAGTGGAACATGGGAGAAGTGCTGCTTTGCCAGTCTGTGCCTAGCATTTAAAAGTACTGCAGGCTTCTAACTTAGTTCCTGAATATACCCTCTTAGATAGACCATGTGGAGAGGTCCTAAGACTACAGGCATAGAGAGAAGGTTCCAGCTAAGTTCAGCCTTAAAGTCAACCTGGGAAAGTAAAACCATCTCACATCCTCCATTCTGTTGGTATTTGGAAATTAATGACCAGAGGAATTATATAGACATTTTTCCAAAGAAGACATCCAATGGCCAACAAGTACATGAAAAGATGCTCAACATCATCAGTAATCAGGGAGTTGCAAATCAAAATCACAATGAGACAGCACCTCACACATGTTTCAATGGTTGTCATTATGACAACAAGAGATAACAAGTGTTTGTGAGAATGCAGAGATAAGGGAAGCCTTGTACACTTGGTGGAAGTGTAAACTGGTTCATCCATTATGGAAAACAGTATGGTTACTCTTCAAAAAATTAAAATAGAATTACCATTAATTCAACAATTCCACTTCTGGGTATATACCCAAAGGAAATGAAAACAGGATATTTAAAAGATATATGCAATCTCATGTTCATTGCAGTATTATTCACAGTAGCCAAGATATGGGGGGAAAAAAAAAGTGTCTGTCAATAAATCAATGGATAAAGAAGATATATTGTAGATATGCTGTGAATATTATTCAGCCATGAGGAAGAAGGAAACTCTGACATTTGTAACTCCATGGATGAAACCTGAGGGCTTTATGCTAAGTGAGATATGCCAGAGAGAGAAGGAAAAGTATTGTATGATATCACTTATATGTAGAATCTAAGAAAGCCCAACTTGTAAAATCAGAGAGTACATGGAATGGTGGTTACCAGGGGCTGGGGCTGGTGGGGGCGTGGGGAAATTGGAGATGTGTTTTTAAATGTACAAAATTGCAACTAGAAGAGATCTAAGGCATTGCATAGTGATTGCAGACAACAATGCAATATTATAAACTTCAGAGTTGCTAAGAGACTAGATCTTAATTGTTCCAACCACAAAGTGAAATGATAACTTTGTGAGGTGACTGAGGTGTTAGCTTAGGGTATAGTGGTAATCATATTGCAATATAAAAATGTATCAAATCAACACATTGTACACCTTAAACTTACACAATGTTATATATCAATTATATCTCAATAAAAATAAATTAAAAAAAAAAGATTGGCACTTGGGTTTTACCCATTAATTCTGCAGGCTTCCATATAATCCACATTTTCAGTATCTCACCCTCAACCCCTAAGAGACATAGTGATTCTGCACTCAAAACCTCTCTGATTTTCATTTCTCCAAAGAATAAATTCTGGTCTCTTACAAGAGTAGTGAAAATTTTTCCATGGTACATGGTAACACCAATTTTGAACATTTCTGAGATTCTTTGGGTTTAAATGAATTACTTTTCATAATTATTCCCCTGCCAGGTGTTTAGGTTTACATTTTTAGTGCTATGTTGGGAAATAAACAACATAATGAATGTATGCTGTTTATACAGAGACTAGTGTTAAGAATTCCTCAATTTTAACTATGGTTACATTGTTGTCTTCATCTCTATGGTAAAGGGTTAACTTTACTGAAGAGAACAGTTCTAGAACTATAACTGTCTAGGTTTAAATTCTTGTTCTGCTATTTTATAGTTATGAGACCTTGGGCAAGTTAGTTCTTCTCTTTGCATCAGTGACCCTGTCTCTAACAATGGGATCAGTTTAACTATCTCATAGTGTTGTTGTGAGAACTGTAGATGGTAGTCCCCTTAAGTTTCCAAGCACCAAGTTAATATTGAATGAATATTAGCTCTTCTTATTAATAACATTTCTAAGGTTCTCTCCAACTCGATGATTCTCAAATGAAGTATCTTTATAATGACATTTATTTGATCAAAATAAAGTATTGAATGTGATGGCAGAGTTAGTGTTTATTCATCTCCTTGACAGCTCATTCGTCATCTCGGTGGGCTGTCAGATGGCTAGTTTTTGAGGCATCAGCTCTTAGATCTTTTGTGTTCTCTCTCTGAGAGGCTTCTGTGTATGAAAGAACCATGGACCAGCTACATTTCTAATGTCTTTGTTATCAAGTTAGGATATAGAGTTTCCTCCCAGAGATATGACAATTTTCACACTGTAATGGAATCATGGGTTTTATAAATCACATGCTGTTTCTAATGAATGAAACCTGATCATTGTCTTCTTTAGGTAGGAGTTTATTAATATCAAACATTATCTGAACCACAGAAAAAGTTTTGCCCTCAGCAATCCCACTACTGGGCATATACCCTCAGAAAACCATCATTTAAAAAGACACATGCAGGCTTCCCTGGTGGCACAGTGATTGAGAGTCCACCTGCCGATGCAGGGGACACGTGTTCGTGCCCCGGTCTGGGAAGATCCCACGTGCCGCAGAGCGGCTGGGCCTGTGAGCCATGGCCACTGAGCCTGCGCGTCCGGAGCCTGTGCTCTGCAATGGGAGAGGCCACAACAGTGAGAGGCCCGCGTACTGAAAAAAAAAAAGACACATGCACCCCAATGTTCATTGCAGCACTATTTATAATAGCCAGGACATGGAAGCAACCTAAGTGTCCATCGACAGATGAATGAATAAAGAAGATGTGGCACATATATACAATGGAATATTACTCAGCCATAAAAAGAAATGAAATTGAGTTATTTGTATTGAGGTGGATAGACCTAGAGTCTGTCATACAGTGTGAAGTAAGTCAGAAAGAGAAAAACAAATACCATGTACTAACACATATATATGGAATCTAAAAAAAGTAAAAATGGTTCTGATGAACCTAGGGACAGGACAGGAATAAAGACACAGATGTAGAGAATGAAATTGAGGACACAGGGAGGGAAAAGGGTAAGCTGGGACAAAGTGAGATAGTAGCATTGACATATATACACTACCAAATGTAAAATAGATAGCTAGTGGGAAGCAACCGCATAGCACAGGGAGATCAGCTCAATGCTTTGTGTCCACCTAGAGGGGTGGCATAGCGAGGGCGGGAGAGAGACACAAGAAGGAGGAGATATGGGGATATATGTATAGATATAGCCAATTCACTTTTTTATACAGCAGAAACTAACACACCATTGTAAAGCAATTATACTCCAATAAAGATGTTAAAAAAAAATAAAAAGCAGCTGAAACTCGAAAACAGAAAATGACTCAGTCAACATTTTACAGAAGCATACAGGTGGATCTCACCTGTATGAGATCATTAATGCAATGAATGTCTTTCTAAAAAATCAGTCTGAATCCTCCTTTTGACAATACAGGAATAACACCCAATTGACTCTGTAATTATTTTGGTAATTTTCAGTGGACAGTGAGCACTCACTGACAATTATAGAAACAAAAATATATTATCATCTCCAGAGTGAAGTATGTTTCTAGTTGGAGTATATGACATGAGTAATATGTCATCTGTCTTGCCTGGGAGCCCACAATGTAGTGGTGAAAATGGACATAATAATTACATAATATATAGTGGACATAAGTGATACTCACTATATTTGCAAGGCATAGAAAGATTATCAAGCATAACTTCTCACTTAATCTAATTTCTTTTTCATAGTGACCATCCTCATTTATGGTACCTTCTAAGGTCTAAAGTGGTATTCATTCATTCATTCAAAAATGCACTAACATTTATATTAAGTTTATTATTTCCAGACCCAATGTTAAGTGCTAGGGAAACCAAGTGAATAAGTCCACATATTAAGTAAATAATTCCAATAAAATATGTTTGCTGTATATTTAGTTGTGGGACTATATAATTTAACATCTCTATAGGGTCTGGGAAAGTCCTGTGGAAAATATAGTAAAGCTGGGGTATATGAGACAAATGGTATTTACTCAAAGCAGAGGAGAAGGAACAGGAGATTGGGAAAAAGAGGAAAGGTGTAAGAGTTCATAGCGTATTAGAAAAATGGGATAGAGTTTATTTTACCTGCAGTGAAAATTCTGGATGGGAAGCTGCTGGAGGTAAAGCCAGAGAGACAGGTAAGGAACAAGTCATAGAGAATCATTTAAGTCATATTAAAGAGTTAGATGTCTATACTGAAATCAATGGGACTCTTGAATGGTAGCATGCTCCAGTCTATGTTCTGAAGAAACCACAATGACAACCACATGCAGAATGAATTAGTATGGGATTAGGTTGGACACAGGGAGACCAGTTAAGGTCTATGACGTCCAGGCAGAAAATGACTTGGTATGGGACTGTGATGTGAATGATGTTGCTTGCTATTAAATAAATTTACACCACAGGCACAGTAGGTCAGAGAGCTCCTTTCCATTAGGCATGTGGCTTTTTTGTACTCTTAAGGACACACCAATTCTAAGAAATATTAGGAGAAAGAAACACTTTGCTGTTAAGCAACTACTTTTAAATTGCTGTTTGACTTTGGGCAATTTCCTTAGTTGCTCTGTGTCTTTATTTCCTCATCTGCAAAATAAGCATAATAATAATACTAGCACCTTCCTTATAGAGCTGTTACAAAGGTTAAATTAGTCAGTAATTAAAAAGCACATAGCAAGGGATCAATAGTTATTATCTATTCTCATTGTCATTGTCATCACCATTACCATGAAAGTTTCCCCTTGGAATCCATGTAAACAAATGGGAGGATACTGACACTAAGGACAGAGATTTTCTAAAGTCTCAGAGAGTTAGAGGAAGTGTGAGGGTATTCTTGAAGAATTTTCTAGCCAATGGATTATGACAACCTGGGAGAGACTCATCCAACTTCAGTATGAAAAATGGATTTGTGTGGATGAATGTGAAAAGAAGAGAAAGTCAGAAAGAAAGATAGCACATACATTAAAGATATTGTAGAACAAATAAATAAATTAGAAATCACAAAGAATAAAATAGAATGGTTAAAAATTGAGTGTCAATCATAGAAAACAAATCTTGGGATAATCTCAATTAAAAAAAGAAAAAAGATTAAGAGATTAAGCAAATAGAAGGGAGATGATAGATGTGGAAGGCAGAAAACAAACATAAATGGTATCTTTATACAGTGCATTCAAAAAATGAAACAAAAGCTACTTAAAGATGTATGAAAGCACATTATGTTTTTTATTTTATTTTATTTTATTTTTTATACAACAGGTCCTCATTAGTCATCCATTTTATACCCATCAGTGTATACATGTCAATCCCAATCTCTCAATTCATCCCACCACCACCCCCACCCCCCAGCGGCTTTTCCCCTTTGGTGTCCATACGTTTGTTCTTTACATCTGTGTCTCAATTTCTGCCCTGCAAACTGGTTTATCTGTACCATTATTCTAGGTTCCACATATATGTGTTAGTATACGATATTTGTTTTTCTCTTTCTGACTTACTTCATTCTGTATGACAGTCTCTAGATCCATCCACATCTCTACAAATGACCCAAATTCGTTCCTTTTTATGGCTGAGTAATATTCAATTGTATATATGTACCACATCTTCTTTATCTACTCATCTGTCGATGGGCATTTAGGTTGCTTCCATTACCTGGCTATTGTAAATAGAGCTGCAATGAACATTGGGTGCATGTGTCTTTTTGAATAATCGTTTTCTCTGGCTATATGCCCAGTAGTGGGATTGCTGGATCATATGGTAATTCTATTTTTATATTTTTAAGGAACCTCCATACTGTTCTCCTTAGTGGCTGTATCAGTTTCCATTCCCACCAACAGTGCAAGAAGGTTCCCTTTTCTCCACACCCTCTCCAGCATTTGTTGTTTGTAGATTTTCTGATGATGCCCATTCTAACTGGTGTGAGGTGATACCTCACTGCAGTTTTGATTTGCATTTCTCTAGTAATTAATGATGTTGAGCAGCTTTTCATGTGCTTCTTGGCCATCTGTATATCTTCTTTGGAGAAATGTCTATTTAGGTCTTCTGTCCATCTTTGGACTGGGTTGTTTGTTTTTTTAGTATTGAGCTGCATAAACTGTTTATATATTTTGGAGATTAATCCTTTGTCCATTGATTCATTTGCAAATATTTTCTCCCATTCTTAGGGTTGTCTTTTCGTTTTGTTTATTGTTTCCTTTGCTGTGCAAAAGCTTTGAAGTTTCATTAGGTCCCATTTATTCATTTATTTTTTTATCTACATTACTCTAGGAGGTGAATCAAAAAAGATCTTGCTGTGTTTATGTCAAAGGGTGTTCTTCCCATGTTTTCCTCTAAGAGGTTTATAGTGTCCGGTCTTACATTTAGGTCTCTAAACCATTTTGAGTTTATTTTTGTGTATGGTGTTAGGGAGTATTCTAATTTCATTCTTTTACATGTAGCTGTCCAGTTTTCCCAGCACCGCTTGTTGAAGAGACTGTCTTTTCTCCATTGTATATCCTTGCTTCCTTTGTCATAGATTAGTTGACCATAGGTGCATGGGTTTATCTCTGGGCTTTCTATCTTGCTCCATTGATCTATATTTCTGTTTTTGTGCCAGTACCATATTGTCTTGGTTACTGTGGCTTTGTAGTCTAGTCTGAAGTCAGGGAGTCTGATTCCTCAAGGTCGCTTTTTTTTCCTCAAGACTGCTTTGGTTATTCGGGGTCTTTCGTGTCTCCGTACAAATTTTAAGATTTTTTTTCTAGTTCCATAAAAAAATGCCATTGGTAATTTGCTATTGATTGCATTGAATATTTAGATTGCTTTGGGTAGTATAGTCATTTTCACAATATTGATTTTTCCAATCCAAGAACATGGTATATCTCTCCATCTGTTGGTATCATCTTTAATTTCTTTCATCAGCGTCTTATAGTTTTTTGCATACAGGTCTTTTGTCTCCCTAGGAAGGTTTATTCCTAGGTATTTTATTCTTTTTGTTGCAATGGTAAATGGGAGTGTTTCCTTAATTTCTCTTTCAGATATTTCATCATTAGTGTATAGGAATGCAAGAGATTTCTGTGCATTAATTTTGTATCCTACTACTTTACTAAATTCATTGAATAGCTCTAGTAGTTTTCTGGTGGCATCTTTACTATTCTCTATGCATAGTATCATGTCATATGCAAAGAGTGAAAGCTTTACTTCTTTTCCAATTTGTATTCCTTTTATTTCTTTTTCTTCTCTGATTGCCGTGGCTAGGACTTCCAAAACTATGTTGAATAAGAGTGGTGAGAGTGGACATCCTTGTCTTGTTCCTTATCTTAGAGGAAATGCTTTCAGATTTTCACCATTGAGAATGATGTTTGCTGTAGGTTTGTCATATATGGCCTTAATTATGTTGAGGTAGGTTGCCACTATGCCCACTTTCTGGAGAGTTTTTTTCATAAATATGAGTTGAATTTTGTCAAAAGCTTTTTCTGCATCTATTGAGATGATCATATGGTTTTATTCTTCAATTTGTTAATATGGTTTATCACATTGATTGATTTACGTATATTGAAGAATCCTTGCATCCCTGGGATAAATCCCACTTGATCATGGTGTATGGTCCTTTTAATGTGTTGTTTGATTCTGTTTGCTAGTATTTTGTTGAGGATTTTTGCATCTATATCCATCAGTGATATTGGGCTGTAATTTTTTTTTTTTGTAGTATCTTTGTCTGGTTTTGGTATCAGGGTAATTGTGGCCTCGTAGAATGAGTTTGGGAATGTTCCTTCCTCTGCAATGTTTTGGAAGAGTTTGAGATGGATGGGTGTTAGCTCTTCTGTAAATGTTCAATAGAATTCACCTGTGAAGCCATCTGTTCCTGGACTTTTGTTTGTTGGAAGATTTTTAATCACAGTTTCAGTATCATTACTTGTGATTTGTCTGTTCATGTTTTCTATTTCTTCCTGGTTCAGTCTTGGAAGGTTATACTTTCTAAGAATTTGTCCATTTCTTCCAGATTGTCCATTTTATTGGCATAGAGTTGCTTGCTGTAGTCTCTTAGGATGCTTTGTATTTCTGCGGTGTCTGTTGTAACGTCTCCTTTTTCATTTCTAATTTTATTGGCTTGAGTGTTCTCCCTCTTTTTCTTGATGAGTCTGGCTAATGGTTTATCAAGTTTGTTTATCTTCTCAAAGAACCAGCTTTTAGTTTTATTGATCTTTGCTGTTGTTTTCTTTGTTTCTATTTCATTTATTTCTGCTCTGATCTTTATGATTTATCTCCTGCTAACTTTGGGTTTTGTTTGTTCTTCTTTCTCTAGTTCCTTTAGGTGTAAGGTTAGATTGTTTATTTGAGATTTTTCTTGTTTTTTGAGGTAGGCTTATATAGCTATAAACTTCCTTCTTAGAACTGCTTTTGCTGCATCCCATAGGTTTTGGATTATCGTGTTTTCATTGTCATTTGTCTCTAGGTATTTTTTGATTTCCTCTTTGAGTTCTTCAGTGATCTCTTGGATATTAAGTAGTGTATTGTTTAGCCTCCATGTGTTTGTATTTTTTATAGGTTTTTTCTTGTAATTGATATCTAGTCTCATAGCATTGTGGTCAGAAAAGATGCTGCATATGATTTCAATTTTCTTAAATTTACTGTGCCTTGATTCATGACCTAAGATGTGATGTATCCTGGAGAATGTTCCATGCACACTTGAGAAGGAAGTGTATTCTGCTGGTTTTGGATGGAATGCCCTATAAATATCAATTAAATCTACCTGGTCTATTGTGACATTTAAAGCTTCTGTTTCCTTATTTATTTTCATTGTGGATGATCTGTCCATTGGTGTAAGTGAGGTGTTAAAGTCCCCCACTATTATTGTGTTACTCTCGATTTCCTCTTTTATATCTGTTAACAGTTGCCTTATGTATTGAGGTGCTCCTATGTTGAGTGAATATATATTCATAATTGTTATATCTTCTTCTTGGATTTATCTCTTGATCATTATTTAATGTCCTTCTTTTTCTCTTGTAACATTTTTTATTTTAAAATCTATTTTATCTGAGTATTGCTACTCCAGCTTTCTTTTGATTTCCATTTGCATGGAATATCTTTTTCCATCCCCTCACTTTCAGTCTGTATGTGTCCTTACATCTGAAGTGGGTCTCTTGTAGACAGCATATAGGTGGGTCTTGTTTTTGTATCCATTCAGCAAGCCTGTGTCTTTTGGTTGGAGCATTTAATTCATTCACGTTTAAGGTATTTATCGATATGTATGTTCCTATGATCATTTTCTTAATTGTTTTGGGTTTGCTTTTGTAGGTCCTTTTCTTCCTTTGTGTTTCCCACTTAGGGAAGTTCCTTTAGCATTTGTTGTAGAGCTGGTTTTGTGGAGCTGAACTCTCATAACTTTTGCTTGTCTGTAAAGCTTTTTATTTCTCCATCGAGTTTGAATGAGATCCTTGCTGGGTAGAGTAATCTTAGTTGTAGGTTCTTCCCTTTCATCACTTTAAGTATATCATGCCACTCCCTTCTGGCTTGTAGAGTTTCTTCTGAGAAATCAGCTTTTAACCTTATGGGAGTTCCCTTGTATGTTATTTGTCATTTATCCCTTGCTGCTTTCAATACTTTTTCTTTGTCTTTAATTTTTGCCAGTTTGATTACTATGTGTCTCAGCATGTTTCTCTTTGGGTTTATCCTGTATGGGACTCTCTGTGCTTCCTGGACGTGGGTGGCTATTTCCTTTCCCGTGTTAGGGAAGTTTTCGACTATAATCTCTTCAAATATTTTCTCTGGTCCTTTCTCTCTCTCTTCGCCTTCTGGTACCCCTATAATGTGAATGTTGTTGCATTTAATGTTGTCCCAGAGGTCTCTTAGGCTGTCTTCATTTCTTTTCATTCTTTTTTCTTTATTCTGTTCCACAACAGTGAATTCCACCATTCTGTCTTCAGGTCACTTATCTGTTCTTCTGCCTCAGTTATTCTGCTATTGATTCTTTCTAGAGAATTTTTAATTTCATTTATTGTGCTGTTCATCTGTGTTTGTTTGCTCTTTAGTTCTTCTAGGTCCTTGTTAAATGTTTCTTGTATTTTCTCCATTTTGTTTCCAAGATGTTGGATCATCTTTACTATCATTACTCTGAATTCTTTTTCAGGTAGGTTGCTTATTTCATCTTTTTTTATTTGGTCTTGTAGGTTTTTACCTTGCTCCTTTTTCTGTAACATATTTTTTTGTTGTTTCTTTTCTTTTATGGGTAGGGCTGTATTCCTGTCTTACTGGTTGTTTGGCCTGAGGCATCTAGAATTGGAGTTTGCAGGCAGTTGGATAGAGCCGGGTCTTGGTGCCTATATGAGGACCTCTGGGAGGCCTCACTCTGATCAATATTCCTTGGGGTCTGAGGTTCTCTGTTAGTCCAGCAGTTTGGACTCTGTGCTCCCTCCACAGGAGCTCAGGTCCAACCCCTGGTCTGGGAACCAGGATCCTGCAAGCCATGTGGCATGACGAAAGAAAAGAAAAAAATGAGCAGTATAATAACAAAGAATAAAATAAAACTAGAAAAATAAAAAATATATTAGGAAAAATAAAAAATATAATTGAAACAACTGCAACAAGGTAAAACAAAACCACAACATAAAAAAGCAAGAAGAAGAAGAAAAAAAAGGAACAAGCTAAAAGGAGCAGAACAATAACAATGTATAAAGAATAAAATAAAATTAGAAAAATAAAAGATGTATTAGAAAAAACAAAAATATAAATGAACCACCAACAAAGTAAAACAGAACCCCACCCCCCAACCTAAAAGAGGAAAAAAAATAAAGAAAAATGTCCAGAAAAGGTCTTGGCTATGGGGGAGCAGAGCCTAGGCAAGCAGGTGGAACTTAGGCAAGGGCCGGGTTTAAGGTGGGGCAGGGCCTAGGCTCAGGACCCATGCAGCTGTAAAAGGCCTTGGGGGTGGGGCCTATGCAGGGTGATGTTCAAGTGTGGGGAGGGACTTGGGCTTAGGACCTGCATGGAAGAAGAAAGGCCTCCTTCTTTTGAGACAGAATGACAGGTAAAGTCCTTCCTTTATTGTTCTTACTTCTGGAGCAGTAGTTGAGGATTCAAAAAGACCCAATAAACAACATCTGTCTCCTCTATTCAAGCTCTGAACCTATTAAAAATAAAACAAAAAGGAAGAGATATAAGCAATCAAAATAGCACTTTTATCTAACAAAGATGACATTGGAGATAGTGGCTTATATCTCCAAGTGGGATCATTACACTGAACTCAAAAATTATAGACTAACTTATTCAATTATGCAAAAATTAGGAAATTTAAGAAGTGGAGAAGAAGAGTTTGCTCCTTAACACAGAAAAGTTAAGGAGTTGAGAAGGATTCATATCCTTGGCCAAGAAAGATTAAAAGGGATTAGACGTTTATAAAATGAATCCTTAAAAATAAAAGAGTAATTTTGAAGCACACAAAGAAATTTCTTTTTTATCATCTCATAAGGATGCCAAATTCTGAAGACCTAGGATTGTGACAAGAAGAAATGTAAAGCTTTTGATGCTGCTGACTAGTCTGTCACTTTTGAGCTCAGTTCCTTCTAAGGATTTTCAGAAATTTCTAATTTTTAGGAACTCTGTACATGTCATCTAGATTTTGAATTAATTGATATAATATTGCATATAATTTTAGGTGAGTTATTTAAAATAATCTGTTAAAATTTCTATGTGTAGGTGTGTGTGTGTGTATATATATATATATATATATATATATATATATATATATATGACCAAGTGTATGGTGTAGTTATTAGAGAATGTGATCTGTACAATCTTTTAGATTTGGATATAAAAATTTACATAATTTTTATAATAAATTTGCTTATTTGTATTCAGTAATTTAAAAAAATGTGTTGGTAATTAGAAACACTTGCCTATCTCAATATTCCTTATTTGGTGTTTCTCTCTGTCTTATTTGATCAGACTTTCTCTCTCTCTCTCTCTTTGACTTTTCAAAAATTCAACTCATGGTATTATTATGTCCTATTTTCTTTTTCAGCTTTTATATTTTTCTATTTTAATAATTCATGTTTTTATCTTTAGTTTCCATTTTTGTTATTTACTCTCTTATTCATTTACTACAATGAATTGAAGAGTTTAATAATTTATTCTGTCTTTCCAGCTTTCTAATAAATGCCTTTAAGACCATCTCAACAATTTTGTATTTAGTGTTGTCTTCTTATTTGATTTCATGTTCTATAATTTCAGTTTGATTTTCTATTAAAAGTAATTTTAGCTTATTATTTGATACCTTGCTAAACTATCGAATTAGAACAGAATTCAGAGGCAAGAATTCTGAAAAACAATTGGGGGGCATCTTTTCTGAGTAGTTTGAAAATAAACTCTCAGAAAACAAGTAATAAAGCAACAAATAAGGTGCTATGGAATCTCAGAGACAGAGACCCCAAATTATAGAAGAGTAATAGAAAATCTCAGAATAGCCACTGCTCAACCTCTCTGGAGGCCAATGATTCGGGGAGAACAAGCCTATGATGAGAAATTTAGTGTTTATGGCTTGGGCAGAAGAACTGCATAAATCTTATCATATAAATAGGATTGTTTATGTTCTTTTCATGTTCTTTTAATGTTACCACTACATTCAAAAACAACTTTATACTCTTCGAACTTGTCTTGCATGCTCCATTCCTCCAGCATGCCAAGCTGTTTCCAAGCCTCATAATTTTCCCACCAACATGCTGCTACCTCTTCACTATTCTAGGTATAAGAGAGACTGTGATAAACAAAACTTACAAAGTCATTCCTCCCAAGGAGATTATTATATTCTAGAAGGAGAGAAAGCCAAGTTATTAAACATAAAAATGATCAAGATTGTCTCAATTGTTTCAGAGAGTAATGAAACACATTCAAAAAAATTTAAAGGGTGATATGAAGGTAGTCAGAACAGGTCCCTCTGAGGAGGTAAAGTGAGACCAGAAGGAAAGAAGAGTCTGATCTTGAAACTTCCTGAGGGCAGACTGTTCCAAGCAGAGGGTTAAGTAGCATAAGAGCAAGTACAAAGTCCCTAAGGCAGAAAACCTCTCTGCCTATACAGGGAAATGAAAGGGAGCCAGTGTTGCTGAAGTATAACTGGTAATGGGGTGGAGCAGTAGGAGATGAGATTGAAGAGGCAGACAGAGGCAACTGCTGAATATTTGAAACAATCCTCATAATAAGGACAATGCAAAAGTAAACAGCAATGAGTTACCAATTTTCATCCTCAAACTAGCAACAGATTGAAAAAGCTTGATATGTTGAAAAAGAGGATTGCTTATAACTACTTGTTGTGATACAAATTGGTATAACTACTTCGGAGAGTGCATTTCAAAATGTCCATCTTGTATGATCCAGTACTTCCCCTCCTGAATACATACCCCAGAGAAATGATCTCATGTGTGCACCAGATATTTCATAGCATTGCCATTGTGAATAGCAAAACAATAACAACAACAGAATAGAATGGAAATGACTTAAGGGTACATCACTGGGAAAAAAAATAATAAATGATGGACAACTATACAGCAGTGGAAATGAATAAATAAGGGCTATGGTAATCTCCTGGATAAAATTCACATTTGGTGTTGATGGGACAGAAAAGCTACAGAATAATACATACAGTGCAATTCCATTTACGTACATTTTTAGCTTTTCATTAAGAAATAATTATAGACTCCCAAGAAGTTTCAAAAGAGTACACTGAGATCCAATGTGCCCATTACTTGCATTTTCTCAATATTATTAAAACTAGAAAATTGACATTGGCCTAATACAACTAGACTGCAAACCTGACTCAGATTTTGCAAGTTTTTATATGCACTCATTTAAAAAATATGTATATGGTTTTATATGTATAAGTTCTATGAATTTTTATCACTTGTATAGATTTGTATAACCACCACCACAGGTGAGACATAAGATTATTCTTTCACTACATAAGAAATCCCTTATACTATCTCTTAGTAGTCACACCTTTCCTTTAGCACTAACTAACACTAATCTATTCTCTATCTGTATAATTTTTTTCTTTTTGGAGGTTGTTATATAAATGGAATCATAGTATATGATCCACCTTTTGAGGGTGGATTTTTTTTTTAATATAGCATGATGCTCTTGAGATCTATTCATGCAATAATGTGTTTCTTTTTATTGTTGAGTAGTATTCCCTTGTGTGATATACCAGTGTTGGCTTAACCATTCAACCATTGAAGGACATTTGGATTGTTTCGAGTCTTGGGCTATTACAAATAAAGCTGCTACGAATATTTGTGTATCTGCTTTAGTGTGAACATATGTTTTCAATTCTCTTGGATAAGTACCCCAGAGTGGCATTACTTGGTCATGTGGTAAATGTATGTTTAACTTCAAAGGAAAGTACCAAACTGTTTTTCAGAGTAGCTGTACTATTTTCCATTCCCTCTAGCAGTGTATGACAGATTCAGTTTCTCCACATGGTCTCCAGCTTTTGATATTGTCATTATTATTTTAGACATTTAAATAGATTTTTAGTGGTATCTCACCACAGTTTTATTTTGCATTTCTCCAATGACAAGTGATGTTGAGCATCTTTTCACATGCTTACTTACCATTCATATATCTTCTTTTATAAAGTGTCTGTTCAAGCCTTTTTTTTCCTTTTTTAATGGATTGCATTTTTTTTACTATCAAGTTTAAAGTATATTATATATATATATAGAGAGAGAGAGTAGAAGTATTTTGTCAGGTATGTGATTCACAAATAGGTTTTCTCATTCACTGACTTGTATTTTTATTCTGTTAACAAGCTTTTTCACAGAGAAAACATTTTAAATTTTGATTAAGTCTAATTTATCCACTTTTATTTTTTACATCTCTCATACATCATTATGTCTAAGAATTCTTTGCCCAACCTAGGTCACAGAGATTCTCTTTTACATTCTCTTCTAAAAGATTTATAGCTTCACATTTTACTTTTAGATCTGTGATTCTTTTTGAGTTATTTATTTATTTATTTTTGTAAAAAGTATCAGGTTTAGTTTGAGGTTTCTTTTCCCTTTGATATCCAATTGTTCCACCACCATTTGTTGAAAAGACTATCCTTTCTCCATTGGGTTGCCTTTGCACTTATGTCAAAAATCAATGGAGAAGAGTTTTGTGGATCTATTTCTGGGTTTTTTACATTGTTCCATTTTCTATTGTTCACCCCTCTATCAATATCACAGTGTTTTAATTATGATAGTTACATTTTAAGTCTTAAAGTTGGATAATGTGACTCCATCCACTTTGCTCTTCCTCTTCAAAATGATTTAAGCTATTCTTTGCCTTTCTGTGTAAAATTTAAAATAAACTTTGCCAACAGTTATAAAACTTTTGGTATGATTTTGGTAGGAATTGTATTAAATCTATAGATCAACTTGGTTAGAATTTATATCTTTATGATGTTAACTCTTTCAATCCATTTAGGTTATATGTCTTTCCATTTAGTTAGATATTTGCTTTTTCTCATCAGGATTTTATAGTTTTTTTAGATATATATCTCATTTGTGTTTTGTTAGACTTCTACCTAAGTATATCAGGTTTTTAGAGTGATTATAAATGGTTTCTTGAATTTTGGTTTTTGATAGATTACTGAAAGTATAAGGAAATAATGATTGAGTTTTGTGTGTTTACCTGTATCCTATGACATATTACCAAATAGGATAATATATAGAATTAGTTAATTCTAAAATTAATCTGGAAATGTAACTTAAATCAAGACAAAGGAGCAATTGTTTCATCGGATATTAAGACACAATGTACAAAATGGTAGTGCTTAACACAATATGATATTAGCATAAGAACTGACAAATAAACCAATGTGCTTATTCTCTTCTCTCTATTCTGAATAGAGACTACACAGACTCATGTATATATTCCACAGACTTCATGTTTATATTTCATGTGGGAACCGTAATTTCAAATTACTGATGAATAGATGGACTTGTCAATAAGTAATTTTAGAAATGTTTAAAAATTATCATTTAAAAATGATTTTAGAAAAGTTGATTTATATTAAATATTAACTTAGAATGGATCTTCATACAAATAAAAAATAAATGCCAGATTCGGTATCTTAGAGTGGAAAATAAACATAAGAATTAGAACAAAAGTATTAGAATAAAAAAGAAAAATAGAAGGTAATTTTGAAAATAATTTTGAAATTGGAAACCTTCACAAAGACATAAAACTCAGAAGACATAAAGGAAAGTATTGGTAAGTGTTACCTATTAAAAATTTAGAAACTTCTGTTTTACAAAAGCCAACAAACAGAAAATTAAGAAATAAGTGACATCGTGAGAAAAAAACTATTTAAAATAACATAAAATTAATTTACAAAATATGTAAGTTAATATTTATAAACTAAAAAATGGGAAAAGATATATGAACAACTTACCAAAAAAAATGCACAATGACCAATATGAATTGTTATTAGTAATCAATAAAATTATATATTATTTTACTCTTAGTTTATCAAAAAAATTTAGAGAACTGGCAGTCCCTAGTAATTATGTTAGGGGGAGGGTAAGGTTATTCTCTAAAACTACTATGGGAATGTACATTACACAGCTCTCATGGAAGAAGCAATATTAAAAAAAAGGGGGGGGGGCGGAAGAATATGACTCTCTTAACAGAAATCAAGAAAATTAAAGAAAACAAATACAATTAAAATGGCAGAAATAAATTTTAAATGTGAGTATAATAAAATTTAATGGGTTAAATGACCATTTTAAAGGACAAAGGCTCTTTTAACTATCTTTTAGGTTAAAGAGGGGACATTTTTTTCAGTAGAACTTTCAGCCCATTGTTGCTGCTTTTCTTTATATACCTAGTGATTTTGAGTTTATGTTTACATTTAAGAAGAAGGTCTGAGTAGCTACTGTGGGTTTTCTTTTCATTTTTTCCCATAAAGTCTCACATGTGAGTAGAAGCTTTGGGTGTAAAGGAGACATCAAGGCAAAACACATTTTTAGGATCACTGCATAGAATAAAGGCTTTGGGGTTACTGGGCTCTTAATAAAGGTTGAGGAAGCAATTATTTTTGGCCAATACCCACATAAGAAAACTTTGCTTTTCCCATATGGTTTATCCAATCTTTTCAGACAACAGACCCCACTACATAAGTATGGGAAACCATCAGTCTATCCCCTGTTTTCATTTTCTATTCTCATTCTTATCTTCCACTGTCCTTGTTGACCTTGAGCCATGAATTTTCTGGGATTCTATGAGAAGATAAGCTCTCACCTCCACTGTAACTTCCTAACAGCATTTCCTGGATTGTAACTATATCTAAATATCCATCCATTAACTCCATCTTTTTTTATTTGGTAATTTGCTGAAATCTCTTCACTGTCATCAGTAGTGACCCCTCATAATCCAGTCCCTTGTTTTCTGATATGAATGTATTCCTATTTCTTGAGCTGTATTTCAGTGAAGTCTCAGGAGAGATAGAAGGTAAATGTAGGAATTGAGCCCCCTATCTTGAACCAGACAATCTTCGTCTATTGAGTGAATGAATGAATGCTCAGAGTCTCAAAAGAATGCATTGAGCAAATGAGTGAGAATTAGACAGAACTGGGAAATAAATAAAATATCCCAATAAAGAGTGTATTCAATTTAGACAAAATCACAACAAGCTTTTTCAGGTTATGATAAATTCAATTCAAGAAATGTTTTTCAAAATGTTTGAAGCATTTCATTCTTTACTTTGAGCAGGCACTCAATCCATGAGGTGGAATGAAACTGAACACATTCTACTTTTGCCATACAGTGTTCCCAGAGTAATTTTTGTCCAGTGATCAGTAGCTAGCCCAGTGGATTCCACCAAGAAAAACATTTTTGCAATAATCTGGAGAAATGCCACCTGTTCCTTTCTGATCGTGTCTCTTGCTCACTCTTTATTCATGGGATCTCAAAGGCATTTGGAATAGATGCAGATCCTAGGCTTACATCTTCTGTTCTCTCTTTCACAAGACCTACAATCTGGCCATGCTTCACCCAATTCTCTATTCTTGAACTTTCTCACCCCTCCCTGGAATGCATGCCTTTATTCTGATCCATGATCAACACAAACTGACATGGTTGCCCTGCTTACAAAGGTATTTCTAATGACTATGCCCTCTCCATATTGAATACGTTTGACTAATATACTCTGTGTCAGTTGGATTTTCTCTCCTGAGAATTTGAACAGAGGAGCAGAGATGTCTAGTTCTAAAATGCAGCTTGCTTGGTTACATCTTAGAAAGAAGCATTATGTGCTTCTGTTGCTGGCATCTCCACACAGGGCCTGGTTCCTGGCTCTCCTCAAGCTTGATATTCAAATTCTTCCTTTGTGCATTTTTCCAACAAATTATCCCGTTTCCTTAAGAGAATCGAATTGTTATTTTCTTTGCTTTCTGGTACATGCAACCAAGCAACTTTAACCTACCTTAAACTCCATCTCCTTAGGTGTATCCTTGCCTGCCATTTAAGCCTAAGTTCAAAGTCTTTCTCTATAGGGAAACTTCATGGCCTCACACAAGCAGAAGACTTCTCCATACTTAAATCTCACAGTCCTTTGCCTACACCTTTCTTGGGAATAACACCCTGTATGAGATCAGTAGTTTATTTAAGACATGATTTGAGTTTTATTTTTCCCCATGCCCCTCATATGATACCTGCACACAGCAAAAGCTCAATAAACAATAGTTTGGCTTATTAATTCTCATTTTAGAAAAGAGCTTCCCCAACTAGGCAGGAGGTACTGAGAGTGACATTTGTTCAGAAGCTGTTTTATCAATAGCAACTACCTTCTTAAGTGTATTCTTGTGCTTAAGAAGAATACTATTCTCTTAACCATGATGAAAAGTAGATAATATTGTGCCCACTTTCCAGATTTAAAAAAAGAAGGTTCAGAGAGGTGAAATAATTGGTCCAAGGTTTTACACGGATTCAGAAGTGGACCTGAACTTGATCTCAGTTCTGTCTATAAAACTTGTTTTCTGATTTTGACATGGCTCATGAGTTGCCTTACAAGAAGTTGGTTCTGTCCCAAGCACAACTGCAATTCCTGGGCATTCAAAGGAGGAAGAGGGCTGGGAGCGAGTGAAGGGGGCAGTTCCTTGTATGGTCTGCAAGCACTCATTCTCTGAGCTCTGAAACCAACCAACAAACAAAGTACTCATGAACAGCAATCTATTTCTGATGAAAGAATAGGTACAATCTGTTTTATTAGCCCTTATTTTCCCACAATTAAGTAAGCCATTATTACAAAATAGAAGATGTTTTGAAAGGGGTCACTGACAAAATGTCCCAGAGGGATTAAACAAATAATGAAAGAAAATATTTTTAATTATTCAACACTGAGAAATAAGAAGAAGCAGTGTTTATTTTTTAAGCATGAGCCAGTATCAGAATTAGTATGAGCACCCATAAGCATATGTATGTTTGTGGGTCTGTAGACTCGAGATACTGAGTGAATTACATTTTCAAACCATTCATCAGAGGAAAGCATTTTTGTCCCCATTTTAGAGATTAAGATACTGAGATTCAGAAAAAAATGCTTTGCTCTTCTTCCTACAGAGAGTGGCTGAGTCAGAATACACACTTAAGTCCTGTTTCATTCTCAGGTGCTTTTTCACTGTGTTGCATTGTGTTGGTAGAAATCATGTGATTAAAGAGTAATATTGGAAGTCACATTCAAGATGTAGGTCAATACTACACAGAATCTGCTAATGAACAATTCTTTGCAATCCCCAAGCCAGCCCTCTGCTGGGGTTCCACAGGGCTTTCCTGATCCCATTATGGACAACACTTTTTAAAGGATGTGAACAGAGATGAAGACAAGTGGCTTATGAAAGTTGCTAATAGGACAAAAAAAGGGAGGGATCTTAGTTCATATGATTAACGAAAGAGATGAGGTGAAAGTAATCTCCAGAGGCATGAATGCTCTGAAAAAATAGTAAAGGTGAAATTGCTCATGAGAAAAGGTTAAAAATTGCATTTCATAACTGCAAGGAGTGCAGAGGCCTGACCAGGCAGCTATTCACTGACAAATGACTGAGGATTTAGCTGAGTGGCAAGCCTTGTGTTCACCAGCAGAAGTGGTGGATTGAAAGAGCAAAGTCTGACTGTTACAGCCTCTCATTTCTTCACTGTGGACAATTCCAGGTAGGATATTCCATTCTTGTGCTCATTTTGGAAAAATATGGACAAACCAGACACTTGAGAGATTCTTTGTTTGCTCATTTGCACATTCTGCTCCCTCTGATTGAAATGTATTTTCCCTGGTGCCACTGAATGAAGTCATCTGGCTCTTCAAGTCTCCCTTCAAATATTTCCTCCCCTCAAGCAGGGTCTTCCTTGTCACCTCCAGGCAGAAGGTGCCTCCATGGTGGGTGGGCAGTGAAGAATTCAGAATGGAGGTGGGTGGTGAGAGAGAAAGGGGGCACTAGGTAGGGGACAAGCTTGGCTTCAGAGTGTGAGCTCTGCTTAGTTGCTTGAACTCTGGTCTGCCAAGATCCATTGCCAAGTCAGCTGTATTTGAGAGAGAGTTGAGATGAAGCAGAGTATGGGTAGCAATGGGCTGTTGGTTCAGGGAGCCCACAGCTTCCTTGCGGCCTGGGTCTCAGTGGGTCCAAGGTTGTCAGGCAGATGGAGCAGGAGTGCAAATGCCATGAGATGCCTATAGCCCAGCCCTAGTTGCTCCAACCCCAGGCCAAGGCTTAGGACATAGTCCTTGCTGCCTTGCTGTGCTCTTCCAGGGACCTGGATGAGGAACTAGGGTGCTGGGAGTTTCCTGGGTCCTCCACCTTAAGACACCAAGCTCTGCTTCTAGAAGGGCACTGTCCTAGAGTGGGGAGTCTGGAAGTGGCCAGGTGGGTATGGATAAAGGCAGATTCTCTTTGGAAAGGAATTTTCCATGAGTGGAAGTTTTCTAGGCTCAGGGTGGCCTGTGTGTTAGTCTCGAATGAATACCTCACCATTCCCTCTGCCAAGCCCTCAAAAAACTGAGGCAAAGTCATCCCCACCCACAGACCCCTTCGTGGACATTTTAGAATCTACCTGATTTTTAGCCCCATCCAGGGAGACCTTCTATCCTGAAGTCCCATCCCAACAACTATTGCTGTTTGTCTGCCATCTGGGTCTAGCGTCAAGGGGAAAGGAGGGTTTATACTCATTGAAGACTACTGATCCTACCAGAAACCAACCTGTTTACTGTACTGTTGTAAATATCATGTACTTTATATCCTGTATATTGGTTTCTTTTAAATAAAGTGAAATGTCTTAGAATTGAAAAAAGAAGAAGGCACCTCCATGGAAGGAATGACCACAGACGGAATTTGTGTGGGTGTGTCTCCCCACTGGGCTGAGAATCGTGGCTGATGGATTTCCCAATACAAGTCTCATGACACATGACACTATAAGACACTCCCCAAGCATTACTGGTCATTATCATTATGTAACTTCAGCTCATGCACGAAGCAAAACATTTTCTGAAGATTTAATTAATACCCAGTATGTCAATGAGCCAGCAATGGAGGCTCAAGATTTTGTTTATGCCTTGGGCTTTTAAACCTTTCTTTATCCATGTCATGTAATAAAAGGGAATGTTCTCTTGGTGGGCTACAATACTCCAATTCAGATCAATGCAATCTGAGCTGTGTCAAAAAGTATATTGTGAAATATTGGATTTCACAGAAAGACAGAAGTTCAATTTATTTTTCCAGCTGGAGTGCTCACCTAATCAAAAGAATAGACCCACCGCAGATTTTTCTTTAGACATGATACCTAAGGAAGATGAAAGTGCAATTACATTCTGCTGTTGTGCAGTTTGAAAGGAGTTATAACAGGTGTTTGAGACAGAGAACTTGGAGACAATGGATGTCTCACAAACAGTGAGTTGTGGAACATGGAGCTAGTGAGAGGGATGTGTATTTTTAAAATGATCACAAGCAACAGCAGGCTTGGGAGTCATTTCAAGTGTCTGTCAGGCATCAGTCAAACTGTAATTCTCTGTCTGTCTGTTGGGAGCCAGTGAACTTACTGAGAAAACACTTTCAACTCGACTGAACATAATTGCATCCTGAAAATAGATTCTGATGAGTGAATTGAGACTACTCCCTTCTAGCCTTTTAGAGTTTTTTTTCTGTCTTGTTTTGTTCTGTTTTTAAGATTTACAAACCATTTTCCCACACACTGTCTCAAGCACTGTTTTGAGTACTGTGCCAGGTTCTGGCGAGGCCACATAGAGCAAAACCAGATGTGATGGACGCCCTGGAGAAGGCGATAGTAGAGTGAGACAAACAGACATTAAGCAAATAATCACACAAGCAAGCATGACATTGAAATTCTTTTTATTACACCAGTATTTTAAAAATCAAGTCCACTAGAAGTGCTTCTGAAGCACCTGTAGGATTGAAGGGGTTCAAAGGAAAGGTCTGGTCACCATTTCTCTTTCAGTTAACAGCACTAAGGTTTTGTTTGTTGTAGTGCTGCTCGTAATAAGCTTTTGCTTGAAAAAGATGTTTTGTTGCATACAAAATGTCAAGGACCCCTGAACTCTGCATATAGGAGGGTAAGTACTATGCTACATGCTAAAAGAACTGTATTTTTCATGGGATGTTGCTGTTTCATGGGACGCTGCTGTTTCTAGGCAGAATGATTTTGTGTTTACCTTCTTGAATGCCACTGTATTGAGCTGGGAGAAGTTTTTGCATCCCCTCAGGGAATGGAGTCCTTTCTCTCAGACTTCCGGTGTGATTCCAGCTGGTTGTCAGTGTGGGATGGTCACCTGGCTCACTAACGCCAAATAGGCCACCTGTCAGGGCCCCTGCAGCCCTCACTTGGCATCAGATGCCATGTGCCATTTCCACTCTGATGAGGTAGCTGATTTTTTTTAAAATTTTTTATTGGAGTATAGTTGCTTTACAATGTTGTGTTAGTTTCATGTGTACAGCAAAGTGAGTCAGTTATACCTATACATATACCCATTCTTATTTAGATTCTTTTCCTATATAGGCCATTACAGAGTATTGAGTAGAGTTCCCTGTGCTATACAGTAGGTCCTTATTAGTTATCTGTTTTATATATAGTAGAGTGTATATGTCAATCGCAATCTCCCCCAGCCTTCCCCACCAATGACCATAAGTTTTTTTTTCTACATCTGTGACTCTATTTCTGTTTTGCGAATAAGTTCATTTGTACCATTTTTTTAGATTCCATATATAAGCAATATCATATGATATTTGTCTTTTTCTGTCTGACTTACTTCATTTCGTATGACAATCTCTAGGTCCATCCATGTTGCTGCAAATGGCATTAATTTGTTCATTTTTATGGCTGAGTAGTATTCCATTGTATATATCTACCACATCTTCCTTATCCATTCCTCTATTGATGGACATTTAGTTTGCTTCCTTGTCTTGGTTATTGTAAATAGTGCTGCAATGAATATTGGGATGCATGACCTTTGCAAGACAAGCCCCCCCCTTACAAATCTTCATGCAGTCTGATCGCCCTTGCAAATGCCAGCCTTATTGTCTTTGTCTTTGGCTGATCAGAACTTTGGCCTTTCTAGGTCTTTTCTGCAGGGTTGGTTGCAGTGGTTAATTACAGAAGAAGGGGCTAGTCACATTTACTAGGCCCTTGACTTCAGTGTGCCTCCCAGGATTGGTCTGATCGGTCTGCAGAGAAGGTGCAGTAACTGAAAACAGCAATGTCCTGCACCTTTATCTACTCTCACCCTGATCAGCCCTTGCTGCAAGTCCCATAACCTTCCAAAGCATTCCAAGCAAGAAAATTGAAGACTTGTCAATAGGATTCAGTGGCTCTTTGGCACAGGCTTTAACAATAGTAGTTCTCATATATTCAGTGTAATTCATTGAATATATCTTAGACCCTTTGACTATTAGCCTCTTTACCTACAAGATGAGTTATAATCCAGGGTTCACAGAATTGGGAAAATCAGTTAAGGTGATAGATATGGGTTCCCCCTACTCATCAAGAGCCCTATCCTGGTTATTCTTGCCTTTGACCTCTTTTTACCTCTCCTTGTTACCCTTCTCCTCCTACATCATCACTACATCCCTTCTCTTTGCTTTCAATCGTCCTGAAATCCTTCCATCTTTTTAAAATCTCTAAAAACATTGCATTTAGAACCTGCATCACATGATTCAATAGTGACTCATAGGCCATTCATTCCTATTGTCACTTAGTTATCATTTATGTATTGAACATCTTCTAAATACAGGGCTTGGGGTCAAGCCTGGGGATACAGCTGGAAGTAACACTGCCTTCAAAGAGTTTACAGTCTTCCAGAAAGGACGGCTTCAGGGATGTAATTTCAATGAATGAAAAAGATTTGCTAGGACATTTAGCCAAGGGAATCTACTGCTGTTTATAGGTTGATATCTGAACGATTCATTCCACATTAGTTCAGTGCATGTAAACTTAGTTCCAACCATGTACCAGGGCCTATTCTGGGCACTAGGTAATTCAGCAGAACAAAACAGAACAAAATTTACTGCCCTCTTAAAGGTTACATTCTATTGCCCACCTGCCTCTGGGGCATGGTGAATAAGAGTAAGGGTGGAATGAATGAGGCTAGAGTTTGGCCAGAGTTCAGAACATGCTGAGTTCTAGTTACAGTTACCAGATGGTTACAGAGCCATATGACTTAATCCCAGGATTCCTTTCAATTAGTTATGCTTTAAGACTATGCATCATTTCAAAACCATTTCTGCATTTGCTCTGAACTTATCATGGAGGATGCTGTCTACTGCACAAGTGAGTAGTGCTGGTAGAATAACCATGTGGAAATCCATTTTGAAGTTTGAGGCAGGAAAATTTTGTTTCCTTTCAGCATCTGGGACCTTTCTTCTTAGGCTAATAAAATTTAGTATCTTAGCATGCTTCACTTTTTGCTCTGGCTACCAGAAAGCTCAGGGGCAAATTAGTTACCAGTCTTATGCTTCAAATATTTGCTTCCCATTTACTTGTTTGTTTCACACTTACATTTTGTTAACATTGCCACGTGAATGCTCTTTTTGTGGTAAATTTGTCTGGCCCCCAAATATAGGCTCTACTTAGAAAACTTTCAAGAATGATGACTCAGAATTTTCTCAGTAATTTTCACATTCTTTTGCTATATCTCCAATAACATGTAATGTGATAATAAAGCCAGGCGCTAAGAGGGAACAGATCCCTCTTCCCTCTCACATGAAGCCTTGACATCTTTCTTTGTTTATAACTTTACTTTTATCTCTCTAGCAGCTGAATTTCTTTGTTCATGTTTCCTCCTCTCCCTGATAACTTTGCCTTCCATATGGCTTTGTCTTCCTATATCCCTCCATCTCTGACTCTTCTTTCTGATGACTCTAGATGGCTTTTACTCATATCACTCACTAATTTGGTCCCTTTGTTTTCCTATTTTAAGTTAATGAATGAGGCATCAGATTGAACTGTCTTTTCATTCCAGTCCATGTGTCATACTTCAGATGTAATGACTATTCTGCTCATGGGCCTCATGCCCACCCTGGTCTATTGGCAGTGGGTAGCTGAGGTCAGGCCACATGGGACAAAACACAGTGGCTGTTTTTCACCATGTATGAAGAGGGTATCTTTAGAAGGATAAATGGTGGAGTAGAAACAATGATATCTCCAGTTAAGTGGCTTTCCTGATGCAGACTAGTAACAGGAATATAGAACCTTGATAAGCCCACCCAATGCTGTGATGCTTTGGCATGGACTGTGCTCTTTGCCTGGACCTTGGAGTCCTCTTTCTTCCTGTACCTTTTTTTATTTCCAGCTTCCTCCCCTGCTGATCTTGTTCTCCTCTGTGTATCAGTCCACCCATCACTGGTCAAGAAAAATTTCCTTGATGTCTTCCTGTACAGATTCCTTCCACTCTGATTTCAGAGAACCCTGTGCCTTTTTCTATTACAGTCTTTTGCCATTTATTATGAGACTTGTCCTTTTCCTTATTTGGTTTCCCTACTAGGTCTCAACAATGCTAACAGAGTTAGCTTCTCATGTCTGTACGTCTAGCCCCTGAAAAAGTGTCTGGCCTGTATTAGGATGCACTGTGAGATGGGGGCAGGGAATGGAGACTTTCCTTCCTCCATCTCAAGTCAGGGAAAAAAACCCTCTTTCTGGAGCAGGTATTAAATTCATGCTCACATCTCATTCTCCAGAATGATATTTAAAAGTCCTAGTGCACACATTGAAACCACAACCAATGGTTCCTTTCTATGGATTGGACTTCCTGGAAATTTCTTCTTTTGCCACTTTTCTCATGTCTCATCTATACCCACATTTTGTGTTAACTTGTCCTACAATTATCATCTTTTTATAGTTCATCATCCTTTCCCTTCAAAGTTTTATGTATAACCCCTATTGACCTTGGTTGAAATCCAGTCCTTGCTCTTTACCTGAAAGTCTCCTGACACAAACTTTGAGGGTATTTGCCTTGGAAGAGTTGGAGACTTAGAATTAGTTGGTGTTAGAACAAGCACCACCTCTCTGTAACTAGGTGACTGCAACCATGCCACCTAATTTCCTCATCTCTAAAGTAAGGATCACAACCCCTTTTCTGCCCACTTCAAGGACTGTTGAGACTATCCAGTGAGATAAGCACAGAAGCGGGTTTTTAAAACTTTGCAAATAATCATGACGATTATTAGTCAACTTCCTTTTCTCATTCCATTCCATTTCCATTCTTTGTGGTTTATTTACAAGCTTCGACTTCCAGAAAGGATTTGAGGCAATTGTCTCAGCAATATATCTTTCTAAAACTGTGCAAATTCAATTTAATAAATATTGATCTCCTGTTATATTAACTTTATTGAGCACTTGCTATGCCCTGGGAGCTGCCCAAATCATATCACTGAAACCACACACAAAGCACTTGAGGGGAATATTTTTATTTACCTTTTCCTGAAGAAGTATGTATTGAGACTTATGGATGTTAAATAACTTGATCCAGGTTGGAAGTTATGGAGTCCAGATTTAACTCAGATCTCGGTGACCCCAAAGTCTATGCTTTTAACTGTTATTCTATACCAACCTTCATGTTCTGTGACCCCCAAATGAAACACTTTCAATGTCCAACTAATCTTCTTTCACAATCTTTTCCAAATATTATTATGATAGTCTTTTGAAATTCTTGTCAAAATAGTGGATGGAGTTTTTGCTAAGAAACATATTGCACACAATGAACCTGCCCATGGGTGCTACGTTCCTTGAATAGATGGCTCACTTTCTCCCTGTAATTTTTGTGTCACCTGTCAGTATATTTAATTGAATTCTAAGCTCCTTAAAAAAGATTAAAAGTGATATTCACATACTGTATCCCAACCTAGTTCATTTTTTGGGGTACAAGTTAAAGTAAAACAGTGACTATGTTATGTCATATATCACAATGTTCAGTTTTGTAATTCAGAATCTTTTATTCTTTTCCCTTGGAAGCAGAAGCCATTGACTCAGAAAATGGAAACTGGAGCTTCTGGGTAGTGAGAGGATTTAGAAAGTCCCCTAATCCAGACTTCTCATTTTGGAGGTGAACCAATGGAGACCCAGATCAGGGAAGTAACTGATGTTGAAGAGCTATGGATTTTAAGTGGTTCAAATTCTCACATTTCACATGTCCCATCATTGTGTATCTAAGAATGGCGACAATTAGAACAGGGGAGAAGGAATACTGGATCCTGCCCTCCCCACCTGCTATTTGATGCTGGGCAAGACACTTCATGCTCTGATGGTCATTCGGCTTTTCTAGAAAATGGAGAACAATGTCTAGTGTTGAGGTGGCCATAAAGGCTTATCAGACTGGATGTTCTCTTTATAGAGGTTGGCACTATATTCTACACAGTAGAGAACAAACCATAAAAGACTTAATAGTCTTTACTTTTGAGGAGTTTCATGAAGATTTTCGTGTTGAACACACACACACAGACAACACAAAAACAAACACTTCATGAAGCCAAACACAACACACTAATTTTATGCGGAAAGGCATGAAAATGATAACGCATGTTGTATAAATTCAGAGAAGTAAAGATCATTAGAGGTGGCATTATCAGGCCAGTCTTATGATCAAAACAAATCATTGAAATAGCCATTGAAGGACCACACAGGAAGAGTGAGGCCTGTGGTCCAAATAAAAAGACCAGAAGAGGCAAACATGGAGGAGGAGGAATGAGCACAGGGAGGAAAGGGAGAAGCAGGAGATCACGTGATTGGTGTGAAAACTGATTGTGAGGATGGTGACTAAAATTTTCAGAAAGAAACATTGACTTTGGTGCTTGCATTCAACAAATATTTATGGAGTTCTTACTACGTGCAGGACCCTGTGCTAAGCTGCAAGATACAGAATTGAGCAGACAGACAAAGTCCTCGTCTCTATGGCACTTCCACTCTAGAAGGGGGACCAGTAGTTAAAAACAATTAAAAATTAGATGTGATGAGCATTGTGAAGGGAAAGTCCCCAAAACTGGGAGTAAAAATATGGACCTACTCAAGCTGTTCTCTGTAATATCTTCCACATAATGCACCCTCTTCTTTGTCTCCATGTTCTTTAAGACTCAGAGATGGCCAAGGTCTTACAGTCCTGTATAGCTCTTGAGATACAGCTATTTAATGACATCTTTTTTTCTTTTATTATATTGTGAATTCATAGAGACCAGGGATAATACATTACTTATGCTTATACCCCCAATGCCCAATCCAGAGTTTCATATACACTAGGTAGAGTGAGGTAATGAAGTGTCATCTTTCCTCCTCCATGAAGGGCACCTTACCATCCACAGCTTTTCTCTAAGTGGACTCTGCTGTGATAGTGATAGTTCAACTGCTTTTATGAACTAGCAAACTAGGATGAATTCATATAGGGGCCAGCCTTCTGTGTCCCAACGCTATGTGTACATTGTTGTTTAACAATTCTGTGCAGAAAATATTACTTGATCAAGCAGGCAATCACAGGCTCAGTTTGAAAAAAGAGCAATAGTTTAATGCATGCTTAGATGTCTGCAGCTGCCTCATGCAGTAACATCATCAACTGCAAAAAGGTTTAGAGGAGCAGGAGGTATCTAAGAGTTATCAATTATTGTTTTGGAATGTTGCATTGTCATTCCTCCTTTTTCTAGCTCGAAGTTAGGTTTTCAGTGAGGAGTGGATGGAATTTCAGAGGAGGATTAAGTAAGTCATATTAAAATGACAAAGTAGGTAAATAGAATACAATGTGGAATGAAAAGTAAATTGGATTTAGGCAAACACTTTTATACAGCCTTACCATCCAACCCTATCCAACCGCTTCAGATTCCTATGGTGGCTGCTGTGCACGGTTTGATTACATGTTGCCACTCAAGGGCATTTGATGTTTTCTCTCTCTGGAAATTCATTTGCATTTAAATGATTTGAAATAATCATAAAAGCCAAGTGCTATGAAGTTTGAAATTAGTTACTGTCTATAAATTGCGATGCCATTAAAAGATGATTGTGGAGAGCTTTGCTGTCTCAAATGTAGGCAGATTAAAATCTAACAAAGTACACCTTGTTACAAACCTGTAAAGAATGATGGGATACAGAGTTAAATTGATTTATTCTCCTACCAGTGCCTATAAACTTGATGCACTTGAGTTTATTCTTAAAGTAACAAATTTTTCATCTGGCCTATATCTGTCCTCTTTAAACCTATAAATGTTTTATAGAACTTGTTAGATTTCATTCTTATTCTTTATGTAAAAATGAAATGAGGAGAACCGAACTGCATTTTCTTTTTTTTTTTTAACGTCTTTATTGGAGTATAATTGCTTTACAATGGTGTGTTAGTTTCTGCTGTATAACAAAGTGAATCAGCTGTATGTATACATATATCCCCATACCCCCTCCCTCTTGCGTCTCCCTTCCACCTTCCCTATCCCACCCCTCTAGCTGGACACGAAGCAGCAAAGCACCAAGCTGATCTCACTGTGCTATGTGGCTATTTCCCACTAGCTATCTATTTTACCTTTGGTAGTGTATATATGTCCATGACACTCTCTCAGTTCATCCCAGCATACCCTTCCCCCTCCCCGTGTCTTCAAGTCCATTTGCTATGTCTATGTCTTTATTCCTGTCCTACCCCATTTTTTTTTTAGGTTTTTTTTTTTGTTTTTTTTTTAGATTCCATATATATATGTTAGCATATGGTATTTGTTTTTCTCTTTCTGACTTGCTTCACTATGTATGACAGTCTCTAGGTCCATCAACCTCACTGCATTTTCTTTTTAAACCAGAGGATATGGGTAATATGTTCTGGAAGAGAAGCTTGGGAACATGAAGCTGCATGTTTGAAGGTCTCAGTCAGAGTTATCTCCAATATAGAAACTCCTAGCCTAGTCATCCTGGAAGATCCATGTAGCAGTATTTCAGTGGCTAAAGTGTAAGCTCAGAAGTCAAACATTTTGGTTTCAAATGGCAATTCTGACTATCATTAGCTGTGTGACTCTAGGTAAGTTCCTTGATCTTTCTGATTCCAAACTGGGAATAATAACAGCAACATCTATATTACAGGATTATGAGGAGAGTTGAAAGAAAGGAAGCACATAAGCATTTAGTATGGTGCCTAGGACCTGGTAAGTATTCAGTAAGTGTTAGCTGTTATCTTTTACAAGCCATGTTCGAGATGCTCCATTCTTGACTTTGTTTGCCAGCCTCAATTCTTGAGATGGTTTTCACATCAAATTATTTGATGTTTGTTCCAACAAGAAGGGAGGAGTACGTTCCCTGCCTTTGAATCGGGCCTCTTGATTTTTGACCAATAGAATACAGAGGAAATGACACCATGCCAGTTTCTGGGTGCAAGCTGGAAGAAACTGGCATTTTCTACTTCCTTGCTCATGGAATGCTCATTCTTGGAAAACAGCCACCATGCTATGAGGAAGCTCAAGTGTCCCCAGGGAGAAGCCCGTTTGCAGAGAAATTAATAACTAGCTATGTTAGCATCCTAGAACTCCCAGGTGGCTTAAACAACAGAAATATATTGTCTGACAGTTCTGGAGGCCAAAAGTCTGAGACCAAGGTGTTGGTCTGACCTTGAGTCTAAAGAGTTGGCCTCCAACTGATCCTGTGTTCAGTTGACAAATTTTATTCCTTTGTTTGGTTAACTCATTTTATTCCTGGCTGCCTTAGGTAGGATTTGTAATCCAGTCTGGCTCCCAAGAACCAAACCCTAGCTCTGTACATATAGGGTTAAACTCCACAAGCTGCATATAGGTTGTGTATAGATAGGGAAACTATACAACCTGACCATATAACCCTTTACTCCAAAGAGTAGAATGAGGACCCCTGGACTCAATCCAAAAGTATCTCTAAAGTTACTTAAATATATAATGTGGCTTATGACAAGGGAATGTTAATGAGAGAACTCTTGAAGAAGGCAGGCTAGAGAATCAAAGAAGAAGTGAGATTCAGACAAATATTGCAAAATAAGTCATTGATTCTTTTTACCTTTGTCCACTAAGCCTGTTCACATAACTATTCTGACCAATATACTCCCTCAAAAGTGACCTCCAATGATATCAGCATGGAGTCTCTTCAACTCCATTCTTGACAATTTCCTACTATCTTTCTTGTTTGTTTCTTATCAATTATTTTTCCATTTAAATCTTGTCCTTGGGGGAACCAGGCCACATGTTTTTGTCCCCAAGCAGGAGTAAAGATAATCTCTCAAACCTAAGGCAACCAGAATTGAAAGCATCAAATGGCAAATCTGGCCACTGTCTTTAAAGAGTACCAGGGTGGAAGCTGAGCAGACCCAGATCATATATCAAGTTCAAAAGATAGGACCAGAGTTAAACTGGAAGAAGAAAAAAAAGCTAGGGGCTGATTGCTTCTCTACTCTCTCTTTGGTTTTCACTGTCATCCAATAAATTTTCTTTCCCAGAGTAGATGCTGAAGGAAGATGGGAAAATCCAATTATCTTGGAGGACCTGGGCCCAGGGCTTCGTGCAGAGGAAATCCTGGTACTTCCATATACAGAGACTTTGATCATTGATCCACTGTGGCCTCTGAGTGCTGGTTCAGCTGCAGGAGATGTCACAGAGACGCTGTAAGATTGAAGACTACAGACAGGTTTAACACACTTTGTAGAGCAACTCAAAGAACAGTTGCTGATTGGAAGGTATACCTTTGAAACTTTGAAAAAAATTTTTGCAAAAAAAAAAAAGCATGTATTCTTAAACTCAAAGGCTGGAGTCATTGTGGGAGCAAAATAATTAAGTGACTCATGAGGTTAGGGCTCTGTATTATGACCAACACCACAGGGAATGTGGTGATTTTCTGGTGGTGCTGGTCATGTTAGGACAACAAACCAGATTGTCCAAATCTAAAACCTCCCCTTTACAATGAGCAAGCTTACTCTATGATGCAAAAATCTTCACTATAACCTTTTCCTAAAATGATATATTCTTATTTCAAACAACCATTTTTTATACATTTGCATAGCATTTTTTGCTCAGTGTTTTGTTTTATTTAGGTGATCTCCCAATTTAAGATGCAACAATTGCTCCTGTACCTGAAGAGCAAAAAAGTTCTCCATTTTAATTTGATAGCTTTGGGCTTTAAATTTCATTATGAGAACCAAACTCCAGGGATTTCCATGTCAGGAGATGGAATGATTATACTCAGTAAAACTACTACACTCCTATAGATTTTCCTTAAACTCAGACTTGCCAACTTGTGTGAGATGGAGTAAGCCTGGGCATAAAACAGAAGTGAATCAGTGATCATGTACCCTTTCTTTAAGAACTCAACAGAATCAAATTTGTAGTTTTGATAATAGGCTACACAATGCTCATTTCCACTCAACAGAGAGCTAGTGCCATATAAATGTGCAGAGGGATAAAGAGGATAGTTTGAACATGACCTTGTGGCACTGACCTCAAAGGGAATGAAACAAGAGCTGAAACATCAATTGTCTACTGAGTAGTTAGCCTTTCCTCTATAAAATATTTATTTGTGGTATTTGTAGACCTGTGGTCAGGACCAGAAGATTAAATCATCTGAGTTACAGTCAGGGCTGTGATTATGTATAGGCTATACGTGATTGTATAATTTGAATTCCCCACCTCAAAATCAAATCAAAGCAATACACAACCCCCAGATAGCTTCACCCTTGTCCTCCAACAGAGGGAAATGTTTATTTACTGGCAAAACAAGACAGACTAGAATAAGTGCTTTAAAAGTGGTATTAAAAAATCCATGAATAAATGAAATCAATGTGAGTAAGCCTTATAAGAGGTAGAGAAATTTAACCACAGCTTGGAAGTAGACGATTAATTCTGACACTAAGCACCTGGACAATAAACTTCTCCAAAAGATGACATGCTCCTGGGGGCAAGGCTTATGACAACTTTACTTTGGTTTCTAACATATAGCACTGTGTCGTGTTTGTGGTAATTGTTTACATCAGTAATGATGCTTTTGGCTGCAACTATCAGAAGACTCAATTTAACTGACTTAAATGGTAGGGCGCATATATTAGCTCATGTCTATAGATAGTGTGGCTCCAAGGATGGTTATTCAATGTCTCAGCAATTTCATCACATACCCAGGTTCTTTCCATCTTTCAATTTTACCATCTTCATTACTTTGACTTTGTCCTTGACCAGAACCCTGCATGGTCGTTTTCAGGGGAAAAACAAGGACTATTTGTTCCTACTGTTTATGTCTGAATTATGGAACTTTCATGGAAGACCCTCCAGCAAACCTGTACTCTATAATTCATTGACTAAAATTGGGTCATAGACCTCCCTCAAACCAATAATTGTTTATGGGAAAATACTGCTGTGTTTGGGTAAAAATAAATCAGGATTTGCCTCTGAGTCACATTGGGACAGGGTGAAACAAAATTAAGTATTCTTGTTGGGTAGGCAACCGACAGTGTTTGACACATTGTTCAACATATATTAAATTGAATTGAGATGGAGTAGAAAATTCTAGACAGGAAATTCAAAATTAGCAAAGATAAAGCGTACTCCATTGTTATCTTTTCTGAACTCTTTCCATAGCTCCTTCTCTGTCTTCAGTCTCTTCCCCTCCAGAATCTTCCCCAAATACTTCAAGTGATCTTTCTAAAATTCTGAATATGTTGATCTCTTGCTTTCAATAATATAGTTAAATAGTGTTAAAGGTTTTGAACTTAAGGTTTTCATTTTTATGAACTAACTGAACGTGTTCTTTTCTACAAACTGTGATGCTTGCTTTATCTATTTTTAAACATTTATAGGAGAACCATAGCATGATGTCTTATTCTATTCTGGATGCTGTAACAAAAAATCATAAACTGGCTGGCTTATAAGCAATGTTTATAAGCATTTGTTTCTCACAGTTTTGGAGGCTGGGAAGTCCAAGATCAAGGCACTGGCAGATTTAATGTCTAGTGAAAGCCTGCTTCCTGGTTCATAGATGACCATATTCTCACTGTGTTCTCACATAGCACAGGAGGTGGGAGAGCTTGCTGGGATCTATTTTACAAAGGAACAAATTCCATTCATGACCTAATCACCTCCAAAATTCCTACCACCTAATACTATCACATTGGGTGATAGGTACTCAATATATACATTTTGCAGGACACAAACACTCAGACTGTAGCACATGTAAAACTGCAAGAGGAAACAACATGAGTTTTGGCATCAAGCTGCTGTATAATATACACAAAATTAGACCCGATATAGTTAAACAGTTATAAACTGTACATTACTTCCAAGTGAGCCCATAAATGGTATGACATAAGAAGGTACATACATTGAGAAGATGGTACATTTGTTGTTGGTTTAGAATCCAAACATAAAGAGACTCAACTCTCCAAAGTGATTTTAAAATCTATCCCATCATCCTATCACAGTGGGACTAGAATATGGTTACTGGAGGAGAACGGTGCTGATCTACACAGAACCAAGACAGACATAGTAAGTTTCAGGAAGAAGATGGGAGCTGTAGGATCGGACAACCAGCCATTCCCAGGGCTAATGAGTCAAGATTAAAAAAATATATAATCCCTTTATTTTGAAATAGTTACTGATTCACAAAGGTAATACAGAAAACAACCAGATTTTCCATGGTAACACCATATATAATCGTAGCATAATAGCAAAACTAATAATCTGAAATTAGTGCTACATGTGCATATAGCTTTATGTCATTTAGGTTGTTCCATGTATCAACAGTTCTTTCCTTTTTAGTACTGAGTAGTACTCATGGTGTCTTAGTCTGCTCAGGCTGCTATAACATAATAGCGTAGACTGGGTGGCTTAAATAGTGGAAATTTATTTCTCACAGTTATGTAAGCTAAGAAGTCCAAAATCAAGGTGTTGGCCTATATGGTGTCTGGTGAGAGTTCTCTTCCTGTTTTGCAGATGGATGCCTCCTTGCTGAATCTTCATAGGACAGGGAAGTCTCTGGTTCTTCTTAAAAGGGAAATAATCCCATCATAAGGGATCTACCCTTGCAACCTAATTACCTCCCAAAGGCTGAATCTTCAAATACCATCACATTAGGGATTAGGGTTTCAACATATGAATCTAGGGGGTATACAAATATTCAGTCCATAGCACATGGACTTAACCATTCACCTATTAAAAATTTTTTTTTTGCTGTTTCCAGTTTGAGGCTATTATAAGTAAAGATACTATGAACAATCATTTACAGGGTCTTTGTTTAGATATGAGTTTTCATTTCTCTAAGCTAAATGTCAGGTGTGCAATTGCTGGATTATAGAAATGATGTACATTTAGTATTTTTAGAAATTGTAAGCTGTTTTCAAGAGTGACTGTATTATTTTACATTAGCACCAGAAATGTATAAAAGGTCTACTTTCTCTGCCTGCTCAGCAGCACTTAGTAGTGTCACTATATTTTTTATTTCAGTTATTCTAGTAGGTGTGTAGTGATATCTCATTATGATCTTAATTTACATTTCCCAAATGACTAGTGATGCTGAACATCTTTAGGTGCTTATATTTCTTGTGTCTTTTCTCTGATAAAGATATGTCTTCTGCCCATTTGCTAGTTGGATAGTTTGCTTTCTTCATTTGAGCTTTGAGAGTTATTTACATATTCTATATATAAGTCCATTGTTAGATATGTGGTTTGCAAATATTTTTTCCAGTCTGTAGCTTGACTTTTTATTCTCTTAACAGAATTTTTACAGAGCAAACATTTCTAATTTTGATGAAGTTCACTTTATAAATTTTTTAAAGTAGATTCTGCTTTTGGTGTCATGTCTAAGAACTTTTCACCAAACACTAGGTCACAGATTTTCCCATATAATATCTTCTAAATTTTTTATTGTTTTATGTTTTACATTTAAATCTGTGGTCCATTTTGAGTTGGTTTTATAAAAGTTATGAGTTATAGTTCAAAAGTATTTATTTATTTTGCTTATGAATGTACAATTGTTCCTTCTGTTAAAAAGGCTATCCTTCCTCCATTGAATTGCTTTTGAATCTTGCATTTGTGATTAGTTTTAATATATTTAGGATATTAATAGTCTGTCACACAAAATGAGTATTAAAAGTCATTTGGCTGTGCTTGTGAGATGCCATTTCTAGTTTTTTTGTTGTGTTTTATTGACCTAAATGTCTGTCTCTCCATAAACACCACACAATCTTGATTACTGTAGTTATATAATGTCTTGAAATCGAGTAGAGTGATTAATCCTATTTTATTTTTTCTTCAGAATTGTTGTAGCTATTCTAGCTCTTTTGCCATTCCACATAAATGTAAAACTAATCTTGTCTGTATCTATAAAAGACCTTGCTGTTGTCTTGATAAGAATTAAGTTAAACCTGTGCATCAGTTTGAGGAGAACTGACATCTTTACTATGTTGTCTTTTAATCCATGAGCACAATATGCACCTCCATTTATATAAAACTTCTTTGATTCTTTTTAATCAGCATTTTTTAGTTTTCAGCATACAAGTCCTGCACATATTTTGCCAAATTTACACACAAGTATTTTATTTTTGATTGTACTTAGCAGAAGAAATAAGAAAAATTACATCTACTCCATCTTCCCAGAAGTGGAAGTCCCCAAATATTGCTCTTTGAGAAAACATACAGGGAGCATATCAGACTGAAAAAACAATGTATAAAAGCAATAAATAGACTTCCAGCATGGGTGGCACTAAACTGTGTTGGAAAACAGCAGCATGGGGCATTTTAGAGATAATCTCAGCTGTTCAAGCCTGTATAAAATGTGTGTGTGTGTGTGTTTATGTGGGTATATGAAATGAGTCATTTCTTCATTACTTAGTATAATAGTTGAATGCCAAAATGTCTGAAATTGTGTTCTTCTACCTGCAGTTCAACTTTACATCTCCTCCAGCCAAGCCAGGAAAACTTTCTCTTCCTTTTAAATTTTGGCTAGATTGTTTTTACTTGCTTTGACCAGTAGAATATGGCAATGGTGATGTTTTGCTAATTCCAAGACCAAGCCTAAAGAAATCTTAGTTTTGATCTTTCTGTTGGACTCCATGACCAGTATATGAACAAGCCTAGCTGAGGCCATCTTAGTCCAGCCAGCTCCCAGCTAAACCAACAGATGATTGCTTTCCCATGAGCAATACCAGCTATGTAGGATGACTTAAGGAATTGCTCTACTGAAGATGTACTGTAGAGATATAGCAAATAGAATAGAGAGGTGGTGACATGGACAAAGTTAGAGATAGAGAAATTGATGGGAAATAACAGAATACACAGAAACTGATTTTTGTGTGTATGAGAAATTGGTATACAGTAACAGTAGGCCTTTGCAATCCCTTGGGAAAGAGGGACAATTCAGAAAATGGTAATGAGGCAAAAGACTACAGAAACCAAAGTCAAATCCATCTATCATGCCGTCCTTTAAATAGAATTTCAGATGGATTTAAAGTATGAATCTAAAAAGAGAAAAATATCAAAATCTACATCATGAGGATGTGGATATATATAAATATGTATATCTATATCTAATCTTCCCTGTCCTGGATGGGGTAAGATTTTTCATAGCAGGGCAGAAATCCAAGGAGTCATGAAAGCAGACATCACAAGCTTATGTTGCCTGACTCAAATTCTGCCCAGAGATGCATTCAGCTTGGCCAGGAGAAGAATTTCAACATAGAAGGAAAGAAAGAGAGGGAGAGAGGGAGAGACGGAGGAAGGAAGGAGATAAAATAATTGAAATGGAAGACCCAAAAGCAAGCCATTTCTCCTTTGTCTCAGTGACAAAATATTAGGTGGTCTTACATACAGTTCTTTTACACATTTCTGTTACCGGCCTGGTCCTGAAGGCATTTAAGTTTATGCAGTCCACTCCCCAAGCACAAAAAAATAGATGAAAATACTTTAGTTCAAACAATGTGTGTATATGTATAAAAATAATATTATAAAGTTAAAAGATAGCACTAAGTAAAATATCTTTAACATGAATGACAAACAGTGTTAATATATCCTAAATATATAAAGAGTACTTACAAATAAATTTGAAAAAGACAAAAACCTCAGTACAAAAGTGGGCAAAAAACATGAAAAGATAAATAAAATATATACAGGGCAAATAACATAAGCAAATACATTTCATATCACAAGAAATCTAAGATATGGGTAAAGTGAGATAATCATTTGCCTATAATTTTAGCAAAGGTTGAAATATTGATGATTTCCAATACTGGCAAGAGCAAAGAAAAACAGGTATCTCCAGATATTGTTGATGGAGTTATATTTGTATAATTTTTCTATATACAATTTGACAATGTATGCTACAATATAAAATATGCATATCCTCTGACTCAAAAATTCCACTTCAAACATTCTTATTTAATCAACAAATATTTATTGAAATTGTGTTGTATGCCAGATACTATAGACACTAAAGATAAAAAGATGAACAAGATTTTTAAGGCTCTCTCTTCTTCACATGGAGTTTCCATTTTAATGGGAATTTATCCTAAGTAGAAGATTAGACAAATAGATAAAAATATAGATATAGGGTATTTTTTCATGTAGTTGATGATAGCTAAAAATTAGAACTCGAATGCCAGCAATATAAATTAGATAAAGTAATTATTACACATTCTGGAAAAGCACACCCTGAAGCCATTTAAAAGGTGAGAGCAGGGCTATATGAATTGACATAGAAAATGTTCATGATATACTGCTAAGGGAGAATGCAGATTATAGAACTGTACAGCATGACCTATCTATCACTTGAAATGAATTATACATAAATTTTATATTAGTGACCTCTAGATAGTATAATTATGGACAGTTTCATTTTCTTCCTTTTCCTTATATGCATTCTCTATAATAAAAATAATTACATGTGTTAAATTTCAAAGTGAAAACTTCATTCTACTAAAATTACTCTCCTATAATAAATCATCCACTTCTTTCCTGTAACACAAGGTCTTCCTATTTGAAATATGCCAGGTACTCAGGTGGCAGTGTGCAATGTTGTTGTAACAGACAGAAGATGTGGTGTGTGCTCCCACCAGACCTGAGATAGGCTAGAAGTGATGTAAACAGTTGTCAGTGATAGATCACACCTGAGTTAGGTGTAGTAGCTGGCATCAGAGCCTGCAAATTGGAGTAGGGAAAATTTTCAAGGATGGTAGAAAAATATTTCACATAGGAGATAGAGAGCTCTGATTCTCTGAATGACAATGCCAAAAACCAGCAGTCCAGAAGCCAAACAGTTCCAGGAGGGTTTCATAACATTTGAGAATTTTCAGGCTAGAGAGGATTTTGGAAAGGAATCAGCTCAATGATTTGACTTTATCATTAAAAAACCTTTGGCTCAGTGAAAGTGGAGGGTGAAAAAGTCATGGGGATAAACCATGAATTAGTATCATGAACTTTATGTGACTTAGTATAGTACACATTCCCCTGAAAATTGTCATGACTATTATTTCCCACTACATAGGGAAAAAAAAGTGGGTAGGAGAGTTTTTTAAGGCCCCAAAAGTATCAAGAGGAGAGAGGAATTGATTTCCAACCTCTCTACTCCCAAAACTGGTACCCTTTAATCCACTTCACACCACCTCAGTTATTAGGGGCACAGCCAGGAGATGGCCATGCTGACTCCCAATCCAGGGGTCCTCTGAAAACCTACTGCTTTCACTATAGGAGCTTTAGACCCATGCAGTCATCTCTGCTCTCTCATAGTACATTCTATGTTTATTAAAATTGCCTCTCATTCCTAGTCCCAGGAGCTCTCTGTCTCAGCACTGGATTGGAGGGTCACACTTTCTCTGACACTGGGAATCAATTGATCCTGTTAGGGGTATGCATTCTCAGGGGGTGCTACAGCCAGGTTGCTGAGGAAAGGACCGTGTCCTTAGTGTCATCCCCTGTCCCTTTCTCCGGAGACACTGCCTCAGACAGTCAGGGCTCAGCCAGAATTAGAGCTCCAATGGGGTCCTCCAGCCATGATTCTGGTTTTGTCAGTTTAGGACAGTTTCTCAGACTTGGCACTAATAACATTTGGACTGGATAATTCACTGTTGTGGAGGGTTGCCCTGTGCATTGTAAGGAGTTTAGTAACATCCCTGACCTCTGCCCATTAGATGCCAGTAGCACCTTCTCCCAAATCATGACCATCAAAAATGTCTCCAGATATTTTCTCTGGAGGCAAATTTCTCCCAGTTGGGAACCACTGGTTTATGGAAATGTCCTCACTCTTTCTCTTCCCTAAACACCCTCAAGAAAACTAAATGAAAACCTAGGAAGGAGAATCTCCTAGACAGCTTTTAGATTAGACTCATTGCCAGATGTGTATTAGATCTAGATTTGTCTCCAATGTGCGTATGGAGGTCGACAAAAAAATGAAGATTTTACGTAATTCAGTGAAGTGATTCTTCCTCCTTTCCACTTTTTAGGATGTTTTTACCCATCCTGTCGTTCATCTGCCTCTTGATATTTTCATTTCTGAGTTTTTACATGAAGAATTCCTTTGTTTAGCATTTTAAATTCCTCCAGTTCTTGATTCCTAGATTCCTTTCAATCCGTTTCTTATCCTTTCCTGTTATCCCCTTTCCTTCTGTTATCCCAGTCTTTCTTTGTCATGCTTAAAGACAAGATGTTGGCTTTGACTCTATGACTCTTTAATTGTTACATGATCTTGAACAATTCACATACTCTCTCTGAGACTCGCTTACTCATTTGTGAAGTTGGGGGAGTCTTGTCTGCTTCTATTACCTTACTAGATTGTATTAAGGGTTAGATGGTATAATGGATGTAAAAGTGTTTTGCAAAAAAAAAAGTGACATATTTTATTAATATTATCATTATTATGATAGATTGCTGACATCATTTAAATTACAGATGGGACAGTTGAACTTCTTATCATGTGGTCCCAGCCTATCTCTTCAGCCTTACATGGCATAGGGAAGGCACAGTGACTGGGAGTTTGGAGGTCTGCCTTCATGACTGACACTCACCCTGCCTTGGTCACATCACTTCTTTGAACTTTAGGTTTCTCATTTAGCTCAACCAGAGGATTTGACTGGCCATCCTGATGTCCCCTCTTTCTCCCTTGCAGACTAATTTGTAGGATGAAGTATCACTTCGGGGGTAGATTTTAAAGTAACTGGCCTCTTCAACCTTAATTCCCATTAAAATATGCTGAGATTTTTATGAGATGAGGAAGTAAGGTTAAAGGACCATCCACTTGGCACAAGCTTTCAGGAGTTTCTACAAGATTACCTGGGAAGTATATAGAAACCCACCTGGAGAGTAGGTAGGAGGTGTGCCCATTATAATTCCGCTAAACTCTTAGGATGTAAGAGCAGGAGTTGTGGTACTGGCTGGGCTGAGGTCAAGTTAGTGGTAAGAGTTTAAAACTTAATCCTCTAGCCTAGCACTGTCCAAAAGAACTTTCTGAGATGATAGGAATTTCTAATAGACACTTCCCATTAAAAAAAACCCCCAGCTTTATTGAAGTATAATTGATATATTAAAAAACGTACACTTAATGCATACTATTGGATGAGTTTGGATATATACATATAGTTGTGATACCATCACCACAATCAAGGTATTAAACATGTCCATCACCTCCAAAAGTTTCCTGTGTCACCTTTTTTTCTTTTCTTTCCTCTCTCTTTTTTCTTTGCAATAAGAACACGAGATACGATCTACCCTTTTAAGAAATTTTTAAGTACATGATATCATATTGTTTACTATAGACTCTATATTATGCATCAGATCTCTAGAACTTATTTATCTTGCATAAGTAAAACTTTATACCCATTGAGCAATAGCTCCCAATTTTCCTATCTTCTTGGCATCTGTAAACCCTCATTCTATTCTCTGCTTCTGGAAGTTTGGCTAGTTTAGGTAACTCATATAAGTGGACTCATGCAGAATTTGTCTTTTTGTCACAGGCTTATTTCACTTAGAATAACATCTTCCAGATTCATTCATGTTGCTGCAAATGGTAGGATTCCATTCTTTTTTAAGGCTGAGTAATATTCCATTATAGGTATATATCAGAGTTCCTTTACCCATACATCTGCTGAAGGGCATTTTCAGGGTCGTTTCACATCTTGGCTATTGCAGCCACTAGACACATGTGATGTTTAGCATTTGAAATGTGACTGGTGTGACTGAAGAACTGGATTTTTTATTTTATTGAATTTTTATTAATTTAAATTTAAATAGCCACATCATGGTGGCTAGTGGCTACTTTATTGGTCAGTGCTGCATTCACCTTCTTGGATGCCAAAGGCAACTGGGATGTAGTACTCAGTGAATGGGGAGGATGCTGTCAATGCTGGTACCAAAGGTTTGTTTGTACTTGTGTCAGTTAGAGAAAGTGAGGCAACACCCACTGACACAGAGTTCCTAAATTTCTCATGGAAAATAAAATTGCTACAGAAAATTATACTTCCCTACTGCAGTAACACTTATTTGTATCTCCTTGTATATACTCCCAATGATATATCAAGTCTATAAATGAAAAAAAATCAAATCAATCTGATCCATCACATCAGTCTGAAAAGAAGGAGCAGGGGGGCATTAGGGCATTTGCCCTAATCTGGTTGAGCCAGAAAGAAACCTGGAGCTCAAAGAAGGGAAATGACCAGCAAGCGTAGGTCACAAATTCATGGCTTCAAACTCCCAGGCAGTGAGTTTTCTCTTATTATCCCTAACTTCAAGTGTCAAAATCAGAATGTAATATAGGCAGATATGCAGCATCTTTGGTAGAAGCAGTGTCAGCTCTCGATATTAAATACATTTATCTTCTGGAATTTAAGGCTATGAAAAAACAGGGGAAAAATAACTCAAAAAATTGTGTGTGGGAGGTAAGAAATTGGATGGAAAAAGCAAAAAACTTTGAGATCTCTTTAGGATATGCTCATTCATATTCTTAACAAGATTTGAGGAGATATCAAATCAATACAGAAACAATGATGATCATGAAATGAGACGATTTAAAACCAGAACATTTTAAAAGTTGAGAGACATAATTTCTTGAGGAAAAAAGTGATGGAGACAGTGGATAGAATTGGTTTCTGCAGGAAAAGTAAACACATCAGTATTTGAGAAGTTGATTCAAATATATTTCCGTTACTCAAGAAAAATAATAAAAATATGACAAAAGAGAAAATCAGTGATATGTAGAATGAGAAATGAAAGAAATACTAAAATAAGCCTGAATAATTAATGTTCAAATCAGAAAGTCTCAGCCATCAAATTAATGCTATAAGGCTCATAACTAGAATCCTTAGATATGGCCTTGTGGCACTAACAATGAAAAGGATAAAGAAACAAGAATCTGTAATTCAGCCAGGCAAAAAATATAGGACCATACCTACACTGGCAAAAGGTTTCATGTTGCCATTGAATTTCTCTTCCATGGTATTACTGGCAAGATACCTTTCAAATGATTCAACCATGATACTACCTATTTAAATACCTTCTATTTCTTCCCAATGTCATTAGAATAAATTGCTAGTGCATTGCATGTTTTCAGAGTAATAAATTCAAAGTCAAAATCCCCAGGCATTTTTATAGTGAATTTCCAACTCTTAAGAAATCTGTAAGTTATGAGTTATATAAATTATCTCAAATCAGGGTGTTTTATGAAGCAAACATAGCCTTGTGAAATTATGAAAGACAGTCTAGAAAATAAAATTCCAGTCCAATTCCACTGATGGACATAGAGATTCAAATTTACCAAAAATAAAAAATAAAAACAAAAACCCAAAGTGGCAAGTAAAATCTATCACAGTATTTTCGGGAATAATGCCTATTATTTACTTGAGGGATAGATTAATATTAAGAAACAATATTAAGAAACAAAATTGATAAATTTTTCACAGTTCTTTGCACATAATAAAACAAGCTCATATTTAATGAACACTTACTATTTATCAGGTGTTATTCTAAATGTTACTGAATTTTCAGAACATCCTTTGAATGTATGTTTAATTGTCGCCATTTTACAGAAAATGAAGACACAGAAAGGTGAAGACATTTGTCCAAAGTCATACAGATAAGAGAGTCGGAGTCAGGATTTGAGTGCAGGCAGCTCAGTCCTAAAATCTCAGAGCCTGCACAGCAGAAAGGGCACATGGTGAATACTTGTTGACCGAAATTGTACTATTTCTGCTCAGAATATCTTTTGCTACATGCCAACCCATCCCAAAAGGTACTTTCTTAAAATAAAATCCATGTATTGTGACTCACAGCTTTCTGTGGGTCACCTGGGCAACTCTCTCTTGGTGTCTGCCTTGCAGTTGTAGTGAGATTGAGGCTGAAGGTGTGACCCAGCTGGATACCCAGTGGCTTCTTTACTCATGTGTCTAGGGTTCTGATGCTTCTTGGCCTCTTCATCAGGCTTGGGCTTCTCAAAGCATGGTGGTTGACAGGTAGTTTCACTTTTACATGGGCACCAACTTCCCAGAAGCAAGAAATGGAAGCTTCTAGGTCAATTGATGGCATCCAGAACTGACACAGCATCACTTCCAAGACATTCTGTTGGATAAGCAGGGACTTTCTGAATTCAAGAAGGCATAGAGGACAGAGGAAACAGGCTCCCCTCTAGATGGAGAGTAGCAGGAGCACATTGCAGAAGGGAGTGTGTGACTTGCCACAACTAGTATTCTTATTAAAAATATATTCACCTGATGGAAAAGCAAAGAATGATGTATGAGATGATACTCAATAAAAGGGAAGACTTTTTCCTTCCAATTTTGTCCTCATCCACCTAGTTTCCCCATTTCTTTCCACCTGGAAATCACTTTTACTAGTTTAAGTGTCCTTCTAGACCATTTATGAATATATAAGCAAAAGAAAATGTATGTTCTTATTCTCTCTGGTTCTTACATAAAAGGGGGGCACTTCATACACTGTTTAGCATCTTATACTTTGGAAAACTACCTATATTAATATATACAAAGAGAGAAAAAGGGATGGAAGGGAGGAAAGGTAGGAGGAAGGTAAGGAAGACAGAGAAAGAAGAAGGGGAGGCAGAAAGGATAGAGATAGAGTATATATTTTAGATACTACATACCAACAAAAACATGGAGAGTATACACTAAATTATGAATAGTGGTTATCTCTCTGTGGAAGGATTAATGCTATTTTTTCTCTTTACTTTTCTCCATTTTCTAAATTCCTTATGATAAACATATACTACACTTGTGATAAAAATGTTTTTAGTACCAAAACCACATGGTTCAGTTTTTATGCTTGTCTGTAATTTTTGTTATTGTCTGCTTATTTCTGAGAAATTGGCCTCCAACCATGGTATAGATGAACAAAGAAGACCTGGGAGGCTTTCTTTGTGAATTTCTCAAACAACTGTGTATGCTTACACAAGTGTGCCAGGCCACTTCCCTTTTCTTATTTTTCCCTTTGTACATAATACCCTTGGTCAAGCTGCTGTTGTGCCATGTGACCGTCTATTGAACCCATAATCTAATAGATCATAAAATCTTACCTCATTGTTATGAATATAATCATTGAGTTGTGCACCTGCCATGTGTGACGGAAAGCACTGTGCTGTATGTTAGGTGTATGGAGGATTCACAGATGATGAAGAACACATATACATCCACTGGGTTATAATTTGATAAGTGTCATTGTTAGCAGCCTAAAGAGCTGGTTCATGATCACAAAAGCAAGACCTATGAATGTTGACTGTGGAAATTCAGAGCACAGTTTGCATAGTGGGTGCTATTTGAACTTGATCATAAAACAACCCATTTTTGAGAAAGATAGGCTAAGGCAGTCTGGGAAGGAGGTGTGGGAATTGCTGAGGAGCCCAGAGAAGCAGCTGTATGGGTGAAGTGGTGGCGAGAGATGCTGGAAATATAGACCGGGATCCAAGGACAGAAAGGCTGGTAGCCAAACTGAGAAGTTCGATGTTCTCCTGTGAGCACTAGAGGGGCTGCCAAGGGGAATGTGACTGTGTGACAGGCACCACATATGTCTTTTCTGTACTGTAAATGCCTTTTTTGCCGAATGCAGTTTATTGATATTTGTCCTTGTAACAGGTATTTTCTGACTTCAAGGTGATAAATCTTTATTGAAAAGTTTTCATTTAATTTGCACTCTCAGCGAACCCAAAAGAACATATGTGTTTATGTGGAGATGAAAGCACAGGGGTTAAATCTGGGTTTGTACCCCTTAGTGTCTAGGCAGGAGAGAATGGTCATAATCTTGAGACTCTTCTAAGGGCCAATGATGGACATAATGCAACTTGTCCTGCTAAAAATACAAAAATAAATTAAAAATCACCCTGAATTATAATTCTTTTTTTAATTTAACTTTTATTTTATATTGGACTATAGTTGATTTACAATGTTGTGTTAGTTTCAGCTGTACAGCAAAGTGATTCAATTACACGTAGACAAATATTCATTATTTTTCAGATTCTTTTCCCATATAGGCCATTACAGAGTACTGAGTAGAATTCCCTGTGCTACATAGTAGGTCCTTGTTGATTGTCTATTTTTTATATAGTAGTGTGTATATGTTAATCCCAAACTCCTAATTTATCCCTCCCCCCACCTTTCCCCTTTGGTAACCATAAGTTTGTTTTCAAAGTCTATGAGTCTCTTTCTATTTTGTAAATAAGTTCTTGGTATTTTCTCCCTCCATGGCTATGAGCCCTGTGAAGCTAGGAAGGGACTATTGTTTTGTTCACTGTGAACATTCAGCCCAGTGATGCTCAGCACAAGTGAATGGGCACACCCTATGGAAAAACAAGACTAGAAGACGCATCCACAAAGGACTAATCACAGGAGGTGATACAGGCCACCCTGAGTTGTTACACTAATTTCCTACCCCTTTGGTACCCATGGGGTGTGAGCATGGGGGATGCCAGCAACTGGAGCAATAGAGTCATAAACTGTGAAACTGGTTCAGTGTTTAGTTGGAGAAGCCAGAATCATCCCGTTCTCACTTTTCTCCCTTCAATGGAAGCTAAATTTTCCCTTACAGCCAGCAGGGAAGGAGAGGAGGCTGCAAAGGGGCAAGAGTCTCAGTGAACATGGGACCATGCAGGACAGCTGCTCTGTGTATGTTTAATTTCTGTCCTTCAGGACCCACTGGAGTGGGAAGAGTGGCAGAAACTGCTTGAGTTCCCCTCAGTGCCTCACTAGCAAGTTGCTTTTCAAACAAGGAGCTGCCCTTAATTCTTCAGCTGGACCTGCACCCTCATTTTTTCTGAATCAGCAAAGCACTTTTTATATAGGGATCTTAGAAGCAGCATGGAGGGAGAGAGAACCCTTGTTTCGGACCCTGCTTTTGATATCTTGCTGTGCCATGTGCTTGCTCTGTGACCTTGGGAATATATTTATTTATTTGAGCTCATATTGATTTTATCACTAAAGAAAAGGTACAATCCACTGTGGAATTTTTTGTGAGAACTAGCAGAAGCTATATGTAAATGACTGCTTAATTAATCTCATAACAATATGAGATGGCCTCCTGTTATTAAGAGTCAGGCAGGCGTAAATTCAAACCCCATCTCTACCACTTAATCTCTGGGTAAGACTTTAGGGTAGTTCCTTAGCTTTTGGATACTTGTATGTTTTCTTTCTGAAAAATGATGTTTATCTTGCTTATTGGTTGTAAGAATTTGTGGAAATCTTGATGTCATACCTAGCACAGTTTCCGGTACCTGCAAGATGCTCAGATATGACTGCTTCTCTTTTTATTTCTCCATGTTGTTGCCTTGTCTCTCTCCCATTCTTTAGACTGTAAAGACTTCTTGAAGGCTAGAAGCATGCTTATTTCTGGGCATCTTCAATACATTTATTTATTGAATAAGTAAACTATAATGATATGCTGAATAATTAGCTCAGCAATACTAGGAAGTTAAGAGAAATAAATCCATGGGTGGCTCCCTATAATATTCAGAATACAATTAAAATTCCCTATGTGGCACAAGACCCTCCTTGCTTGAGCCGTTGCCTCTTACCTCCTGCTTGGCCCTTTCCTGACTGTCTCACAGCAGTACAGCCACCCTGGTCTCATGGTGTCCGGAAGTGGCCGACCTCTCAGACTCAGGACATTTGTGTTATTTCTTTTGCCTGGAATATTATTCCCAGGAATTTGCAGATGGCTGATTCCTTCTTGTCCTTCAAAATATCCCATCTTATTGAAAGTTTACTTCTTCAGGGAGATTTTCCCAGGCTAAGCTCTCTAAGTTAGGCATTTTCTCCAGTTTTCTTTTTCACACTAATTTGCTTCTTTCCTATTACTTACCAGCATTTACATTTTAGCAGCACATATTATTGGGTTTTGCTGCCCAGAATTTTCTTGGTTCAGGAGAGTTTCAGTTTAGTTTTTGAGAGCTCATGAGCTTAGGTGAAGCTGACTTTATCCCAGGGCTCCAGGGATTCAATGATTGTCTTAACCGAGGTCCAGGATTTCATGACCTAGATTAAGACAATCATTGAACCCTACCTCTCTCCTCTCTCCGACTCGAATCAGGATAGTGTAGCCAAATGAAACTCAATCCTGGGCCATAAAATATTATTGGGCAAGTAGCTTTCTCTTTCTTGTGTACATAAATCAGGAAAGATATAGCAGCTAGAGCTAAAATAGCCATCTTATAGTAAAGAAAGAGAAAGGTGTGTGTGTGTGTGTGTGTGTGTGTGTGTGTGTGTGTGCGTGTGTGTGTTTCAGGCATGTGTCTTCTTTATAATCATCATGTGGGTACCTGGATCAATCTATACCTGAACTGGACCTCTGACAGGGTCTTCAGTTACATAGCCAATATATTTATTTTGCTTATCCAGTTCGAGTTGGGTTTTCTGTGATGTTATAAAAATCATCAAGATAGATACACTTGCTTAGTTTCTATCTTTAATCCTAAACTAAATCTTTAGGAGAGAAGGGATTAGATCTTATCCTTAATTATACCATTAGTGCCTAGTCTAGTACTAGTTACCAAATAGATTATTAATAAATGTTTGTTGAATGCATAAAGATGGCGTAGTGTCAAGCTTCAAGGGGGTTCCAATCTTTTCAGGTGTGACCTCAGTTGCTTAGACTTTTTGGTGTTTTAAAAGGGCCTGGAAGGGGTTGGGTCGTGTCTGACAATGGTGACAATGTGGGGCATTCAGAAAACCAGTGTTAGCTTGCAGATTTTCACAAAGACTTTTGTACCTGGGAAGATTTAAATGGAGGCTGTGTGTCAAGGCTTTTCCTGAGCTCCCAGACTAAGACAGGAATGTCCAGCTTCACCAGAAGTCCTGCCCTTTCCTGCTGCTAAAATCACCCTGGAACTGCTGACACTGAGTTATAGAATCAGAATTTTCAAATTCAAATAAACCCTAGGGATTCTTTAGCTCTTATTTTACAGAGGCAGAAACGTATGCTCAAATAGTTTAAAAATTGGTCATCCAGTCCACTATACTTCACTCCACACCACAGTCCTTTATTTTCCCCTCCTTTCTTACATCTTTCCTTTCTTCTTTCCCTTCTTTCTTTCACGTCAGATACCTTTATATATGACTTTTCTTTCCCTGCCAGCCATATTTGTAATATTGGGACTACACCTATGTTGGCAAATATAACATGATCTTTGTTCTTTAAGCAAAATCTATCAGAAGATGAAAACAAGGCAAAAGACAACTCTAAATTGTGATAATTATCAAAGACTTTTGAAGCCCATTTGTAGGGCACCCTATCCAGTCTCCTGGCTGAGTTATGGTGACTGGTGGTCAGAGAGAAGGTTATGGAGGACTTCGAAGAAGTAAAACACAAACTGAGTCCCTAACTTTGCCTCAGTTAGAGGTTACCAAAACAATAAGATTAGGGTTAAGGTGACTTCCATAGTTCAACAAAGTAGTAGTATGGTTTATCAGATGGGTTGTGTGGAGAGATGAGGCTGTAGAGGCACATGGCGTGTTTGGAGAGAATTAGTTTGCTGGTCTTACAGGAACTCCTGACTTTTTCCCAAGGATGGGAAGCCTTTTGAGAGGTTAGGAGCAGGGAAGAAGCATGGTCAGATGGGCATTATAGAGTGACTCCTCTAACTGTCCAGATTGATGGGTGGGTTGACTGATGACAGAGAGATGAGTTAGGAGGCTGTGTCATTAATCCAATGTGGGGGGCGGGGGGTGGTAAAGGCCTGCAAAGCTGTGACAACACAGACTGCTAAGACAAGACACCCTGACACTGAGATGCGTCACTACCCTCCCCCTTCCCTCCTTTCTTCACCTTTAATTATTTCTGGATGTTCTGAAGTGGAACCTGGCAGATGGCATTTTAAGAAAAAAAATTACTTCACAGCCCAAGGTTCCAATTTGATTTATATTTTATCTTACCAGAAGGAGATGAGGATGCAGTACATTCTTAAGAATGAATGATTCAACATGGTGCCTTTACAAAATGAAATTGAAGCGGCGGGAAGCCTCATTTGCAGCCGTAAGAATGCAAAAGACACAAGAAGGCTGATTTGTGATTGTAGCTTTTCCTCAATAAAAATTAAACTGATTACAAAGAGCTGACAATGAGATGATGCCTTGAAGAAGTAATGTTTCTGACATTTCACTGTTTACCACAAATATTCAAATTTATCTTTCTTGACATTCTTTAGAAAAATGCTGATAAAGTATTAGTTTGGTCCTGCAATATTTGCTCTTATGCATTGTATGCATGTATAATTGATGGAAAATTAAAAGATTTCTGAGCTCCCCATCATATTCATTTTTAAAATTAAAGGTTCTGATGAAAGATCATGAAATTAAGCCCAAAGAATTTTACTTTGAATAATAAATGCATTTAAGGAGTGAAAATACCTATTTTCTGTAGAAAAAAAATGTGCCCATCATTAAAATCCTGGGGTTTTTTTTTTGTTGTTGTTTGTTTTTTTGTTTTTTTGTTAAGTCAAATTTTAGAGAAGAATTATTGACAAAATAATACTAGGTAACATTTATATGGCCCTTAAAACCTTAGCGATGTGATCTTATTTAAATATTTTAACAGTTATATTGATATTATTAGTGTCCCATTTCACAGTAGGAAACAAAATTCTGCTCACTGTCTGATCTCAGACAGGTTACTAACCTCTCTGACCTTTCTTTATCTGTAGATGCACCTGATTGTTCCTGTGTCATGGGGCTAGTGTGAAGATTATGGAATCCACATAAAGCACAGCACACCATGAGTTCATAATGCTCTTGATATTATTAACTGTCACAACCAATATCTTCACAACAAGCCTGCATTTTTTTAACATCTTTATTGGAGTATAATTGCTTTACAATGGTGTGTTAGTTTCTGCTTTATAACAAAGTGAATCAGTTATACATATACATAAGTCCCCATATCTCTACCCTCTTGCATCTCCCTCTCTCCCACTCTCCCTATCCCACCTCTCTAGGTGGTCACAAAGAACCGAGCTGATCTTCCTGTGCTATACAGCTGCTTCCCACTAGCTATCTATTTTACCTTTGGTAGTGTATATATGTCCATGTCACTCTCTCACTTTGTCTCAGCTTACCCTTCCCCCTCCCGGTATCCTCAAGTCAATTCTCTAGTAGGTCTACATATTTATTCCCGTCTTGCCCCTAGGTTCTTCTGACCATATTTTTTTCTTTTTTCTTTTTTTCTTTTTTTTTAGATTCCATATATATGTGTTAGCATACAGTATTTGTTTTTCTCTTTCTGAATTACTTCACTCTGTATGACAGACTCTAGACCATCCACCTCACTACAAATAACTCAGCTTCGTTCCTTTTTATGGCTGAGCAATATTCCATTGTATATATGTGCCACATCTTCTTTATCCATTCATCTGTTGATGGACATTTAGGTTGCTTCCATGTCCTGGCTATTGTAAATAGAGCTGCAATGAACATTTTGGTACATGACACTTATTGAGTTATGGTTTTCTCAGGGTATATGCCCAGTAGTGGGATTGCTGGGTCATATGGTAATTCTATTTGTAGTTTTTTAAGGAACCTCCATACTGTTCTCCATAGTGGCTGAACCAATTCACATTCCCACCAGCAGTGCAAGAGGGTTCCCTTTTCTCCACACCCTCTCCAGCATTTATTGTTTCTAGATTTTTTGATGATGGCCATTCTGACTGGTGTGAGATGATATCTCATTGTAGTTTTGATTTGCATTTCTCTAATGATTAATGATGTTGAACATTCTTTCATGTGTTTGTTGGCAATCTGTATTTATTCTTTGGAGAAATGTCTATTTATGTCTTCTGCCCATTTTTGGATTGGGTTGTTTGTTTTTATGATATTGAGCTGCATGAACTACTTGTAAACTTTGGAGATTAATCCTTTGTCAGTTGCTTCATTTGCAAATATTTTCTACCATTCTGAGGGTTGTCTTTTGGTCTTATTTATTGTTTCCTTTACAGTGCAAAAGCTTTTAAGTTCCATTAGGTCCCATTAGTTTATTTTGGTTTTATTTCCATTTCTTTAGGAGATGGGTCAAAAAGGATCTTGCTGTGATTTATATCATACAGTGTTCTGCCTATGTTTCCCTCTAAGAGTTTGATGGTGTCTGGCATTACACTCAGGTCTTTAATCCATTTTGAGTTTATTTTTGTGTATGATGTTAGGGAGTGTTCTAATTTCATTCTTTTACATGTAGCTGTTCAGTTTTGCCAGCACTACTTATTGAAGAAGCTGTCTTTTCTCCACTGTATATTCTTGCCTCCTTTATCAAAGATAAGGTGACCATATGTGCGTGGGTTTATCTCTGGGCTTTCTATCCTGTTCCATTAATCTATATTTCTGTTTTTGTTCCAGTACCACACTGTCTTGATTACTGTAGCTTTACAGTACAGTGTGAAGTCTGGGAGCCTGATTCCTCCAGCTCCATTTTTCTTTCTCAAGATTGCTGGTGCTGTTCGGGGTCTTTTTTGATTCCATACAAATTGTGAAATTTTTTGTTCTAGTTCTGTGAAAAATGCCAGTGGTAGTTTCATAGGGATTGCATTGAATCTGTAGATTGCTTTGGGTAGTAGAGGCATTTTCACAATGTTGATTCTTCAAATCCAAGAACATGGTATATCTCTCCATCTATTTTTATCATCTTTAATTTCTTTCAACAATGTCTTATAATTTTCTGCATACAGGTCTTTTGTCTCCTTAGGTAGGTTTATTCCTGGGTATTTTATTCTCTTTGTTGCAATGGTAAATGGGAGTGTTTTCTTAATTTCACATTCAGATTTTTCATCATTAGTGTATACGAATGCAAGAGATTTTTGTGCATTAATTTTGTATCCTGCTACTTTACCACATTCACTGATTAGTTCTAGTAGTTTTCTGGTAGCATGTTTAGGATTCTCTCCATATAGTATCATGTCACCTGCAAACAGTAACAGCTTTACTTCTTCTATTCTGATTTGGATTCCTTTTATTACTTTTTGCTCTCTGATTGCTGTGGCTAAAACTTCCAAAACTATATTGAATAACAGTGGTGAGAGTGGGCAACCTTGTCTTATTCCTGATTTTAGTGGAAATGGTTTCAGTTTTTCACCACTGAGGACGATGTTGCCTGTGGGTTTGTCATATATGGCTTTTATTATATTGAGGAAAGTTCCCTCTATGCCTATTTCTGGAGGGTTTTTATCATAAATGGGTATTGAGTTTTGTGGAACGCTTTCTCTGCATCTATTGAGATGGTCATATGGTTTTTCTCCTTCACTTTGTTAATATGGTGTATCACGTTGATTGATTTGCGTATATTGAAGAATCCTTGCATTCCTGGGATAAACCCCACTTGATCATAGTGTATGATCCTTTTAATGTGCTGTTGGATTCTGTTTGCTAGTATTTTGTTGAGGACTTTTGCATCTATATTCATCAATGATATTGGCCTGTAGTTTTCTTTCTTTTTGACATCTTTGTCTGGTTTTGGTATCAGAGTGATGGTGGCCTTGTAGAATGAGTTTGGGAGTGTTCCTCCCTCACTATATTTTGGAAGAGTTTGAGAAGGATAGGTGTTAGCTTTTCTCTAAATATTTGATAGAATTCGCTTGTCAAGCCGTCTGGTCCTGGGCTTTTGTTTGTTGGAAGACTTATAATCACAGTTTCAATTTCAGTGCTTGTGATTGGTCTGTTCATATTTTCTCTTTCTTCCTGGTTCAGTCTCAGAAGTTGTGCATTTCTAAGAGTTTGTCCATTTCTTCCAGGTTTTCCATTTTGTTGGCATATCATTGCCTGTAGTAATCTCTTATGATCCTTTGTATTTCTGCAGTGTCAATTGTTACTTCTCCTTTTTCATTTCTAATCCTATTGATTTGCGTCTTCTCCCTTTTTTTCTTGATAAGTCTGGCTAAAGGTTTAACAATTTTGTTTAGCTTCTCAAAGATCCAGCTTTTAGTTTATTGATCTTTGCTATCATTTCCTTCATTCCTTTTTCATTTATTTCTGCTCTGATCTTTATGATTTATTTCCTTTTGCTAACATTTGGGGTCTTTTTTTGATCCTTCTTTCTCTTATTGCTTTAGGTTTAAGTTTAGGTTGTTTATTTGAGATGTTTCTTGCTCGTTAAGGTAGGATTGTATTGCTATAAACTTCCCTCTTAGAATTGCTTTTGCTGCATCCCATAGGTTTTGTGTCATAGTGTTTTCATTGTCATTTGTTTCTAGGTATTTTTTGATTTCCTCTTTGATTTCTTCAGTGATCTCTTGGTTATTAAGTAGTGTGTTGTTTAGCCTCCATGTGTTTGTATTTCTTACAGGTTTTTTCCTCTAATTGATATCTAGTCTCATAGCAATGTGTCATAAATGATACTTGATACAATTTCAATTTTCTTAAGTTTACCAAGGCTTGATTTCTGACTGAAGATATGATCTATCCTGGAGAATGTTGCATGAGCACTTGAGAAGAAAGTGTCTTCTGTTTTTTCTGGGTGGAAGGTCCTATAATTATCAATTAAGTCCATCTTGTTTAATGCATCAGTTAAAGCTTGTGTTTCCTAATTTACTTTCATTTTGGATGATCAGTCCATTGGTGAAAGTGGGTTGTTAAAGTCCCCTACTATGATTGTGTTACTGTCGATTTCCCCTTTTATGGCTGTTAGTATTTGCCTTATGTATTGAGATGGTCCTATGTTGGATGCATAAATATTTACAATTGTTATATCTTCTTCTTGGATTGATCCCTTGATCATTATGTAGTGTTCTTCTTTGTCTCTTGTAATAGTCTTTGTTTTAAAGTCTATTTGCCTGATATGAGAATTGCCACTCAAGCTTTCTTTTGATTTCCATTTGCATGTAATATCTTTTTCCATCCCCTCTGTTTCAGTCTGTATGTGTCTCTAGGTCTGAAGTGGGTCTCTTGTAGACAGCATATATACGGATCTTGTTTTTGTATCCACTCAGCCAGTCTATGTCTTTTGGTTGGAGCATTTAATCTATTTACATTTAAGGTAATTATCGATATGTATGTTCCTATTACCATTTTTGTAATTGTTTTTGGTTTATTATTGTACACTTTTTCTTCTCTTGTGTTTCCTGCCTAGAGGAGTTCCTTTAGCATTTGTTGTAAAGCTTGTTTGGTGGTGCTGAATTCTCTTAGCTTTTTTGTGTCTGTAAAGGTTTTAATTTCTCTGTCAATTCTGAATGAGATCCTTGCTGTGTAGAGTAATTTTGGTTGTAGGTTTTTCTCCTTCATCACTTTAAATATGTCCTGTCACTCCCTTCTGGTCTGCAGTGTTTCTGCTGAAAGATCAGCTGTTAACCGTATGGGGATTCCTTTATGTGTTATTTTTCCCTTGCTGCCTTTAATATTTTTTCTTTGTATTTAATTTTTGACAGTTTGATTAATATGTGTCTTGGCTTGTATTTCCTTAGATTTATCCTATATGGGACTCTCTGTGCTTCTTGGACTTGATTAACTATTTCCTTTCCCATATTAGGGAAGTTTTCAACTATAATCTCTTCAAATATTTTCTCAGTCCCTTTCTTTTTCTCTTCTTATTCTGGGACCCCTATAATTCAAATGTTGGTGCAATTAATGTTGTCCCAGAGGTCTCTGAGACTGCCCTCAATTATTTTCATTCATTTTTCTTTATTCTGCTCTGCAGTAGTTATTTCCAGTATTTTATCTTCCAGGTTACTTATCCATTATTTTGCCTCCATTATTCTGCTATTGATCACTTCTAGAGAATTTTTAATTTCATTTATTGTGTTGTTCATCTCTGTTTGCACTTTAATTCTTGTAGGTCCTTGTTAAACATTTCTTGTATTTTGTCCATTCTATTTCCAAGATTTTCAATCATCTTTACTATCATTATTCTGAATTCTTTTTCAGGTAGATTGCCTATTTCCTCCTCATATGTTAGGTCTGGTGGGTTTTTGCCTTGCTCCTTCATATGCTGTGTGTTTCTCTGTCTTCTCGTTTTGCTTAACTTACTGTGTTTTTGGTCTCCTTTTTGCAGGCTGAAGGTTGTAGTTTCTGTTGTTTTTGGTGTCTGTCCCCAGTGGCTAAGTTTGGTTCAGTGGGTTGTGTAGGCTTCCTGGTGGAGGGGACTAGTGCCTGTGTTCTGGTTGATGAGGCTGGATGCTGTCTTTTTGGTGGGCAGGTCCACGTCTGGTGGTGTGTTTTGGGGTGTCTGTGGCCTTACTATGATTTTAGGTAGCCTCTGTGCTAATGGATGGGGTTGCGTTCCTGTCTTGCTAGTTGTTTGGCACAGGGTGTTCTGCACTGTAGCTTGCTGGTTGTTGAGTAGAGTTGGTTCTCGGCATTGAGATGGAGATTTCTGGGAGATTTCTGCTGTTTGATATTATGTGGAGCTGGGAGTTCTCTTGTGGACCAGTGTCTTGAACTTGGCTCTCCTACCTCAGTGGCACAGCCCTGACATCTGCCTGGAGCACCAAGAGCCTGTCCTTCATGTGGCTCAGAAGGAAAAGGAGAAAAAAAAGAAAGAAAGAAAGAAGAAGATACAATAAAATAAAGTAAAATAAAATAAAGTTATTAAAAGATGAAAAATAATTATTAAGAAAAAATAAAATTTTTAAGTAAAAAAAAAAAAAATCGGACAGACAGATCCCTGGGACAAATGGTAAAAGCAAAGCTATACAGACACAATCACACACAGAAGCATACACATACACACTCACAAAAATAGCAAAAGGGAAAAACATATATATATATATATATCTTTGCTCCTAAAGTCCACCTCCTCAATTTGGGATGGTTCATTGTCTATTCAGGTATTCCACAGTTGCAGGGTACATCAAGTTGATTGCGGAGATTTAATCCGCTGCTCCTGAGGCTGCTGGGAGTAATTTCCCTTTCTCTTCTTTGTTCGCCAGCTCCTGGGATTCAGCTTTGTATTTGGCCCTGCCCCTGCGTGTAGGTCACTTGCGGGCATCTGTGCTTCGCTCAGACAGGACAGGGTTAAAGGAGCAGCTGACTCGGGGGCTCTGGCTCACTCATGCCGGGGGGAGGGAGGGGTACGGATGCGGGGCAAGCATGCGGCGGCAGAGGCCAGAGTGACGTTGCACCAGCCTGAGGCACGCCGTGCGTTCTCCCGGGGAAGTTGTCCCTGGACCCCAAGACCCTGGCAGCGGTGGGCTGCACAGGCTCCCGGGAGGGGATGTGTGGACAGTGACCTGTGCTTGCACACAGGCTTCTTGGTGGCGGCAGCAGCAGCCTTAGCATCTCATACCTGTCTCTGTGGTCCACGGTATCCGCAGCTCGCGCCCGTCTCTGGAGCTCCTTTAAGCGACACTCTTAATCCCCTCTCCTCGCACACCAGGAAACAAAGAGGCAAGAAAAAGTCTCTTGTCTCTTCGGCAGCTCCAGACTTTTTCCCGGACTCCCTCCCGGCTAGCCGTGGTGCACTAACCCCCTTCAGGCTGTGTTCAGGCAGCCAACCCCAGTCCTCTCCCTGGGATCCGACCGAAGACCAAGCCTCAGCTCCCAGCCCCCACCTGCCCTGGAGAGTGAGCAGACAAGCCTCTCGGGCTGGTGAGTGCCGTTCGGCACCGATCCTCTGTGCGGGAATCTCTCCGCTTTGCCCTCCACACCCCTGTGGCTGCGCTCTCCCCCGCGGTACCGAAGATTCCCCCTCCGCCACCCACAGTCTCCGCCTGCGAAAGGGCTTCCTAGTGTGTGGAAACATTTCCTCCTTCACAGCTCCTCCCACTGGTACAGGTCCTGTCCCTTTTTGTCTTTTTTTTTTTTTTTTTTTTTTTTGCCCTACCCAGGTACGTGTGTGTGTGGCCGGGGGCGGGGTGGTTCTTGCCTTTTGGGAGATCTGGGGTTTTCTGCCAGCGTTCAGTAGGTGTTCTATAGGAGTTGTTCCACATGTAGGTGTATTTCTGATGTACTTGTGGAGAGGAAGGTGATCTCCGTGTCTTACTCTTCTGCCATCTTGAAGCTCCTCCTCCTACATTAAGCTCCAAGCCTGATTTTATTTCTGACTTTCTTATTGCTAGTTTAATTGTCTTGAGTCATCTAAAACCCATTATTTTGTTGTTTACATGTTCTCCTTTCACAATACGCTCTACCTGTTTTTTTTTTTTTTCCTCCTTTCCATTCCCTCTACAATTTGTATAAATTTTATAGTTTTCTTAATGCTGCTTATCTAGGCTTTACTCCATCATCCGTTTCATTTATTTCATTCTCCACAATAACACTATGGGGATCTTCCAAAGCATTATTTAGCTTTGGTTATATTACTTTCCTGATGAATTCTCATTGTCTACAAGATTAAGAACATATCACATCCCTGACACTCAAGGACTATTGTATCTTGTTATCTTCTAATTTTCCCTAAATGTTTCTAAGGAATGCTAAAACAAGAACACCTTTTAGTGATGCAAGGTTTTATAGTTTACAAAGTGTCTGTGCTACCCATATATGACATTTAATATGAAACCATTAACTGTCTCTGTCATAGCTATTAGATGCATGTTTAAATGCTTTACACTGGAGGTGCTATAGCTCTGCCAAGTAAGGAAATGCATTTTATCTCGATTCTTGAAAAAAGTGACTACTTACAGATGAGGTCCTTACAGATTTTAAAATTGCTAAAATTAAAGATAAAATGGTAATATCAAGTTCTGTTAAGGATGAGGAGCTACCTGATCTTTCATACGTTACTGGTGAGAAAGCAAAATGCTACAGCTGTCTTGGAAAACAGGTTGTCAGTGCCCTATAAAGTTAAGAATATGCTTTCTATATGGCCTAGCAATTCCACTCCAGGGTATTAACCACAAAGTAATGAAAAGTTTTGCATGTAAACTTTGTCACAAATGTTCAACTTCATTTATAAAAATTAAAAATAGCAGCTTCATTTGTCACAGCCAAAATCTGTAAATAATGTAAATGTCCTTCAGAGGGTGACTGGTTAAACAAACTCTCATAAATCCATACAGTGGAATACTACAAAGCAATAAAAATGAGCAAATTATTGATTTAAAAAACAGCTTACATGGCTCTTAAGCACAGTAAACTGAATGAAAAATGCCTGTCTCCAAATGTTGCACACTGTATGATTCTGTTTATTTAGCATTCTCAAAGTGACAAAATTAGAGACATGGGGAATACATGAGTGATTGTTGGGGATTAGATTGAGGGCATAACTATTATGGGGAGACATTTGAGATTTCCTATGTGGTGATGTAGGTGTTCTGTATCTGGATTATTCTGGTGGTTATACAAATCTATACAAGTTCTGAAATGTCAGAAACACACACACACAAATGAGTGCATGTGAAAACTAACAAATTCTGAAGATGTTCTTTCTGTAGTTTAGTTATTAGTATGGTGCCAATATTACCATGGTTACAGAAGACGTTATCATTGGAGGAAAATAAATGAAGAGGACACAGGAACTTTCTGTATCATTTTTGCAACTTCTATGTTAGTCTAAAATCATTTCAAAATTAAAAGATTTTTAAAATGTGAGAGAGATGAGATAGTTCCAATGTCATAACAAAGACTAAAAAGCTGATTATACAGAGAAGACCTAGACACAAACCTCTCTGACTGGCGCAGCAGAGAGCTATAGCATCATCTTCATTTTCATTAAGAGATAGAGCAACAGCCAACATGTTGGAAGGAAAGAAAGATTTTTGTGGCGATCAACTGATAGAGACTCAGTCATTAAAGTCTATATTTTGAGCAAATGCTTAAATCTAGTCTAAGATCTTTCTAAAGCAAGAAGTAGTTATTTCCACACAAATAGTGTGGGGCAAGTTCAACATATGACCCAAAATAGAAACCAAGCTGGGCAAAGCCAGAAATATGGCAAGCCTATGTTCTATCACAAAGGTAATTTTTGAGCTGATTTAAAAGTCTTAAACTAGAAATTGTTTTCAAACTCTTGAAAAAAGATCACACGTACTCTGACACAAAACAGGTAAGTCCAATAGGCTAAGTAAATCCTGGCATCTATTGGGGTGATAGCTGCCATAGAGAGATTATTTTAAAAACCTTTTTACAAAGGAGAAACCAGAGCTACCAAGACTCATTATATCCTCTAGAATTTTTAGTACGTAGCCTGGTATATTACCTGCTTTGTAGTATAATCATCTCACTTAACAGAACCTTTTGTATTTATTAATTAATTTATCTACTTACTTATTGAAGCAATATCAGTTGCTTCTTTATTGTGTGCCATGAACGATGTAATTGGGTGCAAAAATGAACAAGGTAGAAAGACCTCATGAGGCCATTATAAGGGGGAATCACCCAATAATTAAAACAATAATTAAAATTGTGATGAGTACAATATTTGAAATGGGCATGATGAAAACATATAAAAGAGAAGCTGATCAATTATAAATTTAATAATATCTCCCTAAAGTCAGACTCTTTCACCCTACAATTCCATTTCCCCTAATATCAGGTTGTGGTGAAAAGTTTCAATTCAGTGGTGTGGACATGGTGCCCAAGGAGTGTCTTAATCACAATCATGATCCAAGATAACAGAGATCCATGAAGTGGAATAGAAGAGCAGGAAGGTGAAATCAGGGTAGGTAATTTCACTCAAAAATATAGAGGGAAGTATTGTTGATTCCTGTGAGGTCCTCTTGGGGTAGCAGGTCTAATGCTTTAAATGGTTGTGGGCAACACTCAATTTCCTAATGAGGAGAGAGAACTGGTGATCCAGCAGAGTTGGTACGTGGAAACACAGCACACATCAGGAAGCTGAACAGAAGATAGGTATTTAGTTTCAGGAGTCCAATATCTGAACAGGGAAACTATGGATAGAAGACCAAGTTTCCTATCTAAGGCTGAGCTTGAAGCCTATGGGCTAATACCAGCTAGTACACATGCTTTTCCCAACTCTGAGGAATCCTTCAGCCTCCTGCCTAATTTCTTCATCTTTTGCCTCCATTGATCCACCTGTAGTTCTTAACCAATCCTGACTCGAAGCAGGAAAAGTTTAATCTGTGTGGGTTGTTTTCACCAGCTTTCGAAGGTCTAGTTGATAAATGATTTTTTCCATTTAGACCTTAAATGTAAACTGGTTCTTCCAGTACAATATCCTATCTTCCAAGGAATAAAAACAAGTTCCCTAGATGACATTAAATGGAGACACTCCATGAATCAGTTAAAAATGCTGTCGATGACGAATCCTGAACCACTGTCCAAGGACCGATCATTTTGCCTTGCCTTAGCAGCCTATAGTCTGTTTGCCTACTCAGGTTACCAGAACAAGGCTTGTTAAGGTGGTGCCAAAAACATCTCCATTTTTCCTTTACCAAAGTGCTCATCACATTTTCTCTGCAAAGGACATGGATGTCCAGATATATTTGACAGTTCTGATACCTAAGAATTGCCAAGATGGGCATGCAGGTCAGAGTCCCCCAACCCACCATGAACCTTATCATAAAAGATTAAATGAAATTTAAAAGTGATGTATGGAAAGGGAAAATACAAGTTGAAATTTTCAACAGTCTTAAAGGAGGGAGAAGTTACTTCTAGGTGAGGTGATTAGGGAGAGCTTCAAAGTGGAGGTGGTCAGACAGGGAAAGACAAATATCATATGATATCGCTTATATGTGGAATCTAAAAAAAATTGTACAAATAAACTTATTTACAAAATGGAAATAGAGTCACAGATGTAGAAAACAAATTTATGGTTACCAAGGGGAAAGCAGGGGGGAGGGATAAATTGGGAGATTGGGATTGACACATACACACTACTATATATAAAATAGATACTAATAAGGACCTACTGTATAGCACAGGGAACTCTGTTCAATACTCTGTAATGATCTATATTGGAAAAGAATCTATAAAAGAGTGGATATAGGTATATGTATAACTGATTCACTTTTCTGTACAGCAGAAACTAACACAACATTGTTAATCAACTGTACTCCAGTAAAAATTTAAAAAACAACAACAACAAAAACAACCAAACAAACAAACAAAAAAGGTGGAAGTGGTAAATGAATGAAGTGTTAAAGATTAGTAGTGCAGACGCCATGGAATTGCACCGTTCAGGGCCCTCTTCAAGAGAACCTACTGCAAAAAGTGCACTGATTGACAGCTTCCAGCTTCCATACCTTGTCTTTGAATTCACTGTAAAACACACCTGAGGCCATGACTTCCAACCAATGACTGAACATAATGGAGTTACTGGAGAAGGGCTATTTTTTTCCCAATACTGGACTCCTCTAATGAGTAATCTTTGCTCACAAATCCCTATTGACCTGGTTGAGACATTCTCAGAACTTCAGTGTAGTCTGAGGCTCTTTATACCCCATCTTCCTCCCTTCCTTCTTTCCTTTCATAGGTGCAAGACCGACCTCATAGTTTGAAGGTTCTTCTCATTTCCACCTGCTTACACTTCCCTTTGTCCTTCAGGTGTTCCTGTGAAGAGATTTATTTCACCAATAAATCTCTTGTACATCTAATGTTGCCTTGGTGTCTGCCTCATAAAGGTCTGATACAGACAAGTATTTCTGAGTGATTGATTTGATTAATGGATGGATTAATCAACACGATCACAGTTCTGCTTAATTTGATGAAAATGTTCACACTCAAGCATCAGTCATGTGTGGGATTTCCCTTAGTTTCTTAAGAATTGAGGCTGAAAAACATGTAGAAAGTGAAAAGTAGCAAAAAAGCATCTACAATGAAATCATCTTGTGTTCTGTCTGAGCTGTGGACCTTGAGACCTCGGCCCTGCTGACCCTCAGATTTCCCTCAGATTCTGTCAACCCAAATTCCATCTAACTAAGGAGCAGAATCTGCCTTCTTGCTCTATAGACAGTTATTGCCTTTAGAGCTTTTGAGAATATTTTTCCCCAGGCTTGTTTCTGTGTCAGTTTCTAGACCTCAGAAGACATTACCTTGACCTATCATGAACCTGTTTATTTATTCATTCATTCATCCAATAATCCTAAATGAGGGCTTGTAGAAGAGACTGTTAAAGTGTAGTGAATAGAGTAGACTTTGAAACTCGACTGCCTGTGTTCAGATATGAGCCCCACCACTTAAATCAATAAGACTTAAATTCTCTGTGACTCGGTTTCCTCACTTGTATAAAAGAATAATAAAATACCTATCCTATAAAGGCATTGTGAGGATGGGATGTAAAGCATAATATGTGTAAACATCTAGGACAGAATATGCTACATAGTAAGTATTCACAAAATCTATTATTAGTCAGTGTTTCTATGTGCCATCACCTGCGCTATGATTTAGAGATACAATAGTTAATAAAAGACACATAGCCCATGCCCTCAGAAAACTTACATTTTAGTGGAAGAGACAAAACCCCCCAAGTAAATAGAAATTAAATACTTTTGCATGGTATTAAGGGCTACAAAGGGGAAAGGGAGTGCTGGATTAATATTACGCTACTTAATTTGGGGGGAAGGGATAGCCTCTCCAGGGAAAAGCATTTCAGGAGGAGACAAAACATATGTGAACCCCTGTGGAAGGAAGGAGTTTAGGGTGTTGGAAAAATGAAAAAAAAAATAGCAACATGTCTTGATAGATTCATCCTAGGACACATACTCTAGACCAGCCCCTCAGTGTCACATGCACATTTTGGTCCAGCTTCCTGCTGGGGTTTGATACTGTTAGAACCCACTTGGCCTTTTACATTCTGCAGCCCCAACTTTACCTCCACATTACCCACAGGCATTTTTGCAGTGATCACCCTGATCATGCCCTGTTTATGAGCCAATGGCTACTCTACACTTGTCCCTGTGTTTATCCAATACGTGACTCTGAGAAGCATCCATCTTAGAAGATAAGAGTGTAAACTCTGCATCCAGTTCCCAAAGTTCCCACCATCACTTGACCTTGGCATAGCTACTTACTGTCCTGTGCTTCAGATTACTCATCTGTAAAGTGAGATTAAAAGTATTTTCTAATTCATAAGACTTTTGTAAGTGTTCAATGGATTAGCATAAATAAAAGAGTTCTAAACATGACAGTCTGTAAATGTTAGCTATCAACATCATAATCATCGTCATCAACATCATCACATAGGCTCCTGCTATTACTTTAGGACTCTATCTTTGAGGATGCTGCTCGTGTTTCACTGTCTTACAGGGCATCTCTTTCTTTTCCTCTCAGGGAAAGTTTCCCACTGACTTCCCCGGCCTGGGTTTCGGACCAAGGGCTAGTCTCTCAATCAGGAGAGGAAAATTCAGAGTGGCATTAGAAATGCCTCAGTGTTCACATGCATGCATCCAAACACACCTCTACCTTTGTGACTCCACAGTGCCATCTGAAATGGTACATCTACCTTGACTCTAGGCTCAAGTCTCTCACTGTGTTGATAGTCTTCCCTATGTTCCATCATAAATGACAGTGTTAGGGAAAGCAACTGACATTTTAAATAATCATGATCTTCAGTAAAATGGCACTAATTTTAATGCTTTCAACTGCTGCTCCTTTTCAAGGCACAAAGCAGCCAGACTTCCTTTTTACTGAAGAGATTGCTAATGTGATGACATACAAACCATCAGCTGCCTCCCACGCGGATACTGACAGCTGGGGTGCTTTCAGCATTCTCCATAGTTATCGTCCCCTCTCCATTCACCTCTTTCGCAGATTAGATTGAAATGGTAGTATTTCACTCCATTTGAGACGAGGGGGTTCTGCAGATTGACAGGTATAATTATCACGTTTGCTTCCCAGCATGTGGTATCTAAGTAATAGCCTCCATATTTATCCAATGTTAATCAGGAAAGAGTTCAATCAGTTGGAAAGAGATTTGTCAGATGAGGTCCTGCCTATAGAACTCATCCAATAATGATGGTCCTCATTTCTGATATGAGGTTAGAGTCTTGATCTCTGGGAACAACAGTTATCACTCAACTACTCCAGGCCCTTATAGGGGTGTTTGGGTCCGTACAGAGGAGATACAAAGAGGCCCAACTGGGGAGATGAAGCAATGCAGGGACTTCCATCATAAAGAGAGTAATCAGAGTAAAATGAGTGCAAGAGAATAAAATATAATTCACCACAGTTTGGAAGTTTAGTTAGTAAAAGCAGTAACACATTGTTTTGTTGCTTTATTTTATTTTTGTTTGTGGCAAAGGAATGAGGATCATAGCTGTTTGGCGCTCTGATGAAATTTAACGAAGATCTAGCCTGCCTTCCCTTTTCCCTTTTATAATGTGAAAATATCAGACTTTTCCTACGAGCCTACAGACATTTGGCTCATTAGGGGGAGATCAGAATTTACACAGAGGAAGAAGCCAAGAAATGAAGCAGATTTATAAAATGGCCCATGCAGCCACAGGTGTTTCAATTTATATTGTCTTGAGTTGAAGGGATGGAGGGGGACTTTAAACAGATGTGGTCCAACCCCCTGCTTTAATACCCCTGAGAAGGGCTGTCCAGTCTCTCCTTGGATTCCATCCATGAAGTATGAGCATCCAAGTGTCAGAAAGCTAGAAAGGTAAATGACAAAACTGGGCCAAATGCAGAGCCCACTTGGGTGCTGCTCCTAATAATGGTAATGGTAATGGTGATAGTAATAGTAATAATGATTCTTGAGAATGGGAACCAATCTTATATTGAACCATTGCTCACTCCAGACCAGGCAACATTCAAGGGCTTGACAAGCACCATCTTATTTAAACCCTTCCACAATTCTATGAAGCAGGTGACATTTTCTCCGTCAATTTGGAAATTAAGCTTAAAATATCAAACAAATCCCTCTGGGTTACCCAGTGGTCAAGTGATGAGCTACAATGGCCTGATTACAGATTTTTCTTAGCCATAATGCTACACTGCCTTGCATGTACTCCTTGCCTTGCTTGCATCAGAAGTTCAAAGAGAACATGCAGAAGAGAAAGGGAGTAAGCAAAAGGGGAATTTGGGCCTGGTATTTCTTCAGGAAAAAGTCCATACTAAACAGAGAGAGATAGCATGTGCTCACACAGAAATGAAAGCTTGACCCAGGCAGAAGTTAAAAGTGAATAAACACAGCCAGTTAAGTTTGATTCTCCAATTGCTGTGTGCTTTCTGGAGAGGTTCATCAAATGGCCCACTGCCTCCCTTGTCTGTTTATTTTATTTTGTTTTTATCTCACTGAGCAGAAATCAGTCTTTTCTCTGTGGCACTCCCATAAAAGTTAAATAACACTTCTATTAAAAGACACAGGGAAAACTCATTCCCATTTCCTTCAGAGACCTACTTGTCGCTATCCTTCCTCTAGTGTGACCATCTTAGAAAAGAATAATTTTCCTTAATACCAAGCATGGTTTATATTACATTATAGTTGCTCTGAAAAAAAAAAAAAAAAGAATATTTTCCCAGCAGGTATGGTAAGTCTGTTCAAATAAGTTGGGCTTTTTTTTTTCTAAATGAGAAAAGTGAGCAATCTGAATCACACCAAATCTTTTAGGTATACCTGGGAAGGGAAAAGTGAATGTTTCTTAAAACAATTGTTCTTTATGTGCCAAGCATTATACTAGAGTACCCACGCTACCTCATTGGATGCTCACAGCAATCTGTTGAAGCAGGCATTGTCATCACCCATTGTTTATAGAGCAGGAAACTGCAGTGCATGAGGGTATGAACTTTGTCAAGTTGATAGAGTAAGTCTGCTTCAGAGCCAGGACACCCATGAGTCTTGCTTGAGGGCTACTTATAAGGACTCCAGGGGGAATGACATTTGTGTGTAGAAGTGATCAGGGAAGCTCATCCTAAGGAGGGAAAATCTGAACTGAGACCTGAAGGATGGGGAGAAGATGGAAAGCAAGCATTCTGAGCAGAAAGAACAAGTGCAAAGGCTCCAAATGGAAAGAACCAACACTTTCAAGGAAGAGCCAAGATGTCTTGATGGCTTAAGGAGAATGTCTGAATAAGCAGTAGAACTGAGATTCCAATCCATGCAGGGTGGTTTCAAACCCCACATAAACAACTCTGTTACACAGACTTTCTCAATCCTGTTGAATGCTGCAGTATTTTCCAAGTAAGACTAAGACAGAGAACTTGCCCATTGACTTGCATTTTGGAGACTTTAACAATAGTAACATCCATGGCAGGATGGTTGGCAGAATCCAGATAGGAAATGTGGGAAGTGTAAATGGAAGACTAGGAAGAACAGCCAGCAAGTGTTAAAACTTTTTCAAAGAAAATTTCCTGAGAATGCCAGAAGATAATGTGGCATCAAGGGAGGGGTTGTGAGCTGATTCACTTTGTTATAAAGCAGAAACTAACACACCATTGTAAAGCAATTATACCCCAATAAAGATGTTTAAAAAAAATAAATAAACAAATAAAAATTAAAAAAAAAAAAAAAAAGGAAGGGGTTGTGAAAGGAGAAACAAACGTGTGAATGCTGATAAGATTGATCCAGGAGAGAGAGGAAGAGTCATGATACATGAGAGAGAAATTGATTATGTCCAGAAACATTAGTGCATGATTTGATTCTTAGCCTTTGGCTAAAAGGGATTTATGGACATCTAGGAACTGGTGATGTGTGTTTCATCCTGTTTATCATGTTTCCATACTATGCCCATCCCTCACTTGTGATAAGCCAAATATGATCAATATATAATGTACACGTTGCTTTTATTTTCAGTGGTTTTATTTCTTTCCTGAAAGTTCATTGATTGAGTCACTGCTTTGTGATAATTAAATGAGATAGTCAATTAACTTATTATCTCATTCTCTCAACAAATGTGTTTGACTGTCTTCAATATGCCAGACACTATAACAAATTAAGTGATAGAAATATGGATAATATAAGTGTATGATACCTGCTCCCAAGAAGTTCTTGCTCTTATAGAATGATATGCAATATTCTACAGCATGTATCACAGTCCTTTTCTCAATCAAGTTAAGTTTTCTTGTGTATTTGTGCGACTGGAAAGAGACAGATATGTAAATCAATAAGTCAGAGTTTTAAACATTTTTCAGAGCTTTTTTCCTTTATCTACTTTTCCTTAATTTTTACCTCTCCTCTTCTTGAATGTTCACTTGTATATATTCAATTATATATATTATATTATATATTAAAGTGAATATATAGTATATATTATATCTGATGAAAGACATTATCTAGAATACATAACAAACTTTTACAAATCAATAACAAGACCAATTAATCAATTAAAAATTGGGCAAATGATTTATACAGACATTTCACAAAGCAAGATATATAAATGACTAATGAACACAAAAAAAATGTTCTCAGAATCATTAGCCATCAGGCAATACAAATTATAATCACAGAGATACTATTCACATGCTCTAGAATAGCTCAAATTAGAAAGATGGACAAAAAATGTAGATGAGGATGTGTACAGGCTGGAATTCTCATACCTTACCAGGAGGTGGGAGTGGGTGTGTAAAATGTTACAACCAATTTGTAACACTATTGGGCAGTTGAACATATATGTACCTAAAGACCCAGAAATTTCCACACCTGTTTATTTACCCAAAAGAAATGAAAAGTTATCTCCACACAAATATTTTTCAAGAATGTTTAGAGCAACTTTATTCATAATGGCCACAATTAAAATGTCCATCAACACTTTAATCAATAAACAAACTGTGGCACGGTCATATGAAGGAATATTATTCCTTAATAAAGTGGAACAAATGCCTGATGGATATATCATGGGTGAATCTCATAAATATTATGTTGAGAGAAAGAATCCAAATACAAAATAATACATACTGTTTGATTCCATTTATTTGAAAGCAAAACTAATCTATGGTGATAGAAATTAGAATAGTGTTTGCCTGTGAACTTGGGGATTTACTGGAATAGGCACAAGGGAATTTCTGATGGAAAATGGGCTTAATCCTGATTGGGGTACTGAAACATGGGTATAAAAATGGTCAAAACTCATCAAATTGTATATTTAGTGTGATAAGCATAATTTTAAGAAGGCCCCATGACCTTGCCATTGGTGTTACTCCCATGATTTTCCTATAGTATAAGCCAAAGAGGAGATTATTTGAGTGGGGCTAATATAATCATATGAACCCTTTAAAAGCAGAGAGTTTTCTCCTTTTGGTTGAAGAATGAGAAATCAGAGGACTTTGAAGCATGAGAAAGATTCAAGGCACCTTTTCTGGTTTGAAGATGAAGAAAGCCACATGACAGGGAATGAGGGGCCCTCTAGAATTTGAGAGCTGACTGACAGCCAGCAAAGATATCAGGACCTCAGACCTACAGTTGCAAGGACTGCATTCTGCCAATGTCAGTGGGTTGTTCCGCGTTGCCTCCAAATAAGAGATCTGCTGGCTACAATTTTGATTTCTGCCTTATGAGACCTTACGTAGAAAACCAAGTTGACCTCACCCAGACATCTAACAAACTGTAAGATAATAAATGGGTACTGCTTCATTTTTAATTTTTATTTATTTTATTTTTAATTGAAGTATAGTTGATTTACAATATTTCAGGTGTACATCAACATGATTCATTTATATATATTCTTTTTCAGATTCTTTTCCGTTATAGGTTAAGATATTGAATTTAGTTTGCTGTGCTATATAGTACGTCCTTGTTGTTCTATTTATACATAGTAGTGTTTATATGTTAATTCCAATCTCCCAGTTTATCCCTCCTCCTCCCTCTTTCCCCTTTGGTAACCACAAGTTTTTGTTTTCTATGTCTGTGAGTCTATTTCTGTTTTGTAAATAAGTTCATTTGTAACATTTTTTAGATTCCACATGTAAGTGATATTATATATTTGTCTTTCTCTGTCTGACTTAGCATTAAATTTGTGGTAATTTGTTATGTGGCAATAGAAAACTAAGACATTGGGCTTCCCTGGTGGCGCAGTGGTTGAGAGTCCGCCTGCCGATGCAGGGGACGCGGGTTCGTGCCCCAGTCCAAGAGGATCCCACGTGCCGCGGAGCGGCGGGGCCCGTGAGCCATGGCCGCTGAGCCTGCGCGTCCCGAGCCTGTGCTCCGCAACGGGAGAGGCCACAACAGTGAGAGGCCTGCATACCGTAAACAAAAAAAAGAAAACTAAGACATTTAATTATTATTTAGGAATTTCACTGTATGTACATATTACCTCTCTCCCTCTGTGTTTGTGTGCGTGAGTGTGTGTATGCATGCACACACACGTGCATGTGTCTATACCAAGGAATTTAGCTGGATTTAGAATCACATTGAAGTTTAATAGAAAACACAGATTAGAAGCTGAGTTTATCTCGTGGATACAGAGTAAGCAGCCTCTACTTCCACATCTGGTGAGGTATAAGAAACATATGACAAACACAGGATTCTTAAATAAAGCTCTTTGCATTATTGGAAAAAAATAAGTGTATATTTAAGGACGCCACCATTTTTGTTTCTCTAAACATGCTCTTCTCTAGGTTTCCCATAGCGAACATTTATTGAGCTGGTTACCATGTACCAGCCATTCTTTTAAGATCTCTCCATATATTAACTCATATGATCCTCACAATAGCACCATGAGGTAGATAGGTATTTTCATCATCTCCAGTTTACAGATAACTCACGCCAGGATAACAGATAACTTACGCAGTGAGGCAGTCTGTCTCTGGAGCTCCGGCTTTAACTATAATGATGTATCTTGCCGTGTAAAAAGTGGAGCCATCCTGTGTCTTTTCCTCGCACCTCAAATCCAATCCTATAGAATGTCCTAATGGCTCTACCTTCTAAGAATATTCTTACCCTATTCTGAGCCACCATCTGGTACTCATCTGGACCACTGGAATAACCTCCCCCACCCCCATTGCTCTCCCTGCTCCTGACCTTTGTCCCCATCCCCCATGGTCCTTGGTCCACAATATTGCCAGATTAGCTCATTTCTCTCCTTTCTTAAAATGCTATGATGGCCTCAACTACACTCAAAATAAAGATTTTGCAATAGTTCTCAGGGAACTTTTGGCAGTGTCTAGAGGGATTTTTGCTTGTTATGGCTTAGGGGTAGAAGTGCTACTGGTGTCTGTCTGGTGGATTGGGAACAGGGATACTACTAAACATTCTGCAATGCACAGGATGTCACCCCAAAACAAAGAATCATCCAGCTCACATTGTCAGTAGGGCTGAGGTGAGAACCCCTGTTCTATGCTGAGCATAGAAACACATTCAAAGATAAGGGCATTATATACTTTCAAACCCTAGTGTTTAAGAGTTTCTGGGTTCCCCTCAAACTACCATGGGGACACAGCATCATGCTAGTCAGGGACATAAACTAGGCCTCGCTCTAGCTTGGAGCAGGGAGCTCTCTCTAGAGTGGAGAACTTTGCTCTGAGCTGAGACTGAAATCTTGAGATTCAGCAAGTGGTGAATTGAATTTTGAAGAGTGATGAGTAAGTAGAAGAACATTCTTTACAAACATCATAAAGGAATGGCTGCCACTGCTTTGACCTCAGGAACACCTGCTTTTCTCCTGCTTCCTAGGGTTGCTGATTATTGCTTAGATTAATTTAATGCCCTCATGCATGCTGAAATATTAATGACTAACATGGTAAAGCCTTTACATAATGATCAATTTTTAGTAACATTCTTTATTATAAAACAATATAAACTTAAAGTAAAAAAAATATTGGAAGATATTTTTTAAGTTAAAAATCTGAAAGAACAGCGGAAAAGAAAGAAAAAGAAATTATAATTTCACTACTCAGAAGTAACAATTGATAATACTTTGGCCCGTGTGTGTGTGCAGGCAATATTTTATCATGAACATTCTCTCATGTCATTAAAATTTTGAAAACCATTGTGTAATATTCTATCACATAGCAGTATGTTGACTTTAAGATTCTTCCTAGTTTTCATCATTGAGATTGATCACGTCCACTTTACTGATCAGTTGTGAAAATGAAAGAAGAGATCATTAACTCAATGAACATTAATGAGATATTTTCTGTGTAAGAGATGAATGAAACAGGATTTCTCTCTTCAAGATGAATCAAACAGCATTGGTGAGTGTTGTATGGGCAGAGAGCAGATGAGAAGTTGGTACTAGCTTACAAGGAGGCTCCTGGGAATCACCTGCTTTGGTGGTAAATATAGCAAATGAGACTGCTTGAAGTGTCCTCCCTCTAATCCAGAAACTTCTCACTTACACCGAGCCTTGCTCTTCTGCCCAACCAAACTGTGTACTGACTTCTAAATCCCTGTACTGAAAACTATCTTATGTGGGTGTTTTATAGTCTTCTAAGGCTGCCATTACAAATTACCATAGACTGGGTGACTTAAAAAACAGGTTTATTTCTCACAGTTCTGGAAGCTGGGACGTTAAAGATCAATATCACAAACAATTTGGTTCCTGTCAGATCTTTCTTCCTGGCTTGCAAGTGGCCACCTTCAATACCGTCATGAAGGTCTCACCTTCATGACTTCATCTACACTTAATTACTTCCCAAAGGCCCCACCTCCAAAATTATCACATTGGGTGTTAGGGCTTCAACATATAAAATGGTGGTGGGTGGGGTCCGGACACAATTCAGTCCATAGCAGGTTACCTAGAGTGTATTTCTTTTGTGGTCAGTGAAACTTTAATTTTATCATATATAAAAATGTATTCATGCACAGTGGAAAAAATATGCTATCAATTTAGTGTATATTTTCCTTTTGTTATCTCATATATATAGGTCATCTTATACATTTTATACATACTATATTACACTTTAACATTGATTCACGTGTTTATGTCACAGACATTTACAAATTCCTATTCTGTGTTGGTTGCCATGGCTAGGGATAGAGAGTAAGTAGTACTAATTAGCAAATAAGGATCTCACCTTACAGTGCTGAGAGTGTAATATAAATTGGAGTTGTTTTCCAAGTTCCACTATCATACAATGCTTCAATGAATATTATTTACATCTAACTCTGCACCTAACTGGCATCTCTGTTTAAGAAGAATTGTGTGTGTGTGTACCTACAGGCTAGCATGTGCTTTCTAGTTTCTTTCATACATTGATAGTCTGTTAGCACCTTTGAGACAGTCACTTTCTTGGGCATAGGATCCATGTTCCATGAGTCTTTATATGCCCTGCACTTTTCACAGTCTTATGCATAATAGACATTTTATGATGTTGATTGAATGAATGATGCCCTCTCTGATTGTTATAATAAGCATCTGAGGAAGGTGCTGACACTCCTGTCTTGGTGAGCTCAGGCTGCCATAATAAAGTACCATATACTGGGTGGCCTAAGCAGCAGAGATTAATTTTCTCATAGTTATGGAGGATGGGAGTTCTCCATTGGGGTGGCAGCATGGTGATGTTCTTCTGATGAAGGCCCTTTTTCTGGCTTGCAGTTGGCTGTATCCTCACGTGAGAGGGGAGAAAGAGAGAGAGGGAGAGACAGCAAGCTCTGGTGTCTCTGCTCATAAAGGTACTAATCCTACTGGATCAAGACCTACAATTATGACCTATTTATGACCTTAATTACTTCAGTAAAGGCCTTAACTCCAGATATAATCACATTGAGAGTTAAGCCTTCAATATAAAAATTTGGGGCAGAGGGTATACAAACATTCAGTCCATAGCAATTCCCATTTTACAGATAGAAAATCCGGACTGTGACAGAATGACATCTATGCTTCATCCCAAATGCTGACTCCCTCTGATTGGTAGTGGCTGCCTGGAGCCTGGTAGAGGAAGGATTCTGGAGCCACACCTGGCTCAGAAGAGAGCTGGCTGGCATGGATGGATTAAGCATGTGTTTGTGAGTATGGAGCAGGAACCAGCAGCATGTGCACATGACTACCATCACTGTGCTTGGCAGTACACAGTATTACCTTAATTTTTAATACTTATAACCTTCAAGGCACACATTTTCTTTCCCACTTTACAATGACTGACTTACAGCTAGAGAAGTTAAATCTTTTACCAGAGGGCAGTTAAGGGTAGAGCTTCTATCTGAACCGGCTTCAGTGTTTCTTTATGATACAACTGACATCTCAAATTCCTCTAATACTGAAGATTCAGTCAGTTCCTCATTTTACAATACATTTCAAAAAAATTAAAAAAAAATTTTCATTGGGCAAATCACAGTGTTAAAGAAAATAGAAGCACAACTGGCCTTTAGAGATTATCCAAATTTAGTGATGTTTAAAACTTGAAATTATTTTGTCAATGAGACATTTATTAGAGCTCCAAGTATATAAAATACATGAAAAGCAGAGTTGATGAGGGCAAAGAGTTCCCTTTGCCACCCCCAGGGCCCTGGAAATATCTCCGAGAAACCCCAGCATTCCATGAAACATGATTTCTAAAACACTGATCCATCTCACCCTCCTTATTCAGTTGAGAGAGACACAAATTACTTGGTGAAGGTCACAGAGCTAATTAAAATCAGGGCCAGGGATGTGGCTCTGGCCTCCTGATTCCTAAACCAATGCTGCTTCTCATACACAGGTGTTGAGATATTTTTTAAAAATCATCTGTGACTTTGAGGCACCAGGCTCCTCTGGAACCATAACTGAATTATCTAGGGCACATGAGGTTTCCTGAAAATCCCAAAGAAAACAAAGGGAAATTGGAAAAGCACTGTGGGATTGACTGCAAACAATTGAAATTCTTCTCAGTTAAATGTCGAGATGAAAGGCCAAGACAAGCACCATTCTGCAAAGAGGAGAAATGAAAAGTCAAGTCAGAATGCTTTACAGATATTGATATTCTACTGAGAAGACATAGTTCCAGAAAGGAAGAAAAGCTATGGTTTCTGAGCACATACCCGCATTTGATTCCAGCATAAATACCCAGTCTGACTCTGGCTCAACCTGGTGTGAGTTTAATGAATATTTCAGAGGTCCCTACAGAGTGGAAGGACTTTAGAGGTCAATGAGGCCTGTCTACCACTTCATACAGGAATTATCTCCACAGCAACTCACATTCTGTTATGCCACCAAATGTCACACCTAGTGGGGTAGCTCTGAAAACAAGCAAATCCATATATAGAGAGAGATCTTAAAAAAAAAGAGAAAGGAAAACATTTTCTGTGAAGTTTTATTCACCTCCTTTAAATGTTCCAACGAGCCATTAAGGAAGGTGGGAGAGTCAACATTTTACAGATGAAATAAATGAAGTTCAGAAAAGTTACACAATTGGTTGCATGATATCACAACTGGTATTTGAACCAAGGTCTGACTAAAGTCTTTCCACTGAGTGGTAGAGAACACTAGTGAGTACAACTTTTCATGTTCTCTTTCCATTACTGGGCAAACAGCTAGAAGACATTTTCCAGATGCTCTTACTCAGCTCAGGTGAACCCAGGAAACTAATTTATGACCAATGTAAGAAGAAGTGATTGGAGCCATGTCCAGGCCTGTCCCTTAAAAACATCTGCACCCTTCCACTAGAGAAAGAAAGAAAGAAAGAAAGAAAGAAAGAAAGAAAGAAAGAAAGAAAGAAAGAAAGAAAGAAAGAAAGAGAAAGAAAGAAAGAAAGAAATAGAAAGAAAGAAAGCTCTGAGGATCTTGAAGAGGATGGAGCCACAAGATGGAAGGAGCCTGGGTCATTGAATGATTTCATGGAGCTAAGCCCCTTGCCCAAGGCACACTGCATTCTACCTTCTCACTGTACTCTGCTTCAGATTATTCAGTCATTGTTTCCAGTTATGACTACAGAGTAAAGGACCCAGGAGATGTTTGGGAATAGAAATTTTAGCTCCTGTAATCAAACACCAGGAAAATGTGGCCATAACCACAGCTCCAGGGCTATTCTATCCAGCATTGTGGCATTGCCTTTCAGGGTAGAACTTGTACAAGATCACCTGATGCATAATCACAGGCTAAAGTACATATATGGATTCCCCTCACACTTTGCTGTAATAGGCAAAGAATTGCAATGGTGGATGTGCAAAGCTACCAGACCCCTACTCCCATCCAAGACTGAAACACTCATTCTCCTAAAGCAAAAGAAGTGTCAACAGCTCATAGGTTGTCTTTGAGTCTCCCTCAAGAGATGAAGATGGATGAAGAAATCCACCTCAAGGTCATAGACTCTTCCTAGCACATCACTTATCAAATGACTGGCCCAATGCTGAGCTACAAAGGGCCTGCCTCCTTATCAAAATTCAGGAAAATTTTGTAGGGTTATTCCCGTTTTGGCCACCTTTTCCATGCCTCCCACCCACTATGGGATTTGACAGAATCATTTGTTGCCACTGTTTCATATCCCAAGCTTTCCCTTTCCTCAATCCCGGTGAAAACACCAGGAATATCCAAGAGTTATAATTTTAAAAGAAGGATTTTAAATGATTACATATTTCTAAAAACATGCCTTTAGACAATTGAGGGACCATTTTCTCTATCAAATGAGGGAGATCATGGCACACTCAAAGCCATGTGCCTCCAGAGAATTTCAGAACTGCTTTAATTTCCTTTGTGGTATTCAGCCCACTAACCTGCACTCTGCCTGGTAATGATGTGTTTAGATTTAGTAGGAAGCTGCTTCTCTATCTTTCTGTGTAACCTGTGACCCTACTACTCTTCTTCCTTATCATCAGAATTATCCAATTCCTCTCTGAGACCTTTTCTGCATCTGGTACATGCTTTTGATTGTTTTTCACCACATATTATCACCATCTACCAATTTAAACTGTTATTATCTATTTACTTGTCCTTTTACACTAATCTAGGAATTCATCAGATACAAATGAGGAGAGTGGCTTATTCATTTCTGAACTTCCCAGAGCCTAACATTAGGTGTTCCTCAAGAATGATTTCTTCAATATTGACAGAACACATTCACCCCACCTTGCTTGATACATAAAGGCCAGTTGCAATGGCTTTGTTTACCACTGTTCGTGTGTCTCCTTCTTACAAATAAACACATAAGTTGGAAAACTTTATAAAGCCCAACCCAGCCATAAGGTTGGGCAAGGTGATATGAATGTGAAAATCCACTGTTTATCTCAACGAATGGAAGAGGCCTTCCAAAAGAACAGAAGTTAGTCTGGAGGAGGAGTTTAGAGAAGGAATTTTTCTTCTAATGTTGTGCTGAATAGGTTTATTTCTCTCCATCTCTGTCCCCTTATCCAAGTTGAAGCTATCATAATCTTACCCTTGGTCTAGTGCCACTAACCCACTCACATCTACTTGTGCCTTTCTCCAACCTGCTCTTTGCTATGTAGCCAGGATGTTATTTTCAAAATATCAAAGTGGTCATTTCAGACTTACCTCTTCCCCTCTTTAAGATGGCATATGCACTGCCTTGTCTGCCTGTGGTCCACCTCTCAGGACCCATCTCTTACTATATTCCCTCAGCCTCACTTCCCCAGACTCACTAGCTGTCCTATTCTCTCCATGGGATTTCTGCTTTTGCTAAACACTTTACCAGGACCCCTCTTCCTTTCAGCTCTATTGCAATCTTTGATACTTATTTAGCAGATCTCAACATACACAAAGAAACTTACCTACTATTTCTGGAAAGGTTTAAACCCTAATACAGCACTATTAACATCTCACACTTTAAGTTTATAGAATCCATCATACAAAATATGTGGTTTTCTTCCTCATGCAAACACAGGGTCTAGCACATAGCAAGCAGATGATATGTGTGTGTTTAAGAAAAGAAAGGAAAAGAGAAAGACAAGAAAAAAGAAAAGAAAGAAGAAAAGGAAAGAAGAAAGAAGAAAGAAAGGAAGACATTAAAATGAATAAATTGAGGGTTATCTCATAAGTTTCTACTTTTCCATAAAAAAGTTGAGACTTTCACTATACCATACCAGCACTCTGATAGATTAGATCTTATTTGGAGGTATAATACATATAAAGCAGATAAATTCAATTGAGCTTGGGATCTGGAGGATCTCACAGAGTCATGCTAGGTCCTTCAGTCTTCCTAGAATCTGTGGCTTTCCCTTGATCCATGGTCTGATTCTCACTCTTAAGCAGTTGGCTCCATAATAGAACTGGAGAAAATATGGATAGTCCTTTAAAAAAGTTGAAAAGAACAAAAGATCCAGATGGTGGGTGTGTGAATCAAAACAACCCTTAAAGAAAGGATACTTTGAATCCAAATAAAATAGAACAGAATCTTCTACAGCTGAGGAAAAAATAAAAAGCACATTAGTTAATTTTGAGGGCAGGGCCACAATGAAGTATGAAATCTGGTATCTCATAAAAAGCTTCCAAGGTCAAAGTTATACAAACAGGCAACCCTATAGAGACTGGAAAATCTCATGACTCACTGCTTGTGTCGTTAATTGGTGAACTCCCAGTTACCCTAGTGAAACATTATATAATTTTTGCTCTGGGCATGGATGTGGCAATGCCTTAACATAGACAAGACAGTCAATTACAGTTAATCTGTTAAAAAATTGCTCTGCCAAGACAAGCTGTAGAAAGTGAAAACAAAAATAAAATAGTGTTGAAGAACAAGGAATACATTTCTGGGTCCAACAGTCATCACTAATCTCATAATTCAGAAGGTCCATTTGCTAATAGGTCCATCCATCCATCTTTCCACTCATTTAGTGTGAATTTCCCTTTTCCTGGAGGTTAGATAGACAGGCTAAGCTACTACACTGGCTGCTAGATTGGGGCTTGGCTACAAAGTTCTGAATGAGGAATGGTCAAGATGGTCTAAGCAAGGAAAGCCAACTTTAAAATCCAGAGGCTGAATTAAACACTCATTCCAAAGGAAAGAATACAGCATGATGATGATGAAGTCCCACAGGAAATGTATCCTGATACTGGTGGCTGTCTTCAAACACTCATGAGTGTTTTGGTTTCTCTTTAAGGGCTATCACACGGGTATTATATGGACTCAGTGGGTTCACCTTAAAAGTCAAGTGTCGAGATTAATCTATCTATTCTTCAATCATTCTACTATTCATCCACACTTTCATATATCCAACCACCTATTTAGTTCATCAAGTTGGATTAGTCAGATCAGATCAAGGCAGGGCAATGTCTGTTGATCCAGTCCTGTTCACCTATATTCATGCAGCATGTGCTACCAAAATCTAGGAAAATACCAACCAGCATGTACTATGGTATTAGCTCTGTTATTCTTATCCACTATCTAAGACTGTATTCTAAGAGTAAGAAGACTTTTCATGGTAATTAGGCAGGCCAGCTGGTGTAATCCAATAAAAGGAATTCTTTGGCTTCCTCTACTACAAAATGGAGCTAATACTAGAACCTACCTCATAGGACTATTGTAAAGGTCAAATTAATTAATAAATGCAAATAATGCCTGGCATTATTATTGCTTTTAAGAATACTTATAGATAATAGTAATTTAATTTTAAAGAGTATTATCATAAATAGTATTTCCTTTGATGCTACCGAAACACTTTCACATAAAGTATATTTCTTCTCATTTCATAGATGAGAAAATATCTGACAACCTTTTGACTCTCTCTAAAAAAATTGAGCTGCTGGAAGGCAGGACTAAGAATTTTCTATGTAGCCTGCCTAGTACACAGTAAATAACCAAAATTAATTGGTTGAGTGATTGAAGTGGCGAAATCCTCCTGGATCCTTCTCTAATCTGCCTTCTTCTCTACATCTCTCCTGTCACTGCTCTGGTTTAGTTCTTGTCATATCTCCTCTGGATTGTCACCACAGCCACCTAACTGTACTCCTTGATGGAAGATCCATTTTTCTCTAGTGAGTTTAGAATCACCTTTTCAAAATTAAACTTGACTATGCTTATTCTAAAGTCCTCAGTGGCTCAGCAGGATGTAGCCTTAGTTCTGTCTTGCTCACAAGGCTATTTGCAAGGGGCAAAGGCCCACTCATTGTTGCATAAGCCCTGTCTGCCAGCCCACCCCAGGGTCTGAGGACATGATCAGGTCACAGGAGAGAAGAATCAAACCAAGAGGTGAGGGTGCACATCTACCCTCTTGTCCCTGCTCCCCCACTTGGCATAGAGTATTCCTCTTCCCCACCCAACTCCCACCCTGGAATGCTGCTTTCTGGGGAATCTAGGGGGTAAGCTTGGCCATGCTGAGCCCTGAGAGCAGAGAGGATGGAAATCTTTTGAGGAAGGAGGGTGCATTCTTCTCATTTTACTGTCTTTAAAATTTCAATAAATAACATCTGCTTATAAATAGGTAAATAATTAAACAAACAAATTCATAAATAAAAGCTTGCTTTTTTACTGCTAGAACTTTAAGTTCCCTGGACTGAAAAATATTAAGTTCCTTCAATGCTACACCTGATGTTTTTGATTGTTTGTTTTCATCTTTTAAACAGGATATACAGATAGATACAAAATTTTCCACTCCCTGTCCCGAGTTTTAAGCTTAGGATGGGAAAAAGACTTGTGGCAAACAACTATACTACAATGTAAGAAAAGTCTTAAGAGAAGTACATATACCATAACACATCATAGGATAACTTGGCTATTTTCTGCATTCTAAACCAACCATTTGGTTCACTGTGGCAACTATTCCTGGGAAAGATTAATGGCAACAGCTGGGACTATAGTGAGCATTTTTGTTAACATTATATAATTTCAGTCCTGCAACAACATGTTAAAGTGGTATATTTAATTTTACAGATTAGAAGACTGACTTTCAAAATATATTGTGACTGCTAAGATCAACTAGGGTATATGTACAGAGTTGGGATTTAAATTCAAATATTTATAGTGAAACTTAAACACTGAATTTCACTAGTGAGGGGCATCATATTACTCGTTAGTCCCTCTTTAAATGAATCCCACTTTCCGTTCCTGGGCCAACTTCACCAAATTCTAGTCTACCTGTCGGTGGTAGTACCTTTGAATTCCTAGGCATTTTACAAAGATCTCCAGTGGTTACTGAAAGATTTGGTCCTAAACACTATTCCACATTCTATATGGCATCAGGAATTGGTTTAAACAGCTTTCTGGCTTAGTTTAATGGATGTTGGGATAGAAAATTTGAGTGATTATTTTTCAGCATGAAAGACTGTGAGATCTGAGAGGGGCTTCCATAGGTGGACATGGGGAACCAGAGAGATTTGGAAAAAGTAAATGAAAGAACCTAGTGTCAATAAGAGGTGGGAATAATGCCAGAAGGCACCTGGGAAGCACAGTTCACATTGAAATGATTGATTTCTTTACTCATCTGCTCTCCCTTTAGACTGTAGGATCCTTGGAGGCAGGGGTCATGTCTTAACTGAGCTAGATGCAGAGCTCCTAGAACAGTGCCTGACACAGAGTGTGTCTATCACACAGCTTGGGACAACTGGTGACTTCTAGGTAGGATGAAGATTCCAAGAGTAGAACCATTAGCTTCATGGTCAATGTCAGTGCATCAAAATAGGGCCTGGGAGGTCCTGTGGGCTTCTGCCTCAGCCCCTTTTTCAGCATCATTTCACACCACCTACACCTTCACTCACTGTGCACACTCCCACTTCACTGACCTTCTGTCAGTTTCTGGAATATGCCAAGCTCCTCTCCACCTCAGGGTCTTAAGGTACTGTTACCTCTTTGTGAGATATCCTCACCACATTCCACTGCATGACAACCACTTCATCTTAGTCTCAGATCACATCCTTCCCTGATGTGATCTTTTTACATAATCTCAGAGGACATTTCATATTTGTTATAGTACTTACACATTTGTAAGCTAAATAATTTAGTGATCCCTTGCTCATTACCTGCTTCTTGCATTAGACTAAAATCTTTATTATGTGGGGACATTGTCTAGTTAGCTGCAGCACTCTTAGTGCTTGTCACAGTGTCAAAGACATAGTAGATACTCATTAGTTGTTAAATTAATGTTTCATAAGTTATGTGTCAGAAATTATTATGGCCAATGGGATAAATAAATGTCCCTGCATTTGTGGTCATCACGATTGAAATAAAGAATATAAAAAATACTCTGAATTTTGGTAGCATAGAAAAAAGAGGGCTTGTAATGACCAGCCACAATATTCAAGGGACTAAGCACTGCTCTTTGTTTAATCAAAAATTTAATATAATCATGTGCCAAGTGCTTTACGTGAGATCTAATATGTGGGTAAAGAATATTGCTGAGTTGATAGTATTAGATATTCCTATATACAACCTTCCATAGCATACAGACTCAAAAAGGGCAGAACAATCTAATTCAGAGAGTCTTCAGCTGAAATGATGGATGTGGAGGTTAGAGCTGTTTATTAATAATGATGTACATGTGCATATTATGTTTTATAATTCATACAACACTTAATCAATCATCAATTCTCTTGATCCTATGGCTGTTAAGATATGATGAGTTACACTGATTCTGTCCTCTTGAAAGTGGAGATCTGATATATCATGCTTAACAATGGGAGCTATTTCCATAAAGGTTAGGATTCTGGCAAATGGGGCTGAGAGGACCATTTCACCCTGTATGTTCACTAAAGATCTTAAATTTAGATTTTTAAAATATTATCTACAAATAGAGATTGCTCTGGGTGTATATTTCTGTGTTTATGTGTGTAGTTTTCATAATCTAGTCTTGAAATTTCTTCATCTTTTAATATCCCAGAATCCTCAAAAATTGGGCAAAGCCTGTGTCATGGAGAGGCCCTATGTCCACAGTCCCTTATACATAAAATGGAAAAGATAAGTTCAACAAGCACTAGAACCAGTAAGGCTCAAAATTCCCCTTCCTCAGGTCCCCAGACCCTCCCTAGCTGCCATGCTTCTCAGCTTGTGCATGTTGGTGAATCATTACACCTCTCTGGGTCTCAAGTTTCTTCATGTATAAAATGGCAATTGAAATTTAAGTCCACGATCACGTTCCACAATTCTGAAATCCAAAAATCACTGAGATCTGAAAGATTTTTTTTTTCACAGGTTTGGAGCAAAAGATCTTTTTGGCAGCACAAACTTCCTGAATTGACATGCAGTTATTGAAGTCATCACTTATCACACTTAGTCTCAATATTCACAATGTAAGATACAGAAATACCAATGTGATTATGCTGGAGATGTTATATAGTATACAACATTTATATTGTGCTACCTTTGTACAGCCATAAAGTTTTGAATCTCAAAAGCCTGCAGGCCCCAGAATCTTCATGTGAGGGACTGTGGCCCTTTTCCTGTGTGGTGTGTTGCTAGGTTTGAAGAAGGTAGAATCCCTGGCTCATAGTATGAACTCAGCAAGTGGTAGTCCTCATTTACAAGCTACACTTTTGTCTCTAACCCACTGAACGCTAGCATCCTTGCCCCTTTTCTGGCTGTCTAGTTAGTAAATATCTGGCTTTGGATCAAGACTCCCATTACCCTTTAACAAATGCTGTCTTAGCTGGAGATTGTCTGAAACCCAGGGAGTTTCTTCTTTGGCTCCAATTACCTCTGTCAGACCAGGGAAATTTCTGGGCCCTAACATCACCAAGACTCTCATCATTGTTTCAGTAAGACTCCTACATCTGCTTCTTAACTTTGCCATGGATGGTATAAGTGGAAGAGAGCAGAGTGGGAACTACAAAAGAAATATATTCCTTTTCAAAAATGAGTTTATTATCTTTGACTAACACTAGCTTTTTCTTAGGATGTAGGTAGTTGATTGATTCATTTGCTTATTTAGCAGTCACTCCTCTTTCATTGATTTATTCAATTATTTATTCATTCATTTATTGATTCACTCATTTATCTATTCTTTTGTTCATACAGTAATTTAACAAATGTGACTAATTTTTGCTGGCCTGTATTGATTCTATTTATAAGATGAGCCCCAAGAACTAATCAGAGAAATAGAAAATCAAATTTGCCTGTTTATCAGGTTTTTCTTTTTCCTCTGTATGTGTATTTTTTGGTGAAAGTACATGGGTGAAAGAAGTACTTTGTGTAGGGGTAGAAGCCATTATTTTATAAATTAGAACATATTATTAGAAACGAGCATGTCTTACAGTAAATGCATTATATGTATTGTCTGTTTGAATTCTCCACACTTTCTGAAAAGTTAAGACTTTCATCTGCAAGGTTTATAAATATATCCTGGTTACCAGTCAGTTTCAAACCTAGGTCAGCGTGACTTCACAGTCACCATGGACTTCCACTTATATTACACTTCCTCCCAAGAAGGACCCAGAATAGAAAGGGCCAGTGATAAGAGGGATGAACTGTGCTCACTTCACATCTTTGCTGAGGGTCAACTGGAATAGCTTTCAAAATAGAAAGAAGGTAAGCTCTAGGGAGACAGTAAAATGCTTCTAATTCAGAACTGTATCCTAAGCATCTGGCTTAGCACCTGGTGCAAATAAATCTTTGAATAAATGAGATATGTGATTGAATATAACAGCAATTGATATTATTTAAGAGAGGAAAAAGAAGGGGAAGAGGAAAAGGAAGAGGAAGAAAAAGCAGAGAAAGGAGGAAGAGAAGTGAAGTGGAAAGAAGAAAACAAAAGAAAGGAAGGGGGCTTCCCTGGTGCGCCATGGTTGAGAGTCCACCTGCCAATGCAGGGGACACGGGTTCGTGCCCTGGTCCGGGAAGATCCCACATGCCATGGAGTGGCTGGGCCCGTGAGCCATGGCCGCTGAGCCTGCACATCCGGAGCCTGTGCTCCGCAATGGGGGAGGCCACAACAGTGAGAGGCCCGCATACCGCAAAAAAAAAAAAAAAAAAAAAAAAAAAGGAAGGAAAAAAAGAAATGAGGACATAAGAATGAAACGTGTGTGTTGCCCTAGCATTTGGGTTTCACTAATCATTCCTGTAAAACTGCTCTCTTTAGAGTCTCTGTTGATATCCATGTTGCCAAACTCAATGGCAAAGTGCTTAAGAGGAGTCTCTGAAATCAAACTGCCTTTTTGACACAAAATAGCTGGGTGATTGTGATGGACAGACCTTAAAGGACCCCCAGTAATCCTTGTTTCCTGATGTCTATGCATTTGTACAGTCTACTCCCCTTGGGTGTGGCTGGAACTTGTGGCTTCTACTCATGAAATGTGGCAAAGATTATGTGTTGTCACTCCCATGATTGCATTACATTATATAAGACTCTGTCTTGGTAGTAGACTCACTCTAGAGATTCTACTTGCAAGCTTAATGAAGCAGATGATCCTGTTGAGGAAGCTCATATGGCAAGGAAATGTGGGTGTCCTCTAAGAATTGCATGAAACCTCCAGCCAACAACCAGCAAAGAACTGAGTGAGTTTGGAAAACAGTCTTCCCCATTTGAGCCTCCAGGTGAGAACACAGACCAGGAAAGCCTTGATTGCAGCCTTGTGAAACTCTAAGCAAATAGCTCAACTAATCTGTGGCTGGATTCCTGACCCACGAAAACTGTGACATAATAAATATTTGTTTTGTTTGAGCTGCTAAATTGTAGAAATATTGTTATGCAGCACAGAAAACTAATATAGTGACTTTGGGTACTAAGCTCTCCGTGTCTTAGCTCCCTGTTCTATAAAATGGAAATGACAGTAGGATCTACCTGGAGCACTGCTGTGAACAGTGTGATGATTATATATATATATATATATATATATATATATATATATATATATATATATACACAACACAGAATAAGACTGACACATAAAGAGTTACATGAGCTTAGCTATTATAATTACTTATGACATACTGCTTTGATATGACTTAACATTTCCTTGAAAGTCTTTTCTTCCTTGGCCTTTCTAATATTTTGTCCTCTTGGGTTTTCTCCTATTTTGCTCATATTTTCCAGTCTCATTCACTAACTTCTCTTCTCATTAGCTCTTAATTTGGAATCCTGTCTTCTTGTCTGCTCACCTTCATTGTCCCCCTGAGTGTTCCAGGAAAGAATTTCTTTCTCTTGTCTCATGGTGTACTAAGAACTTCTAGTGGATTAACTCCCTTCAGACCCTGTTGGTATAGTTTCCGCTGAAAAGGAATGAGAAATTTCCAAAAACAAAAGGATGGAGTCAAGTGAAAATAATATTTTAGGCCCCCAATGTACCCAAGGTATTGTGTCAGGCACATTTATATTTCACAATTAATCTACACAGATGTCCCATGAGGTTAGCATTATTGGCACCAAGAAAAGGAAAAAAGGAGGCTCAAAGAGGTGAGTGGCAGGGTGAGTAATGGAAAGAGTATCAGCTTTGGAGACAAACCTGAGTTCAAAATCGGCCCCTGCCTCTTGAGAGCTATGTGACCTTAGACAAGTTGTTTAATCTTTCTGAGCTTCTGTTTCCTTATGACAAAATGAGGATAGTAGTATTCATCTCAGAGAGTTATAAGAATCAAACAATACATGTGCATGGCAGGAAATCAATACCTAATGGTTCAATTTGTCTCAGGCTGCACTATGAGTGCTGGCATTCATGTTTGGGTTTCCCACCTCAAATAGATGATAAGTAGATGAGAGAGAGAGAACTGAAAATTCAACAAAAGAAAAGTGAGAACTAAGAGTTCATGGAATATATAAGGTGTTACTTGATGTTTCTTGATGGCTTTCAGGCAAATGTCATGACAGAGTTGAGAGAGCTTTTAAAGTCTTCCCTGGTTTATGGAGAGGGAAGAAGGGCTTAGGAAAAACACCTGTGCTCCAGACAGTCTCAGGAGAGTATGTTGCTGCTTGCTCTGTGCATAAAAAGGTTGAGAGTTAAAGACTGTAAGTGCATTTTGGAAGCCAAACTCTGGTGCTTCAGCCTTTGAACTCTTAAAGTGTGTTCAGATCCAAGTGTCTACCTCAACACCTGAGAACACCAATGATCTATTTGCCATCGTGTTCAATAGTGCCTTGCCATAAAAATCTATTTATTCTGGGATTCAGGCATCTCTGGGCTTGATGGAGGGCCACTAATAAGAATCTATATGTATTGATAGGATTTAAGAACCCCACAGAAAGAATTTATCCTAAGAGGAAAGGGAGATGGAATGCATAGGTAGGGTCAATGGAAAGAGGTGAATGAACAAAGAAGGATGGGGAGTCCATGATTCTTATTGACTCCCATCTACCTTCTGCTCCCCACCATGCTCACATTCTGGAGACGTTAGATCTGGGAAGAAGAGATGGTAAAAATGAAATCTCACTAAAATCTCTGTAATTCCTAGAGAGGGAAGACATCCTGTCTTACTTCAATGTGAGAGATGAGGGACCCAGGAGTCCCATCTAAGGAATATGTTTTTGAGTGTATCCTATAAAGACAAAGCACAGAACTGACATGGAAGATCTTAAGCACTAATTGAAGGCATGTTGAAGCAGCTGTGAGGAATGTGAAGGTATCTATATTACCAGAAATTATTTGGGTAAGAGCGAAGATGGCAAAATTGTGTTTTCTATATATAGAAATTGTATGTGTCTATAACCATTTCTATGTAGTATAGAAGTTTTTTGTTTCTATAGCTATTTAAAAAAATGTCAGCTTAGAAACATCTTCAAAACATGCTGACATGTGAACTGTTGAACCATTTGCACATACGAGAGCAATTTTATCAGTAAGTAAGGTACAAACTATGTAGTGGTGTCTACTCACTTTTGTAAAATAACTAGTTAAGACAAGCTGTTGGCAACTGAGTCATGAGCCAGGGAAACACCCTCCTGAGGGGAAGGTAGGGACTCCAAAAACAAGCACTGTAGGAGACCTCACAAGGCAGCACCTTTGGGAGATGGCATGCTGCTTCTCCAAGAATCTGGGTGCCTGAACTTTTAAGGAAAGGTCTTGCCAACAGGAGCTCTTTTCCTGAATTAAGTTAGACCATGTCTCTTTGGTGGCTAGACAGGCTCACTGGCTGCTCTAGGCCTGTTTCTTACTTTTTTCTTTGCCACATTTGAACCTTGACTCTCATCCATGATACCAACTCTAATATCTTCTGCATTGGGTTCTTTGTTCCTTATACCCTGACACCTAGGATCTGAGTTGGCTTCAATTCTTGCCTCTGACCTTGATTCCTATACTGTGCTTGATATTTGCCTGCAGCTCAGTTGGAATGGTTACCTCTGGATCACCATTTACTGTTTTGGTTCTCCATTTGGAAGTTTATGGCTTATATACACACATTTACTCCCAAGGCCATCACTGAAACAGAGATATGAGGCTATCCTTCCCTTACTACTTTTCTTTATAAGGTGCCCTTCTGTGACTTTGTCCATTGAGGTTGATAACAAATAGTCTGTTAACCTGATTTTACAACACACGTGCAAATAGAAGTAGAGGAGCAGTGCTATTTTCTTTAAGAATAAAATCCTGAATGGTACTTCTACTAGTGAAATGTTATTACCACACCTTCCAAAAGGGGAGAGATCTGATTAGTTTTAAAGGCAGAAGAAACCAAGTGAATATAGGAGAAACTGAAATGAATGTGGGAGAACTTGTTGATATGGTCTGAAGTAAACTACTACCTACCTGGTTATCTATTGTAACCAGAGCATTTCACTCCCCGGGATGGTTCATTGATGCACAAAAATACATACAGATACATAAAGTAATGAATGACATTTTGGATGAACAGGTGTAGTTATTGGTCAGTGACCAATTTCAATAGTATCTGAGATCTTCAGTATCCCCATGTGAGCAGCAGTAACTGACATTTATATACACATCTAAAAGCCTCAAAACCTCCTAAAGTAGTATTATTAAGAGTCATGGTAAAAAAGGAAGTGAGATTTCCAGTGAATCATAGAGCACTTTAAAGAAGACTAAAGACCAAAGCGAGGTTTCAAGGAACTCATATTTCACTTCCAAATCTCCAAGGACCACCAATAATCCTCAGTCCATTTCAAGTTATTTCCTCTACTGTTACTTCTCTGCAGTCTATAAAAACACTCTTTCCCCCTTCATCTAATATCCTTACTGGGATTGATTTATATCTCAGCAAATTAGATGGGGTTAGCATCTGGCTCACCTGATTTCATTCTTTTCTTAGGAGAGCTGGAATCATGGGAAACATCTGGCAGATGTCTTTTTAAAGGGTATTTTAAATAGGTAACTATGGCAACCACGAAGAGCTCTGTAAGAGAAGTTATAAAATCTCCTCTCCTGATCATCACTCCACAGACTGTAAACATTTTTCCATACAAAGCTAACATTTTTTTTTTTTTTTTAGGTGAAAAGGGGCCAATACAGCATTTCACTGGCAAGGGCACTTTAGAGATTGAGTTGAGGTTCCCCAAAGCAGACAGTCGATTCTTTTGGAGGGAAAGGGAGTTGCCATAGAGACTGGTAAAGCTGGAATTAGCTAAGTAAATCCTGTAATTTAATGGATTTCTTCTACTAATGAAGAAACTCAGGCTCAGCGACACAGTCATATGTATACATCATTCATGTTGAAAAAGAGTTTGAAAAAGACATGTATCAGATGCCATAATAGTAATAACAAAATCATTCTTATGTTTTATTTTTTAGATTGATCCTCAGATCAATGCCACCATTTTTACCTCTAGTGGCCTGACACACCTTATCCACACATGCACTCTCATACATTACTTACCAAATAAAACTCTTATTTATTCTTTATGTGTTTGCTCAAAATCAATCCTTAAGACTTGACTTTTTATTTCTGGGGAAGAATTTCTCTTGTTTCAACATGTGCTGTAGTATGTTGTTTGTTTGCTTTTCTGTCAAGTCAAAATGACTGTTTCCACAAGCCCTCCCTCTGGTCCAAAGATCAAATCCCGCCACCGTCTTTGTACTATCTTCTGTGAGAGTCTTCTCTCTGGTGCACTAAACACTCTCTGTTCACATCAATAGAGAGAGGGGCACTTTAAAATTGTTTTGCTACAAAGACATTTTTCTTGCATGTATTCCAAGATAAAAGTGGATCAATATCTTTCCTTTCTAAATTAAAAAAAAAATTGGCATTACAATGGTATTTCCAGTATTCATATCATAAACAACCATCTTCATTTCCTCACTGACCCACAACTGTAATTCAAGATGTTTCTCATTAACCACATCCTGCCTGCTACTATGTAAGTTAGATGGATCAGTTGAATTGGTATTATCCTACCAATTGTACATGACAGGAAAAATGAGGAAGAAAACTAGCAAACTAGTATTTATTGAGGTTAGCTTATATGTCAGGTGTATTTTCCCCTGCCACATACAGATATTTAGTTGTTCCAGCACTGTATGTTGAAACACTCCCATTCATTATTGATATTTCTATTTAGTATTTTTGTCAAAAATCAATTTATATATATATACACACACATATATATGTGTGTGTGTGTATATATATATATATATATATATATGTATATTATATACAGATAGCTATCTATCTAACTACCTATCTGTCTACATACAAATATGTTATTTCTGGAATTTGTATTTCTGTCCATTTTTTAGGACTTCAATTTTTCTAATTTTTTTCACTACATAGATTTACATATATTTTTTAGTTTCTTTTTTTTTTTGGCGGTACAAGGGCCTCTCACTGTTGTGGCCTCTCCCGTTGCGGAGCACAGGCTCCGGACGTGCAGACTCAGCGGCTATGGCTCACGGGCCCAGCCGCTCCACGGCATGTGGGATCCTCCCAGACCGGGGCACGAACCCGTGTCCCCTGCATCGGCAGGCAGACTCTCAACCACTGCACCACCAGGGAAGCCCCAGTTTCATGTTTTTTATACTATATTAAATAATACTGCATTTTTATTTTAAATTTGAAGTTTTCATTGCCTGTATATAAAAACAAAATTAATCATTTCTATTAAAACATTATTAACTATATTAGGTGACATTGCTAAAATCACTTATCATTCCTAGTAACTGTTGCAGATTCCTTTATATTTTCTACATATATGGTATGTCTTCTTCAAATAATGACTATTTAGCCTTTTCCTTTCCAAATTGTGAGACATTTATTTTCCCCAAATACAGTGTTTAAGTAAAATGATGAGAGTGGACATACTGCTTTGCTATTGACCTTGGGTGGGGATAGGATTCAGTATTTCAATGTTACTTGTAATGCTTACTAGAGGTTTTCTGGTAAATGTCATTCATCAGATTAAGGATGTACCTTTTTATTTCTGATTAAAATTAACTGACTTATTTTTTCTTCAGTCATATAGGATGTGGAATTTTATCCAATGGTTTTCTTTTGCATCAACTTAGATGATCATGTTGATTTTCTCCTTTATTCAATTAATATTGTGAATTAAAGTGATTTTTTTGAAATGTTGAACCAACCTTGCATTCACAGGATAAACCAAACTTGATTATGTGTTATTATGTTTTTATATGTTGCTGGATTTATTTCCTAATATTTTTGTCATATGTGTTTTGTAACAGCTTTATTGGGGTATAAGTGAGAAATAAAAATTGTTTATATATTTGTTATACAACTTGATGTTTGATATACACATAATCATTGTGAAATAATTACCACAATCAAGCTAATTAACTTATCAATCACCTCACATAGTTGTTTTTTCTTTTATTTCCTTTTTTTTTTCTTTTTTTTGTGATGAGAAAATTTAAGATCTACCATCTTAGCAAATTTCAAGTATACAATATAGCACTGTTAACTATAGTTATCATAGTTTACATTAGATCTCCAGAACTCATTCATCTTGCATTACTGAAACTTTGCATTCCTTGACGAATGTAACTCAATTCCCCCTTACCCCTGGCCCCTGGCAATCACTATTCTACCCCCTGCTTCTATGAGTTTGACTATTTTAGATTCCACATATAATTGAGATCATGCAGTGATTGTCTTTCTCTGCCTGGCTTATTTCATTCAATATATATAACGTCCTTCAGGTTCATCCATGCTGTGACAAGTAGCAGAATCTCCTTCTTTTTTTAAAGGCTGACTACTATTCTATTGTATGTATATACCACATTTTCTTTATCCATTCACCTGTCAATGGACATTTAGCTTATTTCCAATAGTTTGGCTATAACAAATAATGCTGCAGTGAACCGTTAGGGTGCAGATATCTCTTTGAGGTCCTGATTTTAGTTCCTTTGGATACATGTCCAGAAGTCTGAGTCTAGGTTAATGAGGGGTATAAGACTGTAGTTTTCTTTTTTTTTTTTTTAAGACTGTAGTTTTCTTTAGTATTATGGTTTTCCAGGTATTGGTACCAAGTTAATTATGGCATCATAAACTGAGTTGGTAAGTATTATTTTTCTTCTATTTTGTGAAAGGTTTGTAAAGAATTCACCTGTGAAGCTATCTGGGATTAAAGTTTTCTTTATGGGAAATTTTAATGTTATGAATTCAATGTTTTTAATAGTAATAAGGATATTCAGATCTTCTATTTCTTAAATGTTATGGTAATTTGTATCTTTCAAAAAACTTATCACTTTACTAATGGTGAATTAACTGGTATCAGTTTCTTTACTATATTCCTTTATTATCATTTTAATGTTGAAGGAGCTATAGTGATTTCCCTTTCATTTCTGTTATTGATAAATGCCATATATTAGATAGGAAAAAACTTCAAGTGCATATAAAATCATCTTATCTATCATTTTACCAGGAAAAAGTAGCAATTGTTACACTTCAGTAATTCAAATTTTGCTTTCAATACACTCTTGTCAATTAGATCTAAACTATGTCACTTGGGCACCTAGAGGTCATGAAGAAAAATTATATGTAGTGAGGTATCATGAAAATATCACACACTACCAACACAGACATATTTCTCCTATTTAATTTTGTAAAATTTAGTGGTAGGTTTGAGTACAATTTACAGCACTTATTAGCTCAGTAATCTTAAGAACATTATTTTACCTTTTCCATACCTTAGTATTCTCTTCTGTAAAATGGTGATAACAATGATACATACTCTATAGGTATATTGTGAAATTATAGGTTCAAGTCAGTATAATATGCTTATAAGAGATTCTCACACTAAGTGCCGCATATTAAGCACTACATCCATGTTGACTTTATTACTATTATTATTATTATGACTAATCCCTTTACCTGTGTTCTCGCATCACTCTTACTTTCTTGGTTTTTTTATCCTTAATCATTATTTGTCTTGATGAAATAAAGACAAACCTCTCCCTTAACCATGCATTCCTCTATTTCCCAGTCTTACTCCTTTCTTCACTATAAAATCATCATTCTTTAACTTCTGTGCTTCTTTTTTCTCACCTCCCCTGACCTCACTCCCAGTTATTTACTCTTTAATCCAAAATATTCAGTCCTATCTTCTTGGAATCCAGTGTTATTTTTTGTTTGTTTTTGTTCCCTTATTTAAACATTTTCTAATTTCTGAAACAGCCATGATATGTCAAACCTCTTTCTTCTAGGGGGAGCTGAAGTATGATAATAGTGAAGTACCCAGAGTCATCCTTTATCTATCCCTTTTCAATTTGTCCAGGCTCAGTTCTAGCCCACACTTCCTCTTCCAAAAACATATCCTGTGTCCAACTCCATCCTTTTGTCTGTGCTGTTTCCTCTACCAGGAATGTGTTTGCCACCTTGGAGGAGTGTCATATCATCCATGCAGACTTGCTGGATTAGATGTTCCTCTTCTGTGCTTATCGTATTTTATTTGTCACAGTGTAATAATTTTCCAATGATGGCTTTTATTTTCATCCTCTAGTGAATGGATTTCTAAGAGCAGAGATTGTGACTTACTCATCTTTGTGTTTTGAGCACTTTACCTAGTTTCTGGACCTAGTAAGTGTGCAATAAATATTTATTAAATGCGTGTATGTATGAACACTTTAATTATTTACATTAAAAGCTTAATGTGTATCCACATTTGTAGGATTTTCACAACTAAAATTATCTAACCCTCAAAATGTCCATAAAAGATGAATACTGTCTTTATGATGAGGCAATCTAGATAATTTTCTTAAAGTATGACCAGTGACCAGAGAGTGAATACAATGTTTAAACCTAATATTTTGCTTGCTCAAAGTTGTGTACAGGGCTATGAAAATGGCTTCTCTGTCTAAGCAAGTTCCCACTGATGTTTTCTATCCTTGCATTCCAGTAATTTCCTTCATAACAATCAGCCCAAGGATAATGATGTGTTTATTTATGTGTTTGCTTAAGCACCTTCTATCCCCAGCCCTAGATTTTAAGCCCATCTCTCCCATGATTTAGTTTAAAGAGCACAGCCTTTCTGTTCTGTTCATTGATGCACCACCAGCACCTAGCAGAATGCCCAGCACATAGCAAATCCCCAAGATCAAGGCAAATCCTTTTTATGCCCCCCTCCCATTTTTTCCTTTTTAAACACAATGCCATTTCTAGGATGGGTACAGACATGATGCAAAGAACCTATAGGCCAAATTGAGCCCAAATAGCTTTTTCACCAATTTCACCAACTACTCTGAAAAATACATTTAATGTCACATTTTTCTTCTACAAAATGGTCCTAACAAAGCCTAATTGTCAGAGCTAGTATGAGAAACCCATTAAAATAATCAGTGCAAAGTGATCAACCTGAGTTCCACAAAATTCTTTTTTCCCCATCCTTTTGAGGTTGTTTCATCCAATATTACGTTCAGTGTGGAAAGAGATTTCACTCAAATTGTGAAAAAATTGTCATTTTAAAGAACAAACACAGTACTGATTAAAATCATCTGAAAGAAGTGCTAGCCTTTAAGCTGAATTCATGAAATGAGCATTACTACAGTTCTCTGCTGGTGCTCTTGCTAGAATTAGTAAAAAAGAGGACATTTCAAAAAAGAAAGGAAAATAATTCCAGCTGGCTCAGATGTATAAGTTGAAGGAAATGCATGCCAAGAACATACGGCAATCCATTTAGCAAACATTTATGGGGTATCTATTATGTGCATAGAGCAGTAATATGTACTGGAAGATGAAAAAATGTAAGTTGTTCCTCATCCAAGGGTGATCGTCATGCCCTGGAAAAAGTCTGCATTTTGCACTCACTTTTTACATGATATGGGGAAAATATATAGAGCTGAAGCTCTGAGAGCCTCTTGACTTGAGGCTCTTGACTTCAGCTTTTACATTTGCAAGACAATAAAAATAATTTCTAGGTCACCTTCACAAAAGCATGGAGAATTCCAAGGGAGATCAATCTGAAAGAGGCACTAATCCATCTATACAACAGACATTAACTGAGTGACTTCTGTGTTCTAAGCGTTGGCCATACAAGGGTTGACCACGTATTCAAGTGCCTATCCTTACTGATTTTATGTGCTTTACCAGTTGGAAAGTACTTAGCAAATCATGAGTGCTGCACAAAGGCTCAGGTGTTAGAAGAATTTAGCAAGGCTACAGCAATGTAGTAGCAACAAAAGCAGCAGCTATCATTCATTTGCCCCACTTGGTTGAGGGCCTACCCTGGAAGATCATTTTATTAACAAAACACACTCTCCAAGGAAACAAAAATCTTAGCATTTCGCTTGCACAGTCCAGGTTCCTATGGGCTTGTCTAATGTCTAGGATAGTTAGAATGAGCCTTCCCAGACTCAACATTTCCTTCAGAATTATTCAAAACTTGTAGGACTATTAGCACTGACTTGATTTTAACGAAAAACTCAATATTTGATATTACTCAGAGTTAACAAAGCACATTTCTCTAGGCTTACAGACTTGACGCAATGATTGTCTAATGTGCTTCCAGTTTGGCTCTTGAGACTGAACCCAGATTGGGAGTATTTATCAATTAAACTACAGACAGATCTCCTCAACTTAAACTTCAGTTAAGTTTGCATTGTAACAGCTGGTCTTATGAATCAGCAATCTAAGTGTTTAGTGATGACCACGCTCATTTACACACTGACATATTTCCATAGTTGACCTCTTATGTAGGCAAAACTTTGTCTCTACCATGGGAAGTATAAGGCTGCTGAAAATAGGCCTTTTGTTGAATTAATTATATTTCCTGCACCCTATGTTCCCACAACATCTCTGTATAACTCTATCTCAAGTGTTATCCCACTGCATTATAATAATCCCCTGTCAATGTTTGTCATTCAAATCCTATTTCCATGCTTACCATCTGTGCAATCTCCCTCTCTTGTAACATGGTGGTAATATGTCTCTCACAGGTTTGTGACCATGAAGTGATACATTAAGTGCCCAACAGAATAATCACCAGCACCATCTCTTTTTCTTTTTATTGTTGTTGCTGTTTCACATAAAAATGTCTCTAGCTGAATCTTGTTGAATCTGGGGCTAGGTCATCTCCTACAGTGGACCGTCACCTCCTCCTCCAGTTAGCTGGGGTTGCTTGTGTGGTCAGCTTTTAAACTCAGGGATTCCAAATATAAATGCCAGGAGGAACCAGCAATTTGGAACCACCCCCATCTAAACTGGGAGAGCTCTGGGTCCAGAAATAGGTTTGCTCACATTCAAAACTCAGTTCCAGAATAAGCCTGGCACAGACTTGAAACTCAGTACATATTTGTTAAGAGGGTGTAGTAAATAATTGTATACAATTATAAGAGAAAACAGGTAAAATATAACTCTAATGACCATTTGACAAATATATCTCAATATATTTGAGAGACCAGGCTATTCTGGTAAGTTGTGCTTGTTGCATGATAACTGACTATTTACCAAACCAATTCATTTTTGATATAAAGTTCACTGTGTAAGAAAAAAGAAACAAGTTCATGATTTTTTGTCTACTTTTGTAATTTGGAAGCCAATGCACACTCATTATTGTTAAAAATAATAATTTAACACCTAAGTTAATTTTATTAGCTTAGCAAAAGGAACTCTGTGTTGAGTGCTAGATGTGTTTGAAATTCACTGATTTGCCAAGTGTTTCCTGATGTGTTATTTGGAAGGAGAGAAAAGTTCAGGGGAAATATGGGGTTTGAATTTTAAAAAACAAGAATCAAATATCCCTAAGTCTCAGTTTCCTCATTTATAAATGACATTAATGATTCCTGACTCATCAGGTTATTAGAAGGACTAAATAAAATAATACCATGTAAAATTCAGTACACACTAAATAATTCATCCCTCTTTCCAAGAAAAATTGTCTACATTTATAAAAGAAAGTAACATTTCTATCATAGCATTATGGGGATTGAAGTAAAGTATCTGAAGTGACTTTTAAATAATAAATTGCTATTAAAATATGACATTAATAAAATAAAGATTATTAATAAAGGTGAAAATATTTTATTCCAAATATTTTAGACTTCTTTTAAAGAAACTTAAAAGAGGGCTTCCCTGGTGGCGCAGTGGTTGACAGTCCGCCTGCTGATGCAGGGGACACGGTTTCGTGCCCCGGTCCGGGAAGATCCCACATGTTGTGGAGAGGCTGGGCCCGTGAGCCATGGCCACTGAGCCTGCACGTCCGGAGCCTGTGCTCCGCAACGGGAGAGGCCACAACAGTGAGAGGACTGTGTACCGCAAAAAAAAAAAAAAAAAAAAAGAAACTTGAGGTTTTTGACAAAATTTGGTTTATTTTAAAAAATTAAAATGGAACAAGCCTAAAATTAGACTTTTGCACTATTTTTAGAGCCTACAAAATATATGTTCTGGGCTTCCCTGGTGGCGCAGTGGTTGAGAATCTGCCTGCTAATGCAGGGGACATGGGTTCGAGCCCTGGTCTGGGAGGATCCCACATGCCACGGAGCAACTAGGCCCGTGAGCCACAACTACTGAGCCTGCACGTCTGGAGCCTGTGCTCCGCAACAAGAGAGGCCGCGATAGTGAGAGACCCGCGCACCGTGATGAAGAGTGGCCCCCGCTTGCCACAACTAGAGATAGCCCTCGCATAGAAACGAAAGCCCAACACAGCAAAAATAAATAAAAATTAAAAAGAATGTATGTTCTGACTGACAAGGTGTGTGTGCCAGTTCTCTGCCTGATGGAATTTCTCACTTTTAAATCATTTGGGAGAACAGATTTTACTGCTGAGTGAAAATGATACCTAATGTGATCAATAAGATGCTCTCGAAGGAGCAGAAATCTTTTTTAATAACTTTTCTTACTACAAGGATATTATTTCATAAGCTATTCCTCTAGCATTCCAATTGGTAGAAGCCTGAAACAATTGCCACTGTCCCCAAAACATGGGATAGCAGGTTAGTTACTGGTGGCCTCTAGCATTTATTAGTCTAATGCTCATTTATCCAACATCACTAAAAGATGTGTTTTTGGATAAAAGTTTTGCAAACAACTGAAAGCTATACTTTCAATACAACAACTAAACTTGGTTAACTATTTGCATGGATACCTTACAAATGAATTTTATATTTCTCTACTTTATTAAATAAAACAATCTCAAATGTTGTGGTCAGGTAAAATTTAGAATGTTTTCACGGGTGTGATGAGTGAAAGCCTATTTGCCCCTACACTGAATGTCTCCAGATTGCTGTGCTTAGAATTATCATGTTTGGTCCTTTTACTTGTTTAGGCATTTATCTCTGGTAAGTCAGTTTTCAGCTTGTGCTTTTCAACTTGTCATTTCATCTGCCTCCATCCTTGCTGTATCCCTTGCTGTTACTCTTGAGGTTCGCTTAGAATAGAATGACTGATTTTGGTCTGCCCTGTTCTTTCCAGGTTTTAGTACTGAAAGTCCACATCCTGGGAAACTCTTCAACTTAGGATATCAGATGCAGTTGGTCACTATACTTATAGGCTGCTACCTAGTACAACTGAGATTTACAGCATGTTAGAAATCATAGTAAAGGAGAAGTGAATAGAATATGAATAAGAGACCAAGGGCCTCCTTAGCAAATAATTAACGAGTTTTTTGGGGTTATTTTTTGGTACGCGGGCCTCTCACTGCTGTGGCCTTTCCCATTGCGGAACACAGGCTCCGGACGCGCAGGCTCAGTGGCCATAGCTCACGGGCCCAGTCGCTCCGCGGCATGTGGGATCCTCCCGGACCGGGGCATGAACCCATGTCCCCTGCATCGGCAGGCAGACTCTCAACCACTGCGCCACCAGGGAAGTCCAATTAACGAGTTTTGTCACATGTATTGTCACTGTAATTTTAAGGCCAGTTTTTCTTTCCATATGTATCCTCAGCTTGTTTCTGGGTTGCTGAGGTTATACCAAATATATTACTTTTCCCTTTAGGTGGGGGAGCTGTGGCCCACACTACTTCAACTCACTCCAAATAGTTAGATTCTGCTAGCAATTGCTCAGATGTGCCCAGATGATGTCTACACAGTGACAAACAACTTGTTTAATAAGATTTCAGAAAAAATCAGCCCTGCTATTTCGACAACATGGATAAACTTGGAGGACATTATGCTAGTGCAGTAAACCAATCACAGAAAGACAAGTACTGCATGTTTACAATTATATGAGGTACCTAAAACAGTGAAACTCATATAAGCAGAGAATAGAGCTATGGGGGATGGGGGAAATGGGGAGTTACTCAGTTGATATAAAGTTTTCATTATGCAAGATGAATTAATTTAAGAGACCTGCTAAACAACATAGATCCTACAGTCATCAATTCTGTATTGTTCGCTTAAAACTTTGTTAAGAGGGTAGCTCTCATACTGTGCCCTAACAACAAAACAAAACAAAGCAAAAAGAAACCAAAGAAGCACAAGGAGACTATTGGGGTTGTCTATTACCTTGATTGTGGTGATGGTTTCACAGATGTTTGTGTAAGTCCAAACTCATCACATTGTATACATTAACTATGTGCAGTTTTTAGTACATCAATGTATACCTCAATAAAGCTATTCAAAACAAAGAAAAAATAAATTTAAAAAGAAAGAAAAAGAAAAAATTCAGTCCACCCAAGTGATTGCATCTCTGTTTGTTGTCCTGTGTAGCTGAGAGCTCATAAACAATTCAAAAAGGTTGGACGTACATCTTACAAGCATGACTATGGTTTCCACAAATGTTTCTCTTGGGTAAAATGAGTGACTGTATGTGTACACATCAGCAGTAATGGAAAAACCTCATGGGTTCTTGCCTGGCCTGGATATGAATATTGACTCTGGGACTGCTTAACTGAGAAGCCTTAGGAATATTACTTAAAATCTTTTGGACTTAGCCTTTGAAATCCTCCCAGGTCATAAGGACTAAATGAGGAAACATATGGGAAAAGGCATGGAGGGCTGCTGTCCTGTGCTCCCTTGCACCTATCCTTTTCCTCTCCTACTACTTGTGTCATTAAAGATTCTGTTTTACATGGCTCCAGCCACCCTGGCTTCCTTATTTTCCTTGAACACATCAAGGACACTACTTCCTCAGAACCTGTTGTTTCTTCAGCTTGGAATGATTTTCCTTCAGAAATCTACATGACTCACTCTCTCATACATGTCATAAATCTGCTCACAATTCACCTTATTCAGTGGTCTTCCCTAAGCACTCTCTCCATAGTGCTTTTCACATGATATTTTATATGTAGTACACACATACATGTATGGAGTCATGTACATATTTTTGTCTATTGTTTTTCCCTATTGACTTTTTCTATCTTTTTATCTTTTGTTTTGTTTTGTTTTTTGATTAGTGTATTGCAGTGCCTAGAATTTTTCCATGCACATAAGTAGACACTCATTTAGTCTTTGTTAGATGAATGATGAATGGATGTACACATGAAAGTTTTTATCATAAATTGATGTTGAGTTTTGTCAAATGCTTTTTTTCTGCATTTATTGAGATGATGATGTCATTTAATTTTTTCCTTTTGTCTATGTGGTGAATCACATTGATTTAATTATGGATATTGAGCATCATCAAGCATCACTTGAACATCATGTATGATTCTTTTTATGTATTGCTGAATTTGGTTTGAAAATATTTTGTTGAGGACTTTTGCATCTATGTTCATCAGAGATATTAGCCTGTAATTTTCTTTTTTGTAGTGTCTTTGTCTGGTTTTAGTGTCAGAGTAATACTGACCTCATAGAATGAGTTTGGAAGTGATCCCTCCTCTTCAGCTTTTCAGAATAGTTTGAGAAGCATAGGTATTAACTCTTCTTTAAGTGTTTGGTAGAATTCCCCTATGAAGCTGTCTGGTCCTGGACTTCTGTTTGTTGGGAGTTTTTGAATGTATGAATAGAGGTTTCAAGATAAATTTACCTATGGAGTAAACCCTATATACTAGTGTAGTTGAGGGAAATCTCCATCTTTGCACTTGCATTTGGAATGTTGATACAGAAATTACAAGCAAAGATGAGCAAAGAGGCAGGCATGGGATTCAGCAGTGATTCTGCCTTTTTCTACTCATAAACCTTTCACAAGTCATATTGCCTGGTCTAAATCTCAGCCTAACCTGACTATAGGAAGACAAGTGCCTGCTTGGCTTATCTCACAGAACTGCTATGTGGACCATCTAAGACAATGAATGTAAAAATGCCTTGACAACTTAAAGTTCTACTTAAAAAGATTGTTCACATATGAAAATTGAAAACATTATATGTTTAAACTAGAGTCCTCTAAACTGGGGTAGATATGATTGAAATACTAGAATTTCTCTTTCCAGTTAAATTTTTATTTCATTCTTCTGTAGGCCCTGTTTTTAACGTTTATTTTATGATTTATATTCTATACATATAAAAAGTTGTATTTGTTTATAACTTACAGATGAACAAGCATAAATGTATTTGTGGTGCATGTTCAGATTTTTTTTCCTGATGAGGTGTGCAAACAAAAAACCTCAGAGAGCAAAGTGTTATTTATTTAATACAGGCACAACTATACAGAAGTCAATATGTACCTGACATTATTCTAAACACTTTACAAATATTGGCTTTTAGAATATGAATGGAAAAACATAATTTTAAAATAGAATTTCTCCTAGACCAGGCATTCTCAATGAGGATTAGGATATTGCTCTTAAGGGGGTGAAAATTGGTTCTTGGTGGGAGAGGGAGAAGATCTTGCTCTTTTTATGTGTAAAACACAAGTATACATTAAGTACATAAACATATACAGTATATCTGTGATATTGACATATAATGGGGATCAATTAGGAAAATAATGTCTAGAAAATATCCTTGGGGTTGTTAATGAAAAAATAAAAATAAGAGATTGATAAACACAGTCTTAAAAACTGAAGTGAATCATATGTAAATTATTAAATATACTAATGTAATTACGTGTCTGGGGCCTCTGGGTCCCACAAGTCCATATGGTAGACACTACTGGTTTGCCTACCCTATTTTTAAAAAAAGTTTGAGCATGGATTGTAGCATTTATATATGTATGTAAAACATGCATGAAAAAATATTTAAACCATGAGATTAAAAATAAGTAGAAATTCCATTTTTCAAATTTCCATACCATCTTGTGAAGCTCATGTTGGAGACCACTGCGTTAGACAAAATTATCCTCCAATATCAAAAAAAAAAACCAAAAAACAACTGAAATGATCTAGGTTGCTTTCAAAATGTGGAGCTAATGTTGGAGACCATTGCCTTAAACAAAATTATCCTCTGATTAAAAAACAAAAACAAAACTGAAGTGATATAGGTTATTTTCAAAAGGTAATATGACTCAAGAAAGTTAGGCAGAAGCATTTAAAATGGAGCCAAACTATGTGTGGATGCTTCAAAGTTACCCAATATGTACAACAGAGGAATTCTAGTTTGTGAGTTACTTGGAAGAAGGGAAGGACAAAGATAAGATATGAAAAATATTTACTTGTGTGTCAACACATAAAACCACTCCAAAATGGCAAGTACCACTGGCCTGGATAATATGCTGCATTTATCAGTGATTTTTTTAGGCTTTTGAAATGCTTGTACATATATAATCTCATTGGATCTCTACAACAACTTTGTGAAGTAAGTTTTATTTCTTTTACAAATGAGGAAAATGTTGCTTTGGAAAGTTAAGTGAGGGAATCCAAATCTCATTCTTTTAGCTTCAAAATGTTGTTGTCCCTCCCAGTAAGAGCAAACATTTAAAATATTTTCTCTCTTGAGCATGTATCATAACACTTTAACATCAATATTCGTGTTATACTCACTGAAAACATATATTTTTATTATAATTTAGAATATTTACTCCTTTCTGCCATTCATTTTAATAGTTCAACACAGTATTTTTTATACAGTAGCAATAATATTATAATAGAATTATCACTAATTTGAACACTTTTCCTTGAGGTGTGTTAAAATGATCCATAATTTTAATTTAAAAAGTCCACTAAAAATGTGAACTTTTTAACTAAAACCAGACCATTGTTGCCATTTCATGTCTGTTTTTTAGAAAATGCCTGATCTGGACTCCACTGTGTCTGAGGGATTTGGTCCCTAACAGGTAAGTGAAATTGAAATCTCTGCCTCAACACTAAGGCAGTGACAAGGTGGCTTGTTGAATGAATTCTCTGATCAGGTGTTTCTATTTTAACTGAGTTTTTTTTTTTTTTAAATAATTGGGAGATTAATTGAAGAGAATCAAAATACCATTATGTGTTGAGTCATTTAATACTGTACTTGGTCTGTGAATCTGGCATTATCCACGTAAGTAGTGGTCACCATTGTCCAGGAGCCATTACACAGGTGGCTGCAGTTTCTAGTTTTTCTATTGTTAATTAGTGTTTATAATCCTGAAGCTCAAACAGGTATGGGATTTCTTCCCCTTTTAGAATGGAAATTCCTTGCAGCAAAGACACATATCTTATTTGTCTGACAGTCTCAGTACATATCTATATTCGTTTGCTAGGGCTGCCATAATAAAGTATCACAGACTGAGTGTCTTAAAGAACAGAAATGTATTTTTCCAGTTCTGGAGGCTAGAAGTCCAAGATCAAGGTGTCCGCAGTATTAGTTTCTTCTGAGGCTATTCTCTTTGTAATGTAAATGGACATCTTCTCCCTGTGTCATTACATGGCCTTTCTCTGTGTGTGTCTGTGTCCATTTATATGGATATTAATCATATTGGACTAAGGGCGACTGTAAAAACCTCATTAAATCTTAATTTCCTTCTTAAAGATCCTATCTCCAAATACAGTCATATTCTGTGTTCCTGGTGGTTAGGGTTTTAACATATCAGTTGAATTGTTTCTCAATAATTCAATGTATAGCAGTACCATAGTACCTGGTTTATGGTGCACTCTTCTGTAAGTGGGCATTGATTGAATTACAATCTTATACAAAACACTAAAGAATAGCAGAGGGAACTATTTTCATTTTTCTTCAATAAGCCTAATTCCTGAAACATAATATATATGCATAAAATGTACATTTTATAAATATTCAGCTTGATCAGTTCTGAAAACATAGGCAAACCGATGTGACTACCACCACAAGTCAAAATATAAAATATTACTAGTTCCTTTCTGACTCTGCCAATAAATAATTCTTTCCTCCTCACCACCATCCTGACGTGACAGCATAAATTAGTTTTACCTGTTTTTGTACTTTATAAAAATGAAATCATAAAGTCTATATTCCTTTTCATTGACTTCATACCATAGTATGTTTCTGAGATTCATTCATATTGGTGCATGCAGTAGGAATTTATTCATTTCTATTACTATATAGTATTTTATATTATGAATATACCATTATATATTTTGTCTATCTACTCATTATAAATAGTAGGGTAGTTTCCAGTTTGAGGCTACTATGAATAATGTCTACTACATACATTACTATATATGACCTTTTTAAAACATATATGCCCACAACATATTCAACATATACCTAAGAGAAAAATGCTGAAACATGGTATTTTTATGCTTAGTCTTGTAGATAACTCTATCTTTAAAAAATTTCCACTAGCAATATATGAGAGTTCCAGGAGCTCCATATATCCTTAACAGCACTTGGTATTGTCAATGTCTTTACTAGCAGGTATGCAATATCTCATTGTGGTTTTTGTTAGCATTTCTCAGATGAGTGCCTTTTCATATATTTACTAAAATTGAATATCTTTCGTGAAGTATCTGTTCAACTCTTTCACCCATTTTTAATGATCTTTTTTCTTAGCAAGTTGTAGGGGTTTTGTATATTTGAGATGTTAGTCTTTTGTTAACCGTATATCTTGCAAATTTCTTCCCTCACTATTTGATTAGATTTATTTTAATAGCTTTATTGAGCTATAATGGGCATACAATAAACTGCACAATTTTAAAGTACACAATTTGAAATATGTATACAATAGTGCAAATATTGCTGCAATCAAGATTCCTCATGTCCCTTGGTAATCCCTCCCTCCTGCTACTTCTTGCCCTTTTCAGACTATATATTTTCTTTTATCTTCCACCTCACTAATTTTTTGTTAAGTGGGTTTAATCTGCTGTTAACCATGGTGCTACTAACATTTTGAACTGAATAATTCTTTGTTCGGGGTGATGCCCTGTGTAGTAAAGGGTATTCAATAGCATCTCTAGCTGCTACCCACAAGATGCCAGTAGCATCTCCCAGGGGGTACAAGCCAGATTGTCTCCAGACATTGCCATACATCATCTTGTGTCAAAATCATACCTGGTTGAAAAACACAAAACATCCATTGGGTTCATAATTTTAGTTATTACGTTGTTATATTTTAGAATTTCATGCAATTCCCTCTATTTTTATACTTTCCAGTTCTCTCCTCATTCTATTTTTTAATCTCTATTTCATTAACATATAATAAATTATAAAATACATGTCTGAAAACTCTAATATCAAGATCTCCAGTGATTCTTTTCCTATTTTATCTTTGTTTTTCAGTCAAATCTTAATCTACCTACCTGTCCATTTACCTTTCATTTCTAATTGGAGGCAGATATTCTTAATCTGATCATACTAAAATAGCTGAAGTTTAGCTTCAGTTATCGGGAGGGCAGGCTTACTTCACCTTCACTCTTCTAGAGAGCAGCCCTTCAAGGTATTAAGGAAAAAATTCTGGTATTTAACAGGAACCCTTTATTTTGGTGGGTCCTGAACTTCACTCTTTGCCTCCCAGGTCTTTGACACTGGCCCATTCATGCTCAACTTTTCAGCTTCATAGCTTCTTATTTAAGAATAGTCAATTATCTCATGGAGGAAAGCAGCACCAAACACAGGCTTACCTCTTTTGGCTTTACTTCTCTTCCAGATTTGGGTCTCTCAATTCCTCACTGCCTTGTGAGCTCTGTGTGCCTTCAAACAGATGTTTTAATGTATTTTAAAGTTTTTGCTAGTTGTTCTCAGAGAGCTGGTTATTTCAAAACAACCTAGATAGCCATTGCCAGAAACCTACCTTTTACATTTTCTTTGTTAAAATCTATCTGCAGGAAGCTGGAATGCTCTAAGACTTGGATATATATTTTGCTGGATATCCAAGTCGGAGAGTCAGACCAAGTTGAAGGCACAAAGATCTCACTGTAGGAGCTACATTATAAAATTACAGTATCTATTTTTTTTTTCCTTTTCTGTACATCTGTCCTAGGTGATCAGTTTTAGTTCACAGCGTTACTTTGTTTGTCTTTTATTTTTCAAAAGTGTTAAATGATAACGGCAACAAGAAAAAAATTCAAACACAAAATAAGAAAACAGTTTAATAACTTTCCCCCAAATCTTTATCACCCGATTCCCCTGACATAAACGATATTAATAGGTATAACATTCTAACTTTTCCTTACATTTATACACACATATACATGTGCCCCCTACACACCAACCACAAGTACAAAGAATTTCTGACTTGCTTATTTTTACAAAGCATAGCTTATATAAGTGTTAGTTTATATTTAAATTTTCTTTTCTCGAATAAAAGTACTTACGTGTCGTAAACAACTTTCCAGACCAGTGCATGAGGGTCTAGTTCCTTGTTTTTAAGAACTGCATAGTGTTATATGGTATAGACATAGCACATATTTTTTTCAACTATTTTCATATTGAAGGGCAATTAGTTTATGTCCATGTCTCTGTCTGGATGATGCTATAATGCCCACTTATACACATAAATCTATAGAAAAGACTTACCACAGTAGGATTACTGAGTCAAAGGATCTGAGTACTATATTGGGTTGGCCAAAAAGTTTGTTTGGGTTTTTCCATAACATCTTAGAGGAAATCCCGAACGAACTTTTTGGCCACCCCCAATAAGTGTAATGCATGTTGTTCCATCACTATGCAAAAAGTCTTCATCAATTAACATTATCATTATCATTATTTGTGAACCTGCAATTCTCCAAATTTTCAGTTGTATAGGCCATTTTTTAAATTTCAGGCAATCTGAGGATTAAAATTGTCTCTTTTGTCTTATTTTGCATCTCTCTGACCAATAGAAAACCACTGGGAACTGATTATGCATATATAGCCAAGTTTTTAAAATCAATACTATGATCCCTGGTAATAATACAAAGTCAAAAATATGTACTCTAAAGTGCCAAGAAAATGGCAGGGTGATTTCAGTATAAATCTATAGAGAGATCATTAGAATGTCAAAATGAAAAAGTTTAAAGTCCATACATGCTGAATGTACTGACATCTGAGACTGGCTTATACTGTCAAGTTGAGAGAGAATGAAAGACTGTCAAGGGATGTTTGTGAAGATCAAGCTGGAGAGTCAGGCCAAGTTGAAGGCACAAAGATCTCCTTGTAGGAGCTACATTATAAAATTATGAGATTAAGATGAAATCAAATGTTTCTCTCTATTAGGAATTTATTCAGTGTAATATTATAATTTTAGAATTTCATCTGTCATTCATCTGAAGTGAACAACATTCTCAGACTGAAATTTGAGGAGACTCTAGGGGAATTTTATCTGGTCTTATGCATACTGGACCTCTGAACTTTTTCTTTAATTATCAGGTAGCATCCACCCAAAGTAGCTATCTATTTATAATAATGCCAAGGGAATGGCTTCTGTGCTAGACAGGTAGGAATTTTCTTTAGGGCTCATGATATTTTTATCTGACAAGTTGGTGTAAGAGAATGGCTGTACTTTGTTTTATGGCCTTTACTTTTTTTATCTTTACTTAAGCATTTCTTTAAACATCAAATTATTGATTACTCCTCTTTCTTACATATTTTTACACTTTCCTTATCAACTGGAATCCTAACGTCAGCATTCAAACTTTCTCAAGTCTCTCTAACCATGAGCAAAATAAATGAAGAAACTCCTAAATCACATCTGCCTCTAACTCCTGATCTCTCCTACTCTCCTTCAACAAATGAACTTAAAGGTGGTCTCTACTTCCACTTCCTCCTCTTCCGTTCAGTTCTCAGCCTACTCCAGTCCAGCTTCGCCCTCTTCAAAGAGTTGACACTAAGATCACCACAATCATCCTCCTCAAGCTACTGCTGTCTCTTAGCAGAAGTACAGAAACAAACTCCTGAGTTTCTCACTCCCATTCCTGCCTCTTTCCCCTCTTATGCAATGTAGCCAGAATAATATTTCTAAAACAAACACCTGATTATGTTATTTTCTTATGAAATATTTTCAAAGGCTTTCCATTTTTCTTAGGATAAAGACTCCAATCCTCCAACTGTTCTACAAGGCCCAGCACAGTCTGGTTCCGGCCTCTTCTTAGGCCTCATTTATTCCACATTCTTCATACTGGCTGCCAGCATACCATTCTCCCTCCACCAGAGTCTTGGTACATGCTTTCCCTCTACCTCTAATGCTTTTCTCTCTGGTCTAAGTCTTGTTAATTCCTACTGGTTCTTCAGATCTCAGTTTGAGTATTCTCTCCTCAGGAACCCTGTCTAATTCCTAGATCCAGTCACATCCCCTTTAGGTACCCTCTTCGCAACGTGGACCTGTCCTTCATGCCATTCATCACAGTTAGGAATTGCACATTACTTGGTGTAATTGTCCTGTGTTTTCTGTATATGTGCTGTGAGCATCCTGAAGACAGGATACATGTCAACTTTTACTCTCTAATGTGTCCCTGGTACCTTGTCATACTTGCACATGACAAGTACTGAACTACTACTGAACTACTAAATCTTCTTCAACTCATTTTTATGGAAGCTTTGTTTCTCCCAATATACTCTGAAAAAAATATTCATAGCTGTCATGTGCTGGAGCTCTCCATCTAAGCTTTCTTTCCTTTCTATTCCTCTCAGGAATTTATTGAGATATGTATCAAAAATATCTACCGTACATGATTGTAGTAGATGGCATTAAAGCCACCTCCCCCCTTTTTTTATGTTTCCCTGTACCTACTTGCAGTTCCATGTGACTTTGTATTTCTTTCCATTAGAAAGCCAGAGTAAATTTCCTCCCCCTTAATTTTAGGTTCAGACTTTCTTTGGCTGTTGGGATATTAGCTGACGTCATAATCAGAAATCTGGACAGCCCTATTATAATTGGGCTTACTCTTTTGCATTATTGCCATCACCATGACAAGGGTATGCCCAGAATGGCTGCTAATTTCATGAGGAAAATGAGAGGCAGTTTGACAGTCATCTTCAAATTCAAATGACCCAGCTAGACCAGCCAACCCTCAGAACACCTACTCAATACTTGTTACATTGCCTCTGAGATTGTTGTGGTTGTTTGCTATTCAGCATTACTGTACCACAGTTAAATGACACAAGGTGTTGGGGAGATTAAATGAGATATGGATGCAAAACATTTGAAGTAGAGCCTGTTTTTCCCCTGCATTTTCCTCCAGGTGAATTTGTATGAAAATGATACACTCTTTCCAGCTTTGCATTTTTGTAGACAATATTCAGCTGAAACCTCAATAGGTCTTGGTCGTATGAGACAGAAAGCTAGCTCCCGTTGGACAGAGCCAAAGGCAGGGAATTGTGATGGTATAGGAAGAAGCTGCTATTTACTGAGCACCAGCTCTTCTTGGAGTTTCATTGATCATTTTATGGTGTATTTACCTGCACTTTCATTTCATTTCTTCTGTTATCTTTTTATTTTCTTTTTCTTTCTTTGAGTTTACACTGTTTCTGTTTTTACTACTAACTTCTTGAGTTGAAGAATCCCATTTATAATTTTAATCTTTCTTATTTTCTTGTATGAACATTAATGGCTACAGATACCCTCTACCTCCTTCCCCACACCGACCCTCTCAACAAGGATCACTTTTCTCAGAACACATAGCTATTAAGCTGGAGCATCAGGACTGAAACTCACATTACTACAGTGCCTAGCATTGTGTCTGACAAATACCAGGCACTCAAATGGTTGATGATTAAATGCCTAAATAAAATGAATGAAATAAGAAGCATTTTCATTCTTTGGCATTGCTATCAATGCCAATTGAAGAGGTGGGAGTAGCAAGGTTCTTTCTTTCTTCGCTTTACAGTTGAAGGGCACTCTCAAGAGGTAGAGATGTCTTGGACATTTCTGAATTTGAGACACCCAGAGGAGACATGATTAACCCTGGAAGCTGCCTCAGTCAATGCAAAACAGTCTGAAATGTGATACTGGCATTATAGCTCTGTAATTTATCATTCAAGTACCTTGCAAATGTTATACATTTCTTTTCCAAATCATCCCAATCCTTCATCTATCCTGTTGTCACGTTTAGAACAAAGCAAATGTTAACAGAGGAAGAGGCAGCCAGAATTTTAATCCAGATTTAAATATTAGCTGCATCTCAGATAATGTACAAAGAGCTTTGTAGAAAAAACATGTCTATTACCTGTATTTTTTCAAGAGAGAGGGGTGAAAAAAATCTTACTTCAGTTACACAAAATGTGTTAAATTATTCAGTTGAGAAATCAGATTTTGATTTCCAAAACAAATATTTTATTTAAATCTCTGGTAGAAGTGTGAACATTTATAGTACTATTTGAAATTACTGTTCCACTTCCTAACTTGTCTCAATGATTTTTATCTCATCCTCATACCATCATTACATAGCACAACATTCAGACTGATGCTGTTAAAATATAGCTAAAACTGCATCCATCCTCTGCTCAACCCATCCTATGAGAGTAAGAGCCCAAATTCTAACAATGGCCACAAGGTCCTACAGTATCTGTCCCCTCTTCCTAGCTTGCTGACCTTACTTCCTATGACCACCCCCAGCTCCTTGGCTAAACCTACTCCAGCCATACTGGCCTCAGTTTTGTTCCTTGGACATACCTGGTGGGCCTTCCTTTGATCCCTTAGTTCTAGCTGTTTTCTATGCCTTCAATGCTCTTCCCCTTGAAAGTCTCACAGCTTGCACTCTCTCTCTTCCATCTAGCCTAAGTCAAATGCCATCCTCCCGGTGACCTTCCCTGAATAATCCATTTATAATTGAAACCTGTCTTTCCTGACCCTACCTTGGCACTTTTGAATCCCCTTTCCATTTTCTATTTTTCTCGAGAGCATTTATTACCATCTAATATGCTAAAGAGATACACATACACACACTTTTTTAAAATTATTATTTTATTTATTATCTGAATGTCCCCCAACAATGGTAGCTTCGTGGGTTTTGTTTTATTTTATTCCTAATGTATCTTCAATTCCTAGAGCATTGCCTGGCACCAGTAGGCAGTTGACAAATACTGGACAATGAATAAGTGAATGAATGAGTAAAAAATACCACTTATTGAATCTTTACCATGAAAGACACATTTCTGTGCACTTTACATGTTAATTCATTTGGTCTGATGAGTTAGGTCCTCATGTATTCCTCATGTTAAAGTTGAGGAAAAGGAAGAACATAGAAATTACATAACTGTTGCAGGACATATTATGGAATTTTAAAGTAAGCTCTCTGTTCAAAATAATTGACAAATTTTCCTATTGGGTCCTGAACAAAGAACCATTATTTCAGCTTTGCATTCAAGCCTCCCTGAAATCTGACCTCTTATCGTCTTCCCAGATAATTGACTGATTTTCCCCTTTCCAATTATACTGAAAGTTCCCACAGGGGAGGAAAAAGGATAATTATAATAAGAGGAAGAAGACCTAGTGTAATGATCGTTGAGCTCTTAATGTATACCAGGTACCACACAAATCTGATACATGCACCATCTTATTAAACGTTAACCACAACCCACGTGAGAAGCTAAGGCTTAGAGAAGTTAAGTCATTCTTCTAAGATCACACAGGTAGTCAAGTACCAACTCTCTAATTTGTCCTGGGCTCTCAAAGTTCTGTATGTAGAAGTCTCAACATAGAGGATGCAACACAGCTTGGGTGCTCTGGTCAGGGTATTGCAGGGCTGGAATAAAATAAAGGTATTATCTGGGCTGTATTCCTTTCTGGAGGCTCCTGAGAAAAATCACTTCTGAGCTCATTCAGGTGGTTGAAATGATTATTATTGTAAGACTGAGTTCTGCATTTCCTTGCTGATTGTTAGCTGGGGGTCCTGGCATCCTCCATCTTCAAAGCCAGCAATCACAATTAGCAATCACACTTCAAATTCTTCTCATGATTGGAATCTCTGATTTCCTCTTTTTCTGACCTCTACATACATATTTAAAAACCTCGTATGATAAAGTCAGGTTCACTCATATAATTTCCCTATCTTAAGGTCAACTGATTTTAGAGCTTAATTACATCTGCAAAATTATTTTTGCCATATAATGGACCATAACTATTGTAATGATAGTTCATCATATTCATAGGCCTGGGGATTGTATAGGGGTGGTAATATTGAAGGACATCTTAGAATTTCTGCCTCCCTCCCACTGACACCACATTCCCTTTATTTTGCCTCAAACATCTACCCATTCTCTTGCTAATTACTCTGTCTCTTTCTTGGAAAGAGGCCAGCATACATATATGGATCCAGCCCACACTCAAAGAAGGTTTGTCACTGACCTTGAACCCTCTCTTCCATATTATTCTTCAGGTCCTGAAGGTAAGGCATAGAAGAAGGCAAGAACAAAGATAGAAGGTTTTGCTTGTCATGTATGTTGATTTCCTATGGCTGCCATAACAAATTGTTACAAATGTAGTGGTTTAGAACAACACAGACATTTATCTTACAGTTCTTTAGATCAGAGGTTTGACATGAGTTTCACTGAGCTAAATGCAAGATATCTGCAGGGCTACATTCCTTTCTGAAAGCTTTATGGGAAAATCTGTTTCTTGCCTTTTCCACCTTCTAGATGCTGCCTATATTCCTGGGTTCATTGCCCCATTTCCCCCACCTTCAAAGCCAGCAATGTTTCATCTCTCTGATCCTTCTTCATCATCAGTCTCTCTATAACTACACCTGGAAAAGGTTCTCCACTTGTAAGGACACACTTGTTTAGTTTGGATAATCCAGAATAATATCAATGTCTATACCTGTAATCATATCTGCAAAGTCCCTTTTGCCATGTGAGATAACTTTCACAGGTTCAGTGTTATGATGTGAGTATCTTTGGGGAGGGTGTGCATTATTCTTCACACCACATCAGGTTAAAAAGTTTGGGCTTTCTTCTGAAGGTGAGTAGAGTCCTTGAAGGTGTTGTAGCACAAAGTGGCTAAGACATATTTGCATATTAGAAAGATTCCTCAGCTCTAGGTTTCAAACTATGATAGGGGAATTGTCATGTTAACCAATAACAGCTAACTTTGTGTGGACTACTAACCACATCTCTGGCGCCATTTGAAGCACTTTGAAGCACTTTGAAACCCTTAATTCATTTAACCCTTATAAATTAGATAAAATATATGCATGAGAATTTTAATAACCTTGCCCAAGATTTTATAAGTAGCAAGTACAGAGCCAGGATTCAGTCCAGGCACTCTGGCTTCCACAGCCAATGTTCTAACCACTTCGTGCAACTGCCCTTAACAGTGCAGAGAGTATCTCATCCCAGACTTTGAAAGGAGAAAGCCTGGGCAGGCATAGTGGTGCAGGAATGCTTTATAGATGCAGTGGGACATTCAAAGAGGACATAAAGAAGAGGGAGGATTTGAGAGTGTAGAGAGGAATGGAGAAAGACTCCTGATAAATACTTTAACTATAGTCAAATCTATGTCCTCCCTTTTCTCTAAAATAGGATCCTTGGCCCCTATAATTGCTTGACTCCTTTAAATGTTTGAAAGAGAGAATCAGGGGCACTGCAGAACAATATGTGCTGATGGGTGTAGTCTTTCTCTTTGATTGCTACTTTGCAAGTTTCACAAATAACTAACCACCTGAGAGCTGCCTCATGCTGAATTCCATTTTGATTTTTTTCATCTCTTTTGATTCTCATATCTTCATGCCAAAATTGTATTTTTCCAAAGATGTTTTCAAAAGTGTTTTTGTTCTGACTTAATAGGCTCAGTTTTCAATGTTTGGGCTGAAATTGAGGAGGTGCTTTATGAAAAGTGAATGCATTTGAATGGTGAAGTTTCCTGTGAACAGAAATACAACATTGTTCTACTCTGAAGTTCCTAAGAGCCAGCCTCTGTTATTTTATTTCTAGATTTCCTTCCAACTTCTTTAAAACTTTTCAAAATGACATCAAACAGCCTTCCTTTTGCTATGAAATAGAGAAAGCCCTTTCATCTGTAGGTAGGCTGATGGTGTGAGGATTATCAAGCAGGGACAACCAGAGCTATTGTTCTTGATAAATATATTAACTTTAAAAAAAGGAAACCTTCCTTTCCAGCTACTCACTGTGAAATATTGCTTTTATATCGCTAATCCTTAAAATAAGACATGGTCACAGAAAAAGGAAGCCCATCAAAAACAAGCCAGTGGATCATCATGTACACTTCCTTCAAGAATGGAACAATCATGGCAAAAGAGAGAGAAAAGAAAGAAGCATTTATTGATCACATACTTTGTGCTACGAAAAGCACTGTTACTTAATGTACCTTAAGTAATTTGGTCTTTTGAAAGTCCTCTGACAAAACTGCTCTTATCATCATTCAACAGATGAAGAAACTGAGAGACAGAGAAAGTAGACAATTTATTCAAAAGTTTTGTGAGTGACATGGCCAGAGTTTGAATATGTATTTCTTGCAGTAATAAATCACATCATTTAACTTGTCAACTTAGTATTGTTCTGAGAGATGATTATTTATGACAGTTTCTGCTTCTAGTCAGAGATATAAGAGAAATAGAAGTTTAGTAAATTTGTGCAGAGGGAAAAATAATCACTTACTGACATCAAACGTGTGTTGAATAATGTAGCCCTGGATCTATAATTTAAAGCATAACTTAGTAAAATGCTATATGGATTCCTTCTTTCAAAAAATTTTTTTTTTTAATTTTAGGTTAAAAACTACCATTTCGGACTTCCTTGGTGGCGCAATGGTTGAGAGTTCGCCTGCCGATGCAGGGGACATGGGTTTGTGCCCCGGTCCGGGAAGATCCCATATGCCGTGGAGCGGCTAGGCCCGTGAGCCATGGCCGCTGAGCCTGCGCGTCCAGAGCCTGTGCTACGCAACGGGAGAGGCCACAACAGTGAGAGACCCGTGTACCTAAAAAAAACAAAAAAACAACAAAAAAAAAAACCCTACCATTTCATGTCTATAGTGGAGTTAATAAGATAACATTTTGTTGGTACTCAATTTTATAGCACAGACAATACTATCTAGTATTTCTTCAGCACTTCTGAATTTGCAAACATTTCCTAATGTGTTATCTTACTGAATTCCCTATCCTTCCATGAGATAGGCATTACTTGAGCTCCTATACTTTTATTAAACTGAGGTTTAGAAGCAGTTCAGCACCATGAGTAAGATAATTCAGTTAATAAATTGTGAAGCCAGAACTAGAACATTGTTCTTCAGATACCAAGACATGATTCTTCAGGCCATGTTAGTCTGACATCCTAATTAATCTATGAATAGAAATAGTGAGTCTTATAAAGAGAAGACTCTGTAGGACAGTCTAGGGCAGTATGACAAATCAGGAGTTTTTCATCCTCCAGCCTTATGAAAATGTTTTCTGTATCTTTCTCCATTTATTAGTCTGATCTCTTGTGGCGTCAACATCAAACTCATACCCCTTCAGAATTGATGTGTATAAACGCTTTCAATGGTATTTCAGTTCAACTTTCTTATACAGCTTTCAGTTTGGTTTATACTTCTCCATACCAATACTCCCTACAGGGTTAGAATTTTCTGCCATGAACATGGACACCCAGAGTCCAAACCACACATGTCTAGGGCAGTTGTGAATCCCACTGCACCAACAAGTAGGACTAAAAGCAGTTAATATAGGTAGAAATCCAAAGGGGAGGCTTGGAGAAGAGAAACCAGAACTAGGTTTTGGAAAATGGGTAACATACAGTGAGATAAGAGGAGGAACATGGTGAGGTTAAAAAAATGGATAGGGGGGACCTTGAAGATGGCGGAAGAGTAAGACGCGGAGATCGCCTTCCTCCCCACGGATACACCAGAAATACATCTACATGTGGAACAACTCCTAGAGAACACCTACTGAAGGCTGGCAGAAGACCTCAGACCTCCCAAAAGGCAAGAAACTCCCCACATACCTGGGTAGGGCAAAAGAAAAAAAGAAAAAACAGAGACAAAAGAATAAGGACGGCACCTGCACCAGTGGGAGGGAGCTGTGAAGGAGGAAAAGTTCCACACACTAGGAAGCCCCTTCGCGGGCGGAGACTGCGGGAGGCGGAGGGGGGAGCTTCGGCACTGTGGAGGAGTGCACAGCAACGGGTGCGGCGGGCAAAACGGGGAGATTCCCGCACAGAGGATCAGTGCCGACCGGCACTCATCAGCCCGAGAGGCTTGTCTGCTCACCCGCCGGGGCGGGCGGGGCTGCGAGCTGAGGCTCGGGTTTCGGTTTCGGACAGAGCGAAGGGAGCGGACTGGGGTTGGCGGCTTGAACATAGCCTGAAGGGGTTAGTGCACCATGGCTATCCAGGAGGGAGTCCGGGAAAAGTCTGCACCTGCCGAAGAGGCAAGAGACGTTTGCTTCCCTCTTTGTTTCCTGGTGCGCGAGGAGAGGGGTTTAAGAGCGCTGCTTAAAGGAACTCCAGAGACGGGCGCGAGCCGCGGCTAAAAGCGCGAACCCCAGAGACGGGCGCGAGCCATGGCTAAAAGGGCAGACCCCCAGAGACGGGCGGGAGATGCTAAGGCTGCTGCTGCCGCCACCAAGGGGCCTGTGTGCGAGCACAGGTCACTCTCCACACCCCTCTTCCGCGGAGCCTGTGCAGCCCGCCACTGCCAGGTTCCCGGGATCCAGGGACAACTTCCCCAGGAGAACGCACGGCGGGCCTCAGGCTGGAGCAACGTCATGCCGGCCTCTGCCGCCGCAGGCCCGCCCCGCACGCAGTGCCCCTCCCTCCCCCCTTCCACCCCCGGCCTGAGTGAGCCGGAGCCCCCGAATCAGCGGCTCCTTTAACCCCGTCCTGTCTGAGCAAAAAACAGACGCCCTCCAGCGACCTACACGCAGAGGCAGGGCCAAATCCAAAGCTGAGCTCCTGTGAGCTGTGAGAACAAAGAAGAGAAAGGGAAATCTCTCCCAGAAGCCTCAGAAGCAGCGGATTAAAGCTCCACAATCAACTTGATATACCCTGCATCTGTGGAATACATGAATAGACAAGGAATGATCCCAAATTGAAGAGGTGGACTTTAGGAGCGAGATCTATGATTTTTTTCCCTTTTCCTCTTTTTGTGAATGTGTACGTGTATGCTTCTGTGTGAGATCTTGTCTGTAGAGTCTTGCTTCCACCATTTGTCCTAGGGCTCTATCCGTCCATGGTTTTTAAAAAAAAATTTTTTTTTCTTAATAATTAATTTTAATTGTAATAACTTTATTATACTTTACCTTCGTTCTTTCTTTCTTTCTTTCCTTCCTTCCTTCCCTCCTTTAGACAACGAATCACCCCAAATTGAGGAGGTGGTCTCTGAGAGCAAGATTTATGATTTTTCCCCCTTTACCTCTTTTTGTGAGGGTGTATGTGTATGCTTCTGTGTAAGATTTTCTCTGTATAGCTTTGCTTCCAACATTTGTCCTAAGGTTCTATCCATCACTTTTTTTTTCTAAATATTTTTTAATTCAATAACTATATTATACTTTATTTTATTTTTACTATATCTTCTTTCTTTCTGTCTTTTTTCTTCTTTCCCTCCCTCCTTCCTTCCTTCCTCCCTCCCTCCCTCCTTTCTTTCCTTCTTTGCTTCTTTCTTCCTTCCTTCCTTTCCTCCTTTCCTTCTTTCTTTCCTCATACTTCTACTGATTCTCTCTACATTTTCTCCCTTTTATTCTGAGCCGTGTGGATGAAAGGATCTTGGTGCTCCAGCCAGGAGTCAGGACTCTGCCTCTGAGGTAGGAGAGCCAACTTCAGGACACTGGTCAACAAGAGACCTCCCAGCTCCACATGATATTAAACAGCGGAAATCTCCCAGAGACCTCCATCTTAACACCAGCACCCAGCTTCACTCAACGACCAGCAAGCCACAGTGCTGGACAACCTATGCCAAACAACTAGCAAAACAGGAACACAACCCCACCCATTAGCAGAGAGGCTGCCTAAAATCATAATAAGGCTACAGACACCCCAAAACACACCACCAGATGTGAACCTGCCCACTAGAGAGACAAGATCCAGCCTCATCCACCACAACACAGGCACTAGTCCCCTCCACCAGGAAGCCTACACAACCCACTGAAACAACCTTAGCCACTGGAGACAGACATCAAAAACAACGGGAACTACGAACGTGCAGCCTGCAAAAAGGAGACCCCAAACACAGTAAGATAAGCAAAATGAGAAGACAGAAAAACACACAGCAGATGAAGGAGCAAGATAAAAATGCACCAGACCTAACAAATGAAGAGGAAATAGGCAGTCTACCTGAAAGAGAATTCAGAATAATGATAGTAAGGATGATCCGAAATCTTGGAAATAGAATGGACAAAATGCAAGAATCAGTTAACAAGGACCTAGAAGAAATAAAGATGAAACAAGCAACGATGAACAACGCAATAAATGAAATTAAAAGTACTCTAGATGGGATCAATAGTAGAATAACTGAGGCAGAAGAACGGATAAGTGACCTGGAAGTTAAAATAGTGGAAATAACTACTGCACAGCAGAATAAAGAAAAAAGAATGGAAAGAAATGAAGACAGTCTCAGAGACCTCTGGGACAACATTAAATGCACCAACAATCGAATTATATGGGTTCCAGAAGAAGAAGAGAAAAAGAAAGGGACTGAGAAAATATTTGAAGAGATTATAGTTGAAAACTTCCCTAATATGGGAAAAGAAATAGTTAATCAAGTCCAGGAAGCACAGAGAGTCCCATACAGGATAAATACAAGGAGAAATACGCCAAGACACATATTAATCAAACTGTCAAAAATTAAATAAAAAGAAAGCATATTAAAAGCAGCAAGGGAAAAACAACAAATAACACACAGGGGAATCTCCATAAGGTTAACAACTGATCTCTCAGCAGAAACCCTACAAGCCAGAAGGGAGTGGCAGGACATACTGAAAGTGATGAAGGAGAAAAACCTGCAACCAAGGCTACTCTACCCAGCAGGGATCTCATTCAGATTTGATGGAGAAATTAAAACCTTTACAGACAAGCAAAAGCTGAGAGAGTTCAGCACCACCAAACCAGCTTTACAACAAATGCTAAAGGAACTTCTCTAGATAAGAAACACAAGAGAAGGAAAAGACCTATAATAACGAACCCAAAACAATTTAGAAAATGGGAATAGGAACATACATATCAATAATTACCTTAAATGTAAATGGATTAATGCTCTCACCAAAAGACACAGATTGGCTGAATGGATACAAAAACAAGACCCTTATATATGCTGTCTACAAGAGACCCACTTCAGACCTAGAGACACATACAGACTGAAAGTAAGGGGATGGAAAAAGATATTCCATGCAAATGGAAACCAAAAGAAAGCTGGAGTAACAATTCTCATATCAGATAAAATAGACTTTAAAATAAGGACTATTAAAAGAGATAAAAAGAAGGACACTACATAATGATCAAGGGATCGATCCAAGAAGAAGATATAACAATTGTAAATATTTATGCACCCAACATAGGAGCACCTCAATACATAAGGCAAATTCTAACAGCCATAAAAGGGGAGATCGACAGTAACACATTCATAGTAGGGGATTTTAACACCCCACTTTCACCCATGGACAGATCATCCAAAATGAAAATAAATAAGGAAACACAAGCTTTAAATGATACATTAAAGAAGATGGCCTTAATTGATATTTATAGGACACTCCATCAAAAAACAACAGAATACACATTTTTCTCAAGTGCTCATGGAACATTCTCCAGGATAGATCATATCTTGGGTCACAAATCAAGCCTTGGTAAATTTAAGAAAATTGAAATTGTATCAAGTATCTTTTCTGACCACAACGCCATGAGACTAGATATCAATTACAGGAAAAGATCTGTAAAAAATACAAACACATGGAGGCTAAACAATACACTACTTAATAATGAAGTGATCACTGAAGAAATCAAAGAGGAAATAAAAAAATACCTAGAAACAAATGACAATGGAGACACAACGACCCAAAACCTATGGGATGCAGCAAAAGCAGTTCTAAGGGGGAAGTTTATAGCAATACAAGCCCACCTTAAGAAGCAGGAAACATCTCGAATAAACAACCTAACCTTGCACCTCAAGCAATTAGAGAAAGAAGAACAAAAAAGCCCCAAAGCTAGCAGAAGGAAAGAAATCATAAAAATCAGATCAGAAATAAATGAAAAAAGAAATGAAGGAAACGATAGCAAAGATCAATAAAACTAAAAGCTGGTTCTTTAAGAAGATAAACAAAATAGATAAACCACTAGCCAGACTCATCAAGAAAAAAAGGGAGAAGACTCAAATCAATAGATTTATTTCTGACACTGCAGAAATAAAAAAAACATGAGAGATTACTACAAGTAACTCTATGCCAATAAAATGGACAATCTGTAAGAAATGGACAAATTTTTAGAAATGCACAACCTGCCAAGACTGAATCAGGAAGAAATAGAAAATATGAACAGACCAATCACAAGCACTGAAATTGAAACTGTGATTAAAAACCTTCCAACAAACGAAAGCCCAGGACCAGATGGCTTCACAGGTGAATTCTATCAAACGTTTAGAGAAGAGCTAACACATATCCTTCTCAAACTCTTCCAGAATATAGCAGAGGGAGGAACACTCGCAAATTCCTTCTACGAGGCCACCATCACCTTGATACCAAAACCAGACAAGGATGTCACAAAGAAAGACAACTACAGGCCAATATCACTGATGAACATAGATACAAAAATCCTCAACAAAATACTAGCAAACAGAATCCAACAGCACATTAAAAGGATCATACACCATGATCAGTGGGGTTTATTCCAGGAATGCAAGGATTCTTCAATATACACAAATCTATCAATGTGATAAACCATATTAACAAATTGAAGGAGAAAAACCATATGATCATCTCAATAGATGCAGAGAAAGCTTTCGACAAAATTCAACACCCATTTATGATAAAAATCACAGCAAGATCCTTTCTGACCCACCTCCTATAGTAATGGAAATAAAAACAAAAATAAACAAATGGGACCTAATGAAACTTCAAAGCTTTTGCACAGCAAAGGAAACCATAAACAAGACCAAAAGACAACCCTCAGAATGGGAGAAAATATTTGCAAATGAAGCAACTGACAAAGGATTAATCTCCAAAATTTACAAGCAGCTCATGCAGCTCAATAACAAAAAAACAAACAACCCAATCCAAAAATGGGCAGAAGACCTAAATAGATATTTCTCCAAAGAAGATATACAGAATGCCAACAAACACATGAAAGAATGCTCAACATCATTAATCATTAGAGAAATGCAAATCAAAACTACAATGAGATATCATCTCACACCAGTCAGAATGGCCATCATCAAAAAATCTAGAAACAATAAATGCTGGAGAGGGTGTGGAGAAAAGGGAACCCTCTTGCACTGCTGGTGGGAATGTGAATTGGTTCAGCCACTATGGAGAACAGTATGGCGGTTCCTTAAAAAACTACAAATAGAATTACCATATGACCCAGCAATCCCACTACTGGGCATATACCCTGAGAAAACCAAAATTCAAAAAGAGTCATGTACCAAAATGTTCATTGCAGCTCTATTTACAATAGCCCGGGGATGGAAACAACCTAAGTGCCCATCATCAGATGAATGGATAAAGAAGATGTGGCACATATATACAATGGAATATTACTCAGCCTTAAAAGGAAACGAAATTGAGCTATTTGTAATGAGATGGATAGACCTAGAGTCTGTCATACAGAGTGAAGTAAGTCAGAAAGAAATAGACAAATACCGTATGCTAACACATATATATGGAATTTAAGAAAAAAAAATGTCATGAAGAATCTAGGGGTAAGACAGAAATAAAGACGCAGACCTACTTGAGAACGGACTTGAGGATATGGGGAGGGGGAAGGGTGAACTTTGACAGGGCGAGAGAGAGTCATGGACATATACACACTAACAAACCTAGTAAGGTAGATAGCTAGTGGGAAGCAGCCTCATGGCACAGGTATATTAGCTCGGTGCTTTGTGACAGCCTGGAGGGGTGGGATATGGAGAGTGGGAGGGAGGGAGACGCAAGAGGGAAGACATATGGGAACATATGTATATGTATAACTGATTCACTTTGTTATAAAGCAGAAACTAACACACCATTGTAAAGCAATTATACCCCAATAAAGATGTTAAAAAAATGGATAGCAATATGAAAGAAATACAGGCTGGGTGAGCACACTGTGTATGAGGGAAAAGATGAGAGGCGAAACATTGTCCATTAAATTCCAAAGTTGCTGCTGCAAACCTATCTCAATTTTAGTTCAGCTCCTGAATTATTTGAAAGTACACACACACACACACACCCACACACCACAGATATAGCTATTAAAGTTCACAGAATCTTCACTTTGCAGTTAGAAACACATGGACACAAGTGGTTTTGGAAGATTTTGTAAAGATATAACTACTCCAAAGGTACAATTTTGTTTTATAATCAAAGCAGTGCAGGAATTTCAAAGTAAATACAATCTTTGTTACGTTACAAAGCTCTGAAGTTACTGTCTTAAAAACTAAAGTAGGGACAGGTTCAGCAAATAGTTGCAAATCTCGGAGGCTTAAAGTTCTGATGTATGACCCCTATCAGTAATGTCCCCAAGAAGTCATACCTGATTGAAGTGGTCCATGGTCTGTTTGACACTTTATTATACATAAGTATAGAGGGGGAAAAGGAAGAGATCTAGCAGTTATTGACCACCTACTAAGTGACAGGAACTAAGTGTTCTTGATATTTTCTGTCATTACATTCTCACAACAGTTCTACATTTAAAATATTTTACACATTTTTATAAGATGACAAAAATGAGAAACAGATTAAATAGCTTTCCCAAGATCAGACACCCAGAATTTTTCAGAAACAGGTCTTAAGTTCAAGTCTGTTAGTTGCCAAAACCATGATATTTACACATTTTCAATTGCATGATATGATTAGCTTATATATAGATCTATATATTGCTTTCACCCTGGAAGATGCATATATAAGTCCAGAAATGGGTATAGCATGACCTCCCTTGATTTATTAATTTGTTCCATTGACGTATCCATGAACTTAGAAGAAAGTGCTAGTTTTCTTTTCATTTTTGCTTAACTTCAGAGATGGAATACACTAGTGTATATACATAATAAGATCTGTCATTTAAATATCATAAAATTAATTCAGAAATTGTCTTTACAAAAAATAACAACAATAAAACTATTTTGTTCCTACTGTGATCAGAATAGGATTTTTAATGAAAAATCACAAATGTCAGTGGGTTAACATAATATTGATACAAATTTATTTTTCTCTTACTTTACAGTCCATATGGATTAGTCAATAACTTTTGTGGGTGGAGAAGGGTTTCTGCCTCATACAGTTTTCTGGGGGGGATCTAGGGTCCTTCCTTATTGGAATTCCCCCATCTTCAGTACACATGATCCAACAGGGAAAAACCATGTGTAAGGCATGTAGGGCACATTAAAACCTAAACCCAGAGGTGGCACACATCATTTCTGGGAATATTACATGAGTCAGAACTGGTCACATGGTCCCACTTTGATTAAAGGAGATGGGGAATGTGATCCTGACTGGGACCTCTTCCCAATAATAATTCTAAACCATGAAAAAAGCCAATTAATTATTTGGTGGTCTGCAAGCCATCTCTTTCACTATCTGCCCTTCTGATCATCAAATATCCAGGCACGCCTGTATTAGGTTTCTATTACTATCTAACAAATTACAACAAATTTAGAGCCATAAAACCACTATCTCAAACTTTCTGTAGGTCAGGAGTTCAAGCATGGCTTAGCTGGGTTCCTTGTTCAGATTCTCAAAAGGCTGCACTCAAGCTGAGGATCAGGGCTCAAGTCTCATCTGGAGGCTCAACTCTGGAAGGGTCTACTTCCTACTTGTCTCAGCACATCAGTGAAATTAATTTGTTGTGGCTATAGGATTCATAGCTGCCTCCTTCTTCAAAGCCAGCAAAAGAGGGAGAGAGACTCTGGAATGTGTAACAAGACAGTATAATATAATATAATAATATAATATAATATGATATAACCATGGAAACATCTCCTCACTATTGCCATATAATGTAATATGATTATGGGAGTGGCGTTTTATCACCTCTGCTATTGGTGATTAATGATTGCTGTTGTTCTATTGATTAGAAGAAAGATATAGATCTTGCTTACACTCCAGGGAAGGAGATTATTAAAGAGTGTGAATACCAGGAGGTGGGAACCATGGGGGCTACCAAACATATTTTGTTCGATCACAGAACACATTCAGCTCTACTCCACTGAAGAAAAAGAAAACATCCCATTTAGTCATTATGTCTAGCTTAAAGTACATGATTTCTGGGTTAGGTATAATTCTTGCCATCTAAACTGAATGTGGCCACTCTGTGTCTAACAACTTAGGAACTAAAAATATGTTATCTTCTCCCACACATATCACAATAATGCAAGACTGAAATAAGTCCAGAATGACCACAATAAAATATTTGTTTCAAAGATTGGAAAACTAAAAGGTCTATAACAGGAGCTGGTCAATAGCAGTTATAGGATCCTGCTGGGTGGAGATTATGAAGATTGTCTGTCCTGGGAGGGGGAAAATTACTTGAGTAAGTACTACTTCTCATCTCTAAGTAAGGGTGAGAATTCCCTAGGCCACCATGGTCTATTGCTCTGGCTCTGCTGGGTTCTTCCTATTCCAGTACATTTTGGACACATTCAAAGTGGTCATGGGCTGTCTTGGGGGATCTCTTTGGTGATAAGTGGATGTTTAAAGGTTTCTATTGGTTTCAACCACAGAGCTTTGTTTTCAGAAATACTTTTCCTTCATTAACTTAGTAAGCTGCTTATCCATTGGCTTCCAGGTGGTACCATGTACCAGAAGCTAGACCTAAACTCCTTCCCTAAGCAAAGTTTTAAAACTTGTTTTTACTTTTCCTATTCTTCATCCATAGTACCCTGTCCCTTACACTTCTCTCTCTCCCTCTTAGTTTAATGGTAACTTTAAACTATCAAGATTGAGTAAGAAGACTACACCCTTAATGTGTTATATACGTTTTTTGGTTTGTTTTTTGCAATACTGGATTCTAACTAGTCTTTGTTACTCAAAGCCTTTCTCAACTTTATTCCCTGATGTTTTAAATTTAGAAGAAGTTGGATTTTCTTTCAACTCAAGGTATCAAATTCTATTCTTTTTGTGTGTGTGTTTGTGAACCAGTTGATTTTTTTCCTGAATTAACTTTTCTTTTACATACCTTGACATATCAATAACTACCATCACATATCACGGATACTCTGTTTTACCAGTTGTTCCCTAGGGCTCCAAGTTGATTTTTCACAATGTAACATGCTCATTGTTTTTCCAGCCTATAACATCCATTTCCTTTCCACCCACTAAGCCATCAATGCATTGAGATGTATTTTCTTAGGCAACTCCCTATTTCTGGTACCATATATTCAGTCAGTCACAGTTTTATCAAGAAATTAAAAATAATTCTAGGAGTTGTGTACAAAATATATGATACAGAGATTTAGAGGCTTATAAAACTGTTCATGTAGTTGGGGGTGTTGGATATTATATATGCATTTAAATATTCCTTGGTAAGACTAAATCTTCTTCCAGAAAGTGTTAATGGCACTGAATAGAAAAGACAGAATTGTATGGCACATTTTAAGTATCTATTTATTTAGTCACAGAGCCATAGTTCTAGCCCAGAATATTGGGAGTGAACTTAACAATCATGATATCTGCAGTTGGACTTAGAAGTCTATCCAATGAATATATGATATGAAAAGAATGATGAGGAATTAAGACAAAACTGTATTTCCAGTGATTATTTCATCACAGGTCCTTGGTATTTATATGAGAGCATGTTTGTATTGGTGTATTTTTGCCAAGGGGGAAAAAAAAATCCAAGACCTCTTCTTAAACTTCTTCATACTTAATGAGCCAGAGGGAAATTTTCAGTCTTTGTGGCCAAGCAGTGTTACTCAACTAAACAGGAAAAAAAAAAAAAAAAAAAGCTGAAAGGTATATAGGAGCTCCAATAGGCCATAGTGGCAGAGATCACCACTCAGCCAACCTTATAGGGAAGAAAATCACTTCTATGTTCTTTCATATCTATAGAAATATGATTGTGATTTAGGGTTTGAATAACTCTGCCACTTATGTGCTGTGTGATCTTAGGGAAGTTGCATAAAATTTTGAGCAAGTTATCCTCATCATCAAGGATGGAAAACTCCCATATTTCAAAGGCATAATAGGAATTAGATAAAATTAATAAAATCAGTGTTCAATAAAAGGTAGAAAATTTTACAATATTGGGGATGAAATGAAGAGAGGTAGAAAAGAAGAGAGAAATGAAAAGAAAGGGTAACTAGAAAAAAAAAAAGAAATAAAAGGAAACTGACAATGTGAGAACAGAAAATCATAAACTTAAAATGTAAAACAAATAGTGTTACTAGCAAATAGACCAGAGGTTGACTTCTGAGCTCCTTACTTGTTGATGGATTCTTGCATTGTTTATGTATTTAGTTTTCTTCTTTAACATTACATTGCTTCAATTCACATCAATATTGAACTTCTGCTGTCCAAGTGCTGTGCACTCTGCCAGGCATTATAAGGTAAGTGGTGCTGAGGGGCTGGAGTTGGGACTTGAGGCAGATGGTGTTGTGGGCAACTCCAAGCATCTCTACCAGGGTAATCAGAGAAAGATACTTGCTTGAACATGGTAAACAGACTTCAGACTCAGAAAAAAATCTTACAACAGGAATGATGTGTGGAGGGGTTATTTCTTCATCAATCAAGTACACAATCTCAATAAGATTGCTAACATGTGGAAGCTACCATCAAAAGGTCCACTTTTCAGTAGAGTGATAAAATATATTTTCTTAACTATAAGCTGCTGAGAACTTTAATTTCTGAATGTTAGATACTGCAGACATTGTCAATCACAAAATTTAAAAGAACAAAATTAGAATGCTATTATATTCACTTCAAAAATAGAACCTCAACAGTTCCTAAAGGGCTGACAAAGTATTTCCCAGTGGTTTCAAGGTATGTGTTAAATTACAATAAAAAATCTTATTTTAATAAAACTCCCCATGCTTCCTCATAAAAATATTCAGGAAAGTTTATTAGCACAACCAAAATTATTTTGTTTCCAAAACAATTGTTTTGGAAAATGCTTAAATGATCTATGAAGTATTTCCTTTTTGGAGAAAAAATAAGGTATAATGAACAGATCTACATGTGGAACAACTCCTACAGAACACCTACTGAACGCTGGCAGAAGCCCTCAGACCTCCCAAAAGGCAAGAAACTCCCCACATACCTGGGTAGGGCAAAAGAGAAAAGAATAAACAGAGACAAAAGAAGAAGGACGGGACCTGCACCAGTGGGAGGGAACTGTGAAGAAGGAAATGTTTCCACACACTAGGAAGTGCCTTCGCCGGCGGAGACTGCGGGTGGCGGCAGGGGGAAGCTTCAGAGCCATGGAGGAGAGCACAGCAACAGGGGTGCGGAGGACAAAGCGGAGAGATTCCCGCACAGAGGATCAGGGCCGACCGGCACTCACCAGCCCGAGAGGCTTGTCTGCTCACCAGGCTCGGGCTTCGGTCGGATCCCAGGTAGAGGACTGGTGGCACAAACACAGCCTGCAGGGGGTTAGTGCACCACGGCTAGCTGGGAGGGAGTCCGAGGAAGTCTGGACCTGCCGAAGAGGCAAGAGACTTTTTCTTGCCTCTTTGATTCCTAGTGCGCGAGGAGAGGGGATTAAGAGCGCTGCTTAAAGGAGCTCCAGAGACGGGTGGAAGCCGCAGCTAACTGGGTGGACACCAGAGACGGGCATGAGACGCTAAGGCTGCTGCTGCCGCCACCAAGAAGCCTATGTGTGAACACAGGTCACTATCCACACATCCCTTTTGGGGAGCCTGTGCAGCCCCCCACTGCCAGGGTCCCGGGATCCAGGGACAACTTCTCGGGAGAACTCACGGCGTGCCTCAGGCTGGTGCGATATCCCACTGGCCTCTGCCGCCACAGGCTCGCCCCTCATCGTGCCCCTCCCTCCCACCCGGCCTGAGTGAGCCAGAGCCCCCGAATCAGCTGCTGCTTTAACCCCGTCCTGTCTGAGCGAAGAACAGAAGCCCTCTGGTGACATACACGCAGAGGCGGGGCCAAATCCAAAGCTGAGCCCCAGGAGCTGTGCGAACAAAGAAAAAGGAAAATCGCTCCCAGCAGCCTCAGGGGCAGTGGATTAAAGCTCCACAATCAACTTGGTGTACCCTGCATATGTGGAATACATGAATAGACAATGAATCATCCCAAATTGAGGAGGTGGACTTTGAGGGCAAGATTTATTATTTTTTCCCTTTTCCTCTTTTTGTGAGTGTGTATGTGGATGCTTCTGTGTGAGATTTTGTCTGTATAGCTTTACTTTCACCATTTGTCCTAGGGTTCTATCCATCCGTTTTTATTTTTTTGACTTTAATATTTTTTTAATAATTATTTTTTATTTTAATAACTATTTTATTTCATATTACATTATTTTATTTTATCCTCTTTCTTTCTTTCTTTCTTTCTCTCTCTCTCTTTCTTTCTTTCTTTCTTTCTTTCTTTCTTTCTTTCTTTCTTTCTTTCTTTCTTTCTTTCTTTCTACTTTTTCTCTCTTTTATTCTGAGCTGTGTGGATGAAAGGCTCTTGGTACTGCACCCAGGAGTCAGTGCTATGCCTCTGAGGTGGGAGAGCCAACTTCAGGACACTGGTCCACAAGAGACCTCCCAGCTCCACGTAATATCAAACAGCGAAAATCTCCCAGAGATCTCCATCGCAACACCAACACCCAGCTTCACTCAATGACCAGCAAGCTACAGTGCTGGACACCCTATGCCAAACAACTAGCAAGACAGGAACACAACCCCACCCATTAGCAGAGAGGCTGCCTAAAATCATAATAAGTCCACAGACACCACAAAACACAACACCAGACATGGACCTGCCCAGCAGAAAAACAAGATCCAGAATCATCCATCAGAACACAGACACTAGTCTCCTCTACCAGGAAGCCTACACAACCCACTGAACCAACTTTACCAATGGGGACAGACATCAAAAACAACGGGAACTATGAACCTGCAGCCTGCAAAAAGGAGACCCCAAACACAGTAAGATAAGCAAAATGAGAAGACAGAAAAACACACAGCAGATGAAGGAGCAGGATAAAAACCCACCAGACCGAACAAATGAAGAGGAAATAGGCAGTCTACCTGAAAAAGAATTCAGAATAATAATAGTAAAGATGATCCAAAATTTTGGAAATAGAATAGAGAAAATGCAAGAAACATTTAACAAGGACCTAGAAGATCTAAAGATGAAACAAGCAACAATGAGCAACACAATAAAAGAAATTAAAAATACTCTAGAAGGGATCAATAGCAGAATAACTGAGGCAGAAGAACAGATAAGTGACCTGGAAGATAAAATAGTGGAAATAACTACTGCAGAGAAGAATAAAGAAAAAAGATTGAAAAGAATTAAGGACAGTCTCAGAGACATCTGGGACAACATTAAACACACTAACATTCAAATTATAGGGGTTCCAGAGGAAGAGAAAAAGAAAGGGACTGAGAAAATATTTGAAGAGATTATAGTTAAAACTTCCCTAATATGGAAAAGGAAATAGTTAATCAAGTCCAGGAAACACAGAGAGTCCCATACAGGATAAATCTAAGGAAATACACGCCAAGACACATATTAATCAAACTGTCAAAAATTAAATACAAAGACAAAATATTAAAGGCAGCAAGGGAAAAACAACAAATAACACATAAGGGAATCCCCATACGGTTAACAGCTGATCTTTCAGCCGAAACACTGCAGACCAGAAGGGAGTGGCAGGACATATTTAAAGTGATGAAGGAGAAAAACCTACAATCAAAATTACTCTACCCAGCAAGGATCTCATTCAGATTTGATGGAGAAATTAGAACCTTTACAGACAAACAAAAGCTGAGAGAGTTCAGCACCACCAAACTAGCTTTACAACAAATGCTAAAGGATCTTCTCTAGGCAAGAAACACAAGAGAAGGAAAAGACCTACAATAACAAACCCAAAACAATTATGAAAATGGGAATAGGAACATACATATCGATAATTACCTTAAATGTAAATGGATTAAATGCTCCAACCAAAAGACATAGACTGGCTGTATCGATACAAAGATAAGACCCGTATGTATGCTGTCTACAAGAGACTCACTTCAGACCTAGACACACATACAGACTGAGAGTGAGGGGATGGAAAAAGATATTCCATGCAAATGGAAACCAAAAGAAAGCTGGAGTAGCAATTCTCATATCAGACAAAATAGACTTTAAAATAAAGACTATTAGAAGAGACAAAGAAGGACACTACATAATGATCAAGTGATTGATCCAAGAAGAAGATATAACAATTGTAAATATTTATGCACCCAACATAGGAGCACCTCAATACATAAGGCAAATTCTAACAGCCATAAAAGGGGAAATCAACAGTAATACATTCATAGTAGGGGATTTTAACACCCCACTTTCACCAATGGACAGATCATCCAAAGTGAAAGTAAATAAGGAAACACAAGCTTTAAATGATACATTAAACAAGATAGCCTTAATTGATATTTATAGGACATTCCATCCAAAAACAACAGAATACACATTTTTCTCAAGTGCTCATGGAACATTCTCCAGGATAGATCATATCTTGGGTCACAAATCAAACCTTGGTAAATTTGCGAAAATTGAAATTGTATCAAGTATCACTTCTGGCCACAACGCTATGAGCCTAGATATTAATTACAGGAAAAGATCTGTAAAAAATACAAACACATAGAGGCTAAACAATACACTACTTAATAACCAAGTGATCACTCACTGAAGAAATCATAAAGGAAATAAAAAAATATCTAGAAACAAATGACAATGGAGACACGACAACCCAAAACCTATGGACTGCAGCAAAAGCAGTTCTAAGAGGGAAGTTTATAGCAATACAATCCTACATTAAGATACAGGAAATATCTCAAATAAACAGCCTAATATTGCACCTAAAGCAATTAAGAAAGAAGAACAAAAAAAAACCAAATTTAGCTGAAGGAAAGAAATCATAAAGATCAGATCAGAAATAAATGAAAAGACATGAAGGAAACGATAGCAAAGATCAATAAAACTAAAAGGTGGTTCTTTGAGAAGATAAACAAAATTGATAAACCATTAGCCAGACTCATCAAGAAAAAAAAGGAAGAAGACTCAAATCAATATAATTAGAAATGAAAAAGGAGAAATAACAACTGACACTGCATAAGTACAAAAGATCATGAGAGATTACTACAAGCAACTCTATGCCAATAAAATGGACAATCTGAAAGAAATGGACAAATTCTTAGAAATGCACAATGTGCAAAGTCTGAATCAGGAAGAAATAGAAAATATGATGGCCTTCAACGAGGTCACCATCACCCTGATACCAAAACCAGACAAGAATGTCACAAAGAAAGAAAACTACAGGCCAATATCACTGATGAACATAGGTGAAAAATCCTCAACAAAATGCTAGCAAACAGAATCCAACAGCACATTAAAAGGATCATACACCATGATCAAATGGGGTTTATTCCAGGAATGCAAGGATTCATCAATATACAAAATCAATCAATGCGATACACCATATAAACAAACTGAAGGAGAAAAACCATATGATCATCTCAATAGATGCAGAGAAAGATTTTGACAAAATTCAACACCCATTTATGATAAAAACCCTCCAGAAAGTAGGCATAGAGGGAACTTACCTCAACATAATAAAGGCCATATATGACAAAACCACAGCCAACATCCTCTTCAATGGTCCTCAATGGTGAAAAACTGAAACCATTTCTGCTAACATCAGGAACAAGACAAGGTTGCCCACTCTCACCACTGTTATTCAACATAGTTTTGGAAGTTTTAGCCACAGCAATCAGAGAAGAAGAGGAAATAAAAGGAATCCAAGTTGGAAAAGAAGAAGTAAAGCTGTCACTATTTGCAGATGACATGACACTATTCATAGAGAATCTTAAATATGCTACCAGAAAACTACTAGAGCTAATCTATGAATTTGGTAAAGTAGCAGGATACAAAATTAATGCACAGGAATTTCTGGCATTCCTATACACTAATGATGACAAATCTGAAAGTGAAATCAAGAAAAAACTCCCATTTACCATTGCAACAAAAAGAATAAAATAGGAATAAACCTACCTAAGGAGACAAAAGACCTGTATGCAGAAAATTATGACACTGATGAAAGACATTAAAGATGACACAACTAGGTGGAGAGATACACCATGTTCTTGGATTTGAAGAATCAACAATTTGAAAATGACTCTACTACCCAAAGCAATCTATAGATTCAGTGCAATCCCTATCAAACTACCACTGGCATTTTTCATAGAACTAGAACAAAAAATTTCACAATTTGTATGGAAACACAAAATACTCTGAAAAGCCAAAGCAATCTTGAGAATGAAAAACTGAGCTGGAGGAATCAGGCTCCCTGATTTCAGACTATACTACAAAGCTACAGTAATCAAGACAGTATGGCACTGGCACAAAAACAGAAATATAGATCAATGGAACAGGAAAGAAAGCCCAGAGATAAACCCACATACATATGGTCACCTTATCTTTGATAAAGGAGGCGAGAATATACAATGGAAAAAGACAGTCTCTTCAATAAGTGGTGCTGGGAAAACTGGACAGGTACATGTAAAAGTATGAGATTAGAACACTCCCTAACACCATACGCAAAAGTAAGCTCAAAATGGATTAAAGACCTAAATGTAAGTCCAGACACTGTAAAACTCTTAGAGGAAAACACAGGCAGAGCACTCTATGACATAAATCACAGCAAGATCCTTTTTGACCCATCTCCTAGAGAAATGGAAATAAAAACAAAAATAAACAAATGGGACCTAATGAAACTTCAAAGCTTTCGCACAGCAAAGGAAACCATAATCAAGACCAAAAGACAACTCTCAGAATGGGGGATAATATTTGCAAATGAAGCAACTGACAAAGGATTAATCTCCAAAATTTACAAGCTGTTCATGAAGCTCAATAACAAAGAAACAAACAACCCAATCCAAAAATGGGCAGAAGACCTAAATAGACATATCTCCAAAGAAGATATACAGATTGCCAACAAACACATGAAAAAATGCTCAACATCATTAATCATTAGAGAAATGCAAATCAAAACTACAATGAGATATCATCTCACACTGGTCAGACTGGCCATCATCAAAAAATCTAGAAATAATAAATGCTGTAGAGGGTGTGGAGAAAAGGGAACCTTCTTGCACTGCTGGTGGGAATGTGAATTGGTATAGCCACTATGGAGAACAATATGGAAGTTCCTTAAAAAGCTATGAATAGAACTACCATATGACCCAGCAATTCCACTCTTGGGCATATACCCTGAGAAAACCATAACTCAATAAGTGTCATGTACCAAAATGTTCATTGCAGCTTTATTTACAATAGCCAGGAGATGGAGGAAACCTAAGTGTCCATCATCAGATGAATGGATAAACAAGATGTGGCACATATATACAGTGGAATATTACTCAGCCATAAAAAGAAATGAAATTGATTTATTTGTAGTGAGGTGGATGGACCTAGAGTCTATCATACAGAGTGAAGTAAGTCAGAAAAAGAAAAATACCGTATGCTAACACATGTATATGGAATCTAAGAAAAAAAATGTCATGAAGAACCTAGTGTTAAGACAGGAATAAAGACACAGACCTACTAGAGAATGGACTTGGGGATATAGGGAGGGGAAAGGGTAAGCTGTGACAAAGTGAGAGAGTGGCATGGACATATATACAGTACCAAACGTAAAATAGATAGCTAGTGGGTAGCAGCCTCATCGTACCGGGAGATCAGGTCGGTGCTTTGTGACCACCTAGAGGGGTGGGATAGGGAGGGTGGGAGGGAGGGAGACGCAAGAGGAAGAGATATGGGAACATATGTATATGTATAACTGATTCGCTTTGTTATAAGCAGAAACTAACACACCATTGTAAAGAATTTATACTCCAATAAAGATATAAAAAATATAATAAAATAATAAATTCAAAAGAAAAAGATATAATGAACAGTATTTCATTTTGAACAGATCTAGCTTCAAATCCTAGTTTTTTTCTATTCACTATTTTTTTTTTTTTTTTTTTTTTTTTGCGGTACACGGGCCTCTCACTGTTGTGGCCTCTCCCGTTGCAGAGCACAGGCTCTGGACGCACAGGCTCAGCGGCCATGGCTCATGGACCCAGCCGCTCCACGGCATGTGGGATCTTCCCGGGCCGGGGCACGAACCCGTGTCCCCTGTATCGGCAGGTGGACTCTCAACCACTGCGCCACCAGGGAAGCCCTCTATTCACTATTCTTGAATCCTCAAATATTTTACTTAAACTTCACCTGTAAAATGAGGGAAAATGTGGTGTCAGAAGAATTGAAGATGACAACAAATGCATGGAAAACACCTGTTATCGTGTATATGCTGAATAAACAGTAGCTGCTACTACTATTGATCTGAGTCCCAGATTCTAGTGCAACTCTGCAAATCTATCACTACGTCTACTACAACTTATTTTAAAAGAGATCAATAAAATATCTAATATCCGTCCTCAGTGTGGCTTTTTCTGTTTGTGTCTTAACTTCTTACTCTTTGTCATACAAAACTCATTTTCTTTGCTCATCCTTAGCAGACAATAGAAATAAAGCAATCCCAGTCCCCATGGCCTGAGATAATTTGGTTCACAAGAGAGACCGAGAGAAGTCATGCTGTGTCATATATGAGACCACCCATCCTTATTGTACCATAACAGAAAATGTCAGCAGTAAAATTGAAAATTATTTGTAAAAAATAAGGCAGAGTTTATCTCCATAAGAAACATGTCTTTTGTGGATTTGTCACACTCCTGGCATCTAATTCTGTTGATGAGCACCAAATCCACTGAATCATAGAGTCTACAAATAGAGCATCAATTTTTCATTATCTTGACTGGGTATAAAGCTTGTCTTTCACTGCACTCTTGAGACAGTTTTCTCAAATGAGACACCAATTTGAGGTTTCTTTGCTCCATTGGATAGAGACTCTCAGAGGTGTCTCAAGCTCTACCAGTTGCCTAGGATAATGATTCCCTAGCTTAACAAACTTCTTCTGAAACTATCCTTTTCTTTGTCATTCATGATATTGTTCTTTTCTGGTTCTCTTCATACATTTAAAATTATTTTCCTTCTCAAACTTTGCGAAATTTGCTTATTTATTTCTCTGTCCTTTCTCATGGTAGACTCCCATATTCATTTGCCTCTGCTATTCTCTCTCATTCTCAATATCTATCTCTATCCCAATCTTTTCTTTTTTTCTCTCTCTCCCTCCCTTCCCACCCACCTGTATCTCTAGCTCTATGTCCATCACTATCTATCTCCCCTGCACCCTCTCTCTCTCTCTCTCCTTCTCTCTTTATTCTCTCCTTTGGCTGTCTAATCTACTCACAATGTTTTCATTATTCCTTTTGTACAGATAAAACCAGGATCTACAACTTTAAAATTTCCTTTTTAGTTATAGATTATCTTTTCCAGTCAAGTTCTCATTATCTTCACCTGGATTAGATTCTCAATAGTTTCTTAGACCACAAAACTCTTTAGTCACTCCTTTATTGTACTGCATATAATAATATTTGCCTTGTCTTAAAATTATTTGCATAAATGTATTGTTTCTCCTCAATATTCTGCCTTTAAGGTAGGAGAATTCTTTACTTATATCCCCTATAACAACTGGTGACCATAGCTAATCAAAATACTTGATGGATGGATAAAAATGTGTGTGTATATATATATATATATATATATATATATATATATATATATATATAATGCAATATATATAATGCAATATTATTCACTTATAGAAAATGAAGCCTTGACTTTTGCAACAGCATGGATGGACTTTGAGGGCATTATGCTAAGTGGAATAAGTCAAAAAGAGAAAGACAATACCATATGATTTCACATATATGTGGAGTCTTAAAAAAACTCATGTATACAGAAAAGAGATTGGTGGTTGTTAGAGGTGGGGGTGGGGGGGTGGGCAAAATGGATGAAGTTGGTCAAAATGTACAAATTTTTAGTTAATAAATAAATAAGTCCTGAGGATATAATGTGCAGCTTGGTGACTATAGTTAATATCACTGTTCGTATATTTTAAAGTTGTTAAGAGAATATGTCTTAAAAGTACTTACTATAAGAAAAAAACAGTGTAATTACGTGTGGCGATGAATGTTAACTAGACTTACTGTGTTGCTCATTTTGCAATACATATCTATCATTAAGTTGTACACCTGAAACTAATATAATGCTATAGGTCAATTATATCTCAATTTAAAAAAAAAATTATCACTTTAGATAAACTCAAATGGCTACATTCAAATGTTTATATGAAAGCTAAGAAGGTGCCCTAGTGCCCCAAAAGACCCTTCTTTAGGTTGTTCCTGACTTCCATACATCCCAGGTTTTAAGACTGAGAGTTTCTTGGTTGTCTAATTTGCAACAGAGCACAATTTCTAAGGCCAAGAGAGTTAGAATTCATAAGAGATAGAATTTCCCAGTTCAAGTGCTGGATGTGACCCACCCCAATTTTTTTTTTTTTTTTTTTTTTTTTTTTTTTTTTTTCGGTACGCGGGCCTCACACTCTTGTGGCCTTTCCCGTTGCAGAGCACAGGCTCTGGACGCGCAGGCTCAGCGGCCATGGCTCACGGGCCCAGCCGCTCCGTGGCATGTGGGATCCGCCCAGACCGGGGCACAAACCCGTGTTCCCTGCATTGGCAAGCAGACTCTCAACCACTGTGCCACCAGGGAAGCCCCCTCACCAATTTTATAGATTGCACTTCTTATTAAACTCCTAGCACCTCAAAGTCATTTACAGGATACGGAAGTAATGCCTGTTTCCTACCTGTTGGTGCTGCATCAAGATTAAATGGGAAAATGTAAATGAAAATCCTTTATAAACTGTAAAGCATTAAACAGATACAGTAATTATTTGCCTCAAATTATATAATGCCTAAATGTATGGATGCTAAATATGTTTATTGAACTGATTAATTAATTAATTAGTTAATAACCAAATAAAGAATTAATCTGCTTTGCCTCCAACCCCTCTACCCCCCATCTAGTAAAGCAGTTTCTGTGAAACAGAAAAATAGACCCAGAGCAGGTTGAGTGGTCCCTTATGTGTTTTCATTTTTTTTAATACCTAGAATTTTAAAATGTTTATTACTTAGAATGTTATTCTGTACAATTAATTATACGTTCACAGTGATAAGGGATCTGGTACTGAATAAAAGATTATTAAGAGCTGTGGAAAACCTGCTAGTTGCCTAGCCAGTATCTATATCACTTCTTATTAAATAACCTCTGGGCTGTATCAATATGGCCAGCTAAAGGATGACTCTAAATCCCACTTGCACATAGAGAAAGTCAGTGACATATTAGTAGAAGTAGAAAGTTCTTTAAAGGCATTGGCTCAAATGACAAATATCATTTTTGTCCTCCCTCTTTTTCCTTCTTCCTTCTTAAAGCACAGATGTAAGTCCAGAGCTCTAGTTGCCCATGAAGAAAACTTCAGGTTGAAATTTCAGATGCTAAAAAAAAAAAAATTAGAGCAGAAAGACAGAAGGAACTCAGGTCTCTGATACCACCATGTCCACCATGAACAGACAACCTCTGATCTTGATGATTTTTAAAAGAAAAATAGCTATTATTTGGCTTAAGCCACTGTTATTTCAGATCTCTATTACTAGCAACAAAACACAATTCTTAACTCTTACAGAAGCTCATTTTTTTCAAAGCTTTTCTTAACATTTAAACAAAGAGGAAAAAAATGCCACATTAATCATTTTAATAGTATAATTAATCGATTTCAATAAAATATGAATCTAGGACACATCAGTAAAAGTAAAGAAATATAAATAAAAACTATCACCACTATAATATTTACTAAATATAACACTTCCCAAACTAGAATTTAAACTTTGTTTAAGATATTACAGTGCCTTTAAAATTCTGTTTCTTTCACTGGATTATATAGTCTTAAATACTTATTCTAAGTAAATGTTTTATGTTACAATCAATACATTTGTTACCTGCTAACTATTCAAGATTATCTCTGCATTAATAGTGCTTTTTTAACCAAAGTGTTAAGCTTATATCCAGAAATCTTTAGGAAAATAAATGCTGTCAATCTTCATTGAAATTTACTAAAATATTTGATAGCAATTGTCATCAACACTTTATGGGATAAACTACCTGACTACTACTACTTTTACTCTAAAGAGGAGAGCTGGCAAAGGACACAGGACTTCTATATTTCTAAATTTTTAAGGAAAGTGTTCTTTGGTCACAGGATTCATATACTCAAAAAAAACCCCACTAAATTGAATTTATGTTTGTGGAAATTTATGTTTACTTACACAAGATTGGGCATAAGGTTTACCTGATAAAACTTTTTCTTCACATTGTCTCAAAGTAGATTAGTATTTTGATGTTATGAACTGTATTGCACCTCTGCTCTAAATTCATACTATAAAGCCCTACCTTCCATACAATTGTATTTGGAGGTAGGGACTTTAAGGAGGTAATTAAGTTTAAATGAAATCAGAAGGGTGGGACCTTAATCAACCTAAGGATTGGTGTTCTTATAAGAGCAACACATGCTAGACATATGTTTCCTTCCACTTAAGCACAGAGGAGACGTGATGTGAGGATACAGCAGGAAGGCAGCAATCTAAAATCAAGAAATAAAACGCTCACCAGAAATATAACTTGCTGGTACCTCAACCATGGACTTCTACCCTCCAGAACTATGATAAAATAAGTGTCTGTTGTTAAAGCCACCAAAGTGGTGGTATTAGGTTTTGACAGTCAGCAGACTAATATATGCAAAATAGCATACAGTGTACAGGGGAATATGTTCAACTTAAGAGTAAGTGTTACGCTTTAAAGTCAACATTTATGTATTACCTGCTTATTAATTATTATTGTCTGATTCTAAACAGTTTGTTTCTTGTAGAAAATCTGGAAAAAATAAGAGAGGAATTAAAACAAAAACAGAGCCAGGCTAGCTCCCCTGACAACAAATTTCCTAAATTCCTCAAGGCACAGGAAAAATATAACAGGCTGTTTTGAAAGCTTACCAACCCAATCTCAGGATCAGAGAGAAAATTGTATCAAATATTTATCCTGTTGAACTGATTTAAAATGTGCAACTGGTGTTCCTTCCACTTCTGTGGCATCATCTGCAAAGAGGGGGAACATTCCCCTGTTCAGGTAGGAACATCTATCCCCCTCTCCTCCTGTTTCTAGGAGGGACCTCCTTTAGAATGTTACACCACAAGTACCCCTTATTCATTCCTCCCTTTAGAAAACACAAGCTCTCTTCTATCCGTCTTAGATCTTAGAGATGACACTGACAGGGTAGTCTTGAGTTTGTTTTGCTCTGCTTGGGACTGGACAGGTCTGTCAAATTCAGGGTAAAATAATAACAAACCCACATGGCTGCAGAACTAAGTCTAAGTTCTCCAGCAATTTTATTATTAGAAAACTGAGTTTTCATCTCAGTTTGCCAGGATTCTATGTCAAACTTCAGTGGATTTAGAAATCAGGCAGAAAATAAAAATGTTGCTAGATAACACCCCCCACACTTAAAATAGCTAGCAAGACATTTTGTCAACTTTCCCTGGTTTTCAAAGACATGGTTTGTTTTGTAACAGTCATAAAATTGGGTTATTACCAAATTTCTGTGGTTCTCACATGTTTTCCAATTGGTGTCTCCCAATTCAGAAAATGCAAAAGAAGAAAACTTATCTAGAAATTGGGATAGGGATTTGTATGTGGCTGGCAGTAGTATATTCCATCTTACGAAGAGTAGTAGGGAAGGAAAAGATTACATTTTATCCAAGATCTCCTGGGTGAAAATCCTTTAGAAGCTGTTTATGGAAATGAGTAAGAATAACCTTCTCTTAATCTGCTAAGGGAGTGTGACTCACACCCAATCAGAAACAGGTTGGAACCCAGGGCAGGATACACAGGATGTTGTTCAGCAAGTGCTGAGTCTGGGTAAATACCCTTCTTTCAAAAATGATTAATATAAAATCTTCAGATAATTGGGCAGTTGTAATAAAACATAAAATGTACAGTAATTGGAGTAATGAATCAAGAATCATGAAAAAATTTACTACAAAACAAGGTAAAAGAAATAGTTTCATCAAAACCTGTGGTTATTTAACCTCCGAAAATTACTTATGAAGGGAAATAGTTTTATGTTCTTAGTTAATTAACTTTAAAAGAGTGAAGCAGATTTCTATAAAAAGACATTCTCTAAAAGAGCACCAAATCATAAGAGATGAAAAGGCTAAGTGTGATGGAATTGAAAGAATGATTGTTAGGATATGAAAGTGTTTTATTTGTATGTAGAGTAAAACAAGGACAGAGAAGAGTCTAAGTATGGAAAATAGGTAATGAAAATCCAACTTAAAAATGGTAGGTATTCATTTCTTTCAATACTGATAGAAAGAATTGGATTATTCTCAGACTTTTCTGTATCACTAAGTGTTAGAATACAAAGGAACAAGGGTTCAACCTTTTGGAGAAAATAAAGGTTACCAAAGAATATTATATCAACCAAGATGTCATTCATATTTGAAAACAATAGAAGCATTTTCAAATAACATGAAAATATTATGCTGCAAAGACTCAAAAATATATGGTAAAAATGACCTTAAAAATCACTTGAAGATATGATTCAGTTGTCAGAGCAATAAATTAAAATTTAAAAAGCATAATGGTATGCAAACCAGCTAAGTGTCTGTTGATGGATGAATGGATAAAGAAAGTGTGAGATATATATATATATATATATATATATATATATATATATATATATATATATATATATATAATTCAGCCTTTAAGAAAAGAAATAAATCCTGTCACTTATGACAATATGGATAAACATATTATGCTAAGTGAAATAAGCCAGACAGAGAAGGACAAGTACTATATGTATAGTATCATGTACATGTGAAAGCTAAAAAAAAAAAGGAAAAGAAAAGTTGAACTCATAGGAACAAAGAGTAGAAAATCAGTTGCCAGGGAGCTGAAGAGGTTTAGAAAATAAGGAGAGGTTGGTAAAAGGGTACAAATTTTCAGTTGTAAGATGAATAATGTCTGAGGATCTAATGTATAGCATAGTGAATATATTTGATAACACTGTTATGTACAATTGAAATTTGCTGAGTAGAATTTAAATGTTCTCACCAACGGAGAAAAGAAAAGGACAAAATACGTGAGGTGTTGAATGTGTTAATTTATCTAATGGGGGAAATTCTTTCACAATGTATACATATATCAAACCATCATATTGTACACTTTAAGTATCTTACAATTTATTTGTCAATTATACCTCAATAATGCTGAAAAGATAAAAAAGAAACAACATAATGAAAAATGTGTGGTTTTAAAGAGGTTGTGGGTCTCCCCTTGCTTCCTATGTACCCTAAGTTCTATAATAATCAAGGTCATATGTTTTCCAGAGTGTCTTTCTCTAGTGGAGAAACTTAGACCAGTTTTGCTTTTATCTTTCAACAGTATCAGCATCTGTGTTCCCTAATAAGCAAGCTTTATCTTGATGTGTTTGATATCATTTAAAACAATTACTGATATTGTTATTTTCTATCATTTAACTCAGGCCAAATGCTTGGGACACAGTGTCAGAAAAATTGTCCAATAAATCATGTTTTTTTCTCTCTTTTTGCTTTTTTTTTTTTTTTTTTCACCCACACTGCAAGGCATATGGGATCTTAGTTCCCTGACCAGGGATTGAACCCCATGTCCTCTGCAGTGGAAGCATGGATTCTTAACCACTGGACTGCCAGGGAAGTTCCAGTCATGTTTTATTTTTTCTTTTCTTTCTCACTAAAATAGGAAGCATTGAACTACATATGGCCATTTTCATTATCAAGGAAATGGAAAAATAATTTTCTGCAACTATGGAACACATTTGAATTAAGTCATTTTTAAAAATCTGAAGAAAAATAAACCATCTAGGGGCAAATTCTCCTACATCATTATTTCACAGTATGTTTTGAGTGTCTACTAAATGCTAGATATTATTCTAGACGTTAGGACCATATCTGTGAGCAATATATGTGTGATGGCTATAGGAGGGACTTTCTAATCTAGTGGGTGATATAAATACATTGACGATTGTAATAAGAGTAAACTGTTAGGGATAAACACATATGTCTTCAGAGCACCAGTCTCCTATGCCTAATCCTGTGTTGATTTTTTTCCTTTGCTAAAATACCAGTATAGGGAGCCAGATTTCTACCATAGAAAATAATGCAGTAAAGAGTTATAAGAAACATTCTAAAAGGTTATTGGTAGTCATCTCTGGGCAGTAAAATTATGAGAAATTTTTATTTCTTTTCCTTCTTCTTTTGACTATGTTTTCCAAAATGTTCAAATTGAGAATCAGAAAATCATAAAACTATACATAAAAACACTTGTCTATCTCATGTTATGAAGATTGAAGAACGTTAAGTAGTAGGAACTATAGAGCTGCCATTTTCCACTAACTCTATTTATTTTGATGGCATTTTCCAAGTTCCTGAGTTGAGTCTATATTACTTTAAAATGAGGGAAAACACTTTATTTATTATAACTTAAAGAAGAAACTATGAGTTAAAAACATTAATATGTTGTTTGTAAATTTTTATCTTTTCTATTTTAAATATATATGCATGTCTAATTTTTATACTCTTAATACTTTCATATGGGAATTTTTCAACTTTTATTACAGACATTAAAGTGTTATTTAACATGTTTTCATCACATCCCTTTGATTGGATATGCCATTATGTACTTTACTATTCCTCGAGACATATGGCTGTGATAGCATTTTCACTATTACAAATAGCAATCCCATGAGCAGTTAGTACCTAAATATTTTTCTGGACCTCAAAATATTTGTTTATGATTGACTCCAATGGTCTGATGGAATCCAGATCTAGGAATACTGGATTAATGGTTGTAAGCTTTTAACCTTTTTGAGATAATAGCCAAATAACTATCTATGAATGTTTTACATCTTTATAACCTTTGGATTTGTGTGCAGGTTCTGCTTCGAACAGAAAATTACTCAACTTCTCTAAACCTCAGTTTCTTCATCCATAAAGTAGGGCTAATACTGCCTCATAGTCTAGAGCAAAGATGAAATGAAATGATGCACTCACAGGATTTCATGCAGTGCTCAGCAGAGAGCAGATGACCAGTAATGATTTTTTTCTCACTCCCTCTCCTGGAACATAACTATGTCTGCTGCAATCTCACTTTTCTACCCCAAAACCCTTCTTCAATTCATTTTTCATCCAGCCATCAGCAACATCCCTCTAGCTCTGTTTTTTGTAGATCTGTCTTCCTTTTCACATTTCTTATTCCAAGCCACACTGCTTGTGTCCCATCTATATTAGGAGATTATCTTATTTCTGCACTTTGTAAATAACAGACTGCTGATAAGAATAATAATGGAAAGTCAGATTGCAGCAGAGCAGATTCAGGCAGAAATAAAGGTAACACTGAGTGAACTTCAACAGGAAAGAAAGGATGCATGGTGAGTAAATGATTCTATACCCAGAGGTGATGAATGCTGTCAAGCAATAACTGTCCCAGGAAAACCAAAAAAAAAAAGGTCAGCATGAATACAGAGGAGTGAAAAGAAATCAAGGAGTAGCCAGAAATCCAAACGGTACAAAAGAACAGTTCTTGAGCTAAGAGAGCAGAAAAAATGGACATGGGCATGGATTGGAGGACAAAGGCAGAGAGGCAGGGAAGATGGAGTGAAGGAAGATGGAGTTCATTATGAATGTCTTTCAGGCACAAAAGGAAGATACAGTCTGTGAAAGAGCCAGTGACACCAGCAGAGAACAGCATTGACAAGGTATTGATGTCTGAGTCCAGGGGAAGCCAGATAGGATTTTAATCACCTGCAGATGGACACAAAGAACAAGAGTGAGTATTGAAAATTGATATTTAAAATCAACCACAAACTTGTGTGACATTGGTGACTATGATGACTATGTGACATAGTCACATTGGTGACTATATATAGCACCTGGTCTGATGGGTTGAACCATAAACAAACACAATTTTAAAAAATAACTAAAATTTAAAAAGTGAGTCCAGCTTTGAGTTGTAGCTAATCCTTGAGTGGTCCATGGCCCCTCGTTACCCCTGTGAGGAGTAATTCTAAGCCTTCATGGTTGGTTCCTGCTTCTCTTCCTTAGGCTGGAGTCCTTCAACAAATTTCCAGTGCATCCCTCTACCTCCAAATGTGGCAGCCTGATGGGACTTCTTGAAACATGGCTTGGAGAATGTCACTCTCTTATTCCAAAGCCTTCAATGTACTGCCTGCAGAGTTGAGCCCAAGTTCTGGCACAAAGATCTCCACCAGGTAGTACCAACAGACCTTTCCAATTGGACTCCCATATTCCCAGTATGGTGTCTTAGACTCCGGAGTCTGTAGTCCTTTTATTTTTGTGTAGGCAGATAGCATACCCTCTGTCATTTCAATACATTGAGAAGCAGGGCCCAAAGGCCAGGTGAAGGGGTTCTCAAGCATTTTGTTCTAGAGAAAAAATGACTCATCATGCTCACTTCATATGAATGATCTTTTAAGAGCCATGACAATGATCCTCATTATACGGGCATGGTCATACAATCTTTTAAAAAATTATTTTTATTGAAGTATAGTTGATTTACAATATTGTGTTAGTTTCAGGTGTGCATCAAAGTCATTCAGATATCTTATAAAATCCTCACAGCAATTTCATGAGGTAGAAACTGGTTTCCTCATTTTACAGATGAGGTAGGAGGAATTATCCTCATTTTACCACAGAGGAGTTAAATAATGTGCCTAAAGCACATATAATAAATTCACTGTCAGTCTTTGCAGCCCTCTTGCAAAGTCTATACTTTAGCAATTAAGTATTCTCTTTCTGGTCTCTAACCAATTTGTTCTTGAAATGTTATTCCTGGATTTTTATCCTGGTATTGTGACCATTCTGGTCTGGTTTCCTTCTTGTTGAGACTTTAAAATTGATATCTTCAGACTCTGTTTTGCAACATTGAGCTCTGTTTTGGAATAACCCATGCGATTCACCCTGGAGGACCTGGGCACATGTTCTCTCTGCAAAATGGAAGAATTTGGTAATAATATTCCCCTTGGACTCTGAAGTCAGACAGACCTTAATTTCAATCTCAACTGTGCCACTTTCTAGGCTGTATATACTTAAGTCATGAAAATTATCTGTGTTTTAGTTTCCTTATCTGTAAGAATAATTTGTTATCTGTAAGAAGGGAATTCTAATATTATTAGCTCAGATTATGTGATGAATAAGAAGGTCATTTGTAAGCTATAAAATGTTTCACAAATGTTCACAATGATTATGACATCATCTTGCCAGAGTCATTTTGTGCCTCTTAATCCAGGCACAGACCAGAACTGTCCATAATCCTTGATTGGTCCTTTGAGGCACCTAGTTATTACCAAAATACCATTAGGTCTGGTAATGATCTCCTTAGAATATTGAAAATCATTCCTGAAATCCTTCAATCCTGGGTTGAATTAAAGCTCAGGGATTTTCTCATCTGATCCAAAGGTAAAATTATTATTCTAGGACTCATATGTTTCTTCATCCTTAGTGTGTCTATCTTTATAATTTTGTGAAAAAGAAGAAAGACAAAACAATGCCACACTAAGTGATTCACTTCTAGATCCAACAGAGTCATTCTGTAATACAGAAAGAATACATCTTCACTGATTTATTGCTTTGCCAATTAAAAAGTAATTTAGTCAGGTTTCCTTATAGCTTCTCCATTGTGAAGAAGCCAGAGGAAAAGTTTTAATGTTTTAAAGGCTAACCTTGCTGTATTTCATCTAAGCAAATTGGAAAACACCAGACTTTTCTTTTAAAAATTTTAAAGGAATCTCCAGTCCTCAATCTCTCTCTCTCTTTTTTTCCCCAAAACTCAAGGTGAGGGGGTGGGGCAATTTTACTCTTTTTTTAAACTGTTTTTTTTTTTTTTAAACCTTTTTTGAGATGTCTAGGTTACCAGGGGGGGAAATGAACCATAAATCTATAATCAAATTCTGATGGTAATGATGTTTATTTTTCAGTCCTTTACTATTTATACCACATAATTTGAATTTATTTTCACAGTAACCACTATGAGGTAGATGATATTAATCCCATTTATTTAGATGAATAAACTGAGGGTAGGAGAGGTGAAATGGCATGCTGAAGGATCCAGAATTAAACACTCAAAAACCTGAACAAATACTCTAAATGTTAGAGAGTGAACTTGTGTGATTTGATCATTTTACACATAGAATCTCATGTCTTTCTGCTAATAGATCAAGATAGGAACAATGTTTCCCTTTTGAAAATTGAAGACATTGAGGCTTCAAGAATTAGGCAGCTTCCCTTTTGTGATCCAGCCAGTGATGGGAAAAGGCAGGGGGTGGATCCAGGCCTTTCTGCCTCTAGAATCTTGTAAGACCCATGGCGCTACGATCATTTCCTTCTTGGAAATCAGAATAAAGTCCAAAGAGTTCACAAGGAGAGGTTATCTTTCTTGATGAGAGCATGTCACTGTGGCCACAGCAGGATATTGAAGCTTCTTCCTCAGAGCCCAGGGCTTTAGTGGGAGCCCCTGTTAAGGACAGCACACTAAGAGGTAACTGGACTCCCTGGGGAAGCCTAGTCTGAGTGCATTAGATAGAAATTATTTTGAACATAGGCAGTTCATATGTCAACCCTGCAGAACTCAGTAGAGCCCACACACTTCAGCCCTGGGAGGTTACGTGTACATGCTTGCCTGCAAAATGAAGAGCCTTTCCATGTGGAGCAGGATATGAGCTTAGCATCCAGGGAGCTGAGCTGGAAGAGACCTTCACAGAAGCCACTACGGGTCAGAGGACCATCTTGTTTGTTGCAGGGAAGAGACTAATCAAGGATCCGTTCCTTAGTTAGACGTTTAGCCTCAGTTTATCTCTTGTTCTCTGTGCCCACGTCTCCATGGCTTATTTAAGAAATGAACTCACTGCCCCAGGAAGCTCTCCTACCTTGAGTGTGGGGTGCAGCTGGAAATTCAGAGGTCTCCTGATTATTGGTCTGGGGGACATTGGGGCTACAGGTCTATCCCATGTACCAAATAGATTGCAAGAACAATTAAATTCATTAGGGAGAATCATGGCACAGAGCTCAGTCCTGACCCCGTTACTCAGCCTGGTTTTTATTAACTACTTACAACTTTCCACTCACCTCTTGCATTCTGAGAATCATGGCACAGAGCTCAGTCCTGACCCCGTTACTCAGCCTGGTTTTTATTAACTACTTACAGCTTTCCACTCACCTCTTGCATTCTGAAAAGGGCCCTAGTAGTTCAAGTAGCAACAACATCTAACATTATCTACATGTGTCCCAAACTCTGTTCTCACCCCTCTTCCCTCCTAAGAGCAAAAGTCCTGAGAACCTTTCAATAACTCACCTGATTACCAATATTGTGTAATCTTATAGAGACCACGCTCCTGCCTGCCTCTCAACCTCTCTGTCTGTGTGTTTGTTACTGTCTCCTATTTTCTCTCTTAAACTACAATGTGTGTTGGGTTTAGATTGCCCAAGAACAAATTATTTTTTAAATTTATATCAATAATGTTTCCATATTTTTCTACACAATTTGCACATACTGTGTTAGCTTAATTTCTAGACACTTTATAGTTTGTGTAGCTATTGAAAATGGCATAATTTTTCTAATTGCTTATTTTGACCTATAGGGCCATTGTTTGCAGTAACATTGGTAAACCCTCCAAAAGTATTTACTAGATGGTCTATACATTATTTTGATTATCTATGTCCATAATCCAATAAACTGTTAATATTAAGATCAGTTACTTGCTCCCCTGACCACTGATTTGGGATTTTTGAAAATCATTTAATTTTGGGGAGACTCAGATTCCCCATTTTCAACATGTGGTTGACATGAGTTTCATAGGTGAACTGGGAAGATTCATAGAGTGAATGCAACTAAGGTGCTTGGTTCAGTGTGTCTCCTGGCCTGGCCTGGAACTCAGCCATGTGGCCAAAGCCAGCTTTACGCAAGGCCAGGGAGAATACTTTAGCTATGTGCCAGGAAGTAAAGGAACGTGTTCCAATCTTTGCCAAAACACTTATATTCCTCCCTCTAATTTGTAGAGATTTGATTTTTACTTTTTTTTAAGATTTTCATTTTGATCTAATAGCTCCATATTTTCAGTTGTATTTTTTCTTTCAGTGACATCTCTGTGGAAGGGGAATTGGTAGGAAACAAAATTAAAACAAAAAAGAATTTAAAAGTAGACCTTTTAACACTTTAATCTCTATATTCCCAGAAAAAAATGTGTGTGTGTGTGTGTGTGTGTATATATATATATATATATATATATATATATATATATATATGCACAGATTTATATATATGGAGGTCAGACATAACTATAAAGGATTAATGAAATAATTTCATTATGCCATGGATTTTTCAGCTCAAGCTTAACTATTTTGGCTCCAGCCTTAGACTGAAAAAGAAAACCAAATGAGTTTACAAGAAAAACAAGTAACTAACAGGAGATTGAAGATGTTTTTACAAGCAGAGTGATATTAAAACTCATCACCGCAGGTGGGTTCAAAATGCAGATCTTCACAAAATGCACGGCTACCTTGAAAATCCACTGATGGCCATGTAATGTGTGGCCCTGTGCAACTTTCAGATGTCCTCAAATGCACTGTCTATAAAGTGCCATACTCTCTGCAAAACGCACAATGAGCCATATATAACTAAACCCAAGGATTCACAATGCTTCATGCATAACTGTCTGAGAAATGCAAGGCTTCCTGCCAAAAAACATACTTCATTTTCACCAAACACACATCTATTGATATATTCAAAATACAGATCTGTCCATGGAATACAGTTTTCTTTGAAATTGTCAGCCATTCCCAAAGTACACAATGGTAAGAACTGCTGTCTCCTCTGCTTTATCCAAGTCCTGGGAGTGGAGCACATACTGGGTGCCATGCATAGTGTTAGATAATTTGTGAGCAGGTGTTCACTAATCCTCAAACTGTCCAGCATAATTCCCTATTATGGTCTCCAACTTACAGATGAGGAAATGAAGGCTCAGAGAAGTTTGGGAAACTTGCCAAAGATCACCCATGTTAGTAGGTAGCATATTGTGAATTAAGCCCAGGTCTGACTGCAGAGGTTGCCTTTTCTTTTCCTCTACTCTACAATGAGTATCTGAGTGAATAAATTCTAGGCATGAAAATTATGAAGACAAAGACATGAGTCAGGAAAGCAGTAGACATATTGTAGAATCAGAAAGCAGTTGTTCTCTGTGCCAGATCAGCTGATATATAGGAACCATGAAAAGGAACTAGTGGGGAGTAAAACTGAAAAAAATAGGTTGGGGTTTTTGGGGAGTGATAGTAGAAATTCCTTAAGATTAGGAGAATTGCACATGTTTTTTCCCCGCTCAGGTAGTTAGGGCATAGTAACAAAGAGGAATAGGTTCCAATACCGACTACCTTTCATTCATTCACTGTGTGTTCCCAAATGAATTGCTTCATTTTTCTGCATTTCAATGTCCTTATCTTTAGCATGAGGCTAATTATGGTATCTACTGATGAGAGGTTAAGATAATGAAAAATTATTATTACTATTATTAACGAGGGAACAGATTTCAATACAGCAACTTTATATATGGGACAGCACACAGGATCTGGAGTCAAGAAATATCGAGTAAAATGTTATATCAAATAATTTCTGACTGTGACATTATTCACAGATGATTAATCTCTTTGGCCTCCGTTGGTCCATGTGTAAAATGAGGGTGAGTATAAGACTTGCCACATCTACTGTACAGGCTTGTGAGGATCAAATAAAATCTCAAGGAACAAAAAGCACTTCCCAAGGTACAAATTTTTACCTTATGGCATTATTTCTCATGTAATGAGTTACCTGGTCTTCTTCCTATGGGTGTCAACTCTCCTTATATCTCTGAAACTGAGAGATTTTTCTCTGGACACAGAACATTCAATGTTAAAATTCTGGGACAGTCCTGAGCAAACTGAGATGATTGGTCACCATATTCTTAACCAAGGATCAGAGGAAACAAAGGGTCATTGAAGAAGGAGTTTGCTGTGGATGGAACCACAGATAGTGTTTCAGTAGAACCCGGAGATGTTGGCTTTACCAAAGCAAATATTTACAACTGTGACTTCTTCAAACGTGCCGGTGGTGTTTTTGTTGCTCAGTAATAGAACCTGCCCATGGTCTGACTTCACCATCAGCAGAAGCTGGGGTTATGGTTAAGGTTAGGGAAGGTTAGGAGATCTTAGATTCACATGGTGGATTGACACTGCATGCTCCAACCAGTTTCTTGAGACTTATTTCTTACTCTAAAGCTCCTTTGATGATACTGAAATTTCTCTTTCCATGACTCATAAATGACCACAGGCCAGTGGAGGTGTTTCCAAGGAAAGAGTGTTCCAAGATTGGCATCACCCCAAAGCCTCATACATTTGATTCAAATCACAAGTATCCTTCATTTCTTGTTCTCTCTTATTTTTGCTTCCTTTGTACCTTCCCAGCTCTTACCTGCTCAACAGAAGTGATGGTGTCTTAATACTGCACTCCCTCTTCCCTGATTTTCATCCAGGAGCTCTGGGCAGCTGTTTAGACCCTCCTAAGTTGCCCTCAGCACTGGAGCTACCCCCTCCCCATGGAGTTGGAATTATCTCAACTTTCTGAGTTTAATTTTTTCTTTAATATTCCCCATGGGAATATATGCACAAGGCTTAAAAATAAAGACAAAAAAAAAAAAAAGTAAAATAGAGTTTATGGTATGCAACAATTCCCTACCAGACCCATCCTTAATTCTAGGGAAAATTTTCAGATGTAAAAAGCTAGTCACTGTATTTTCTTTCTTTCTTTCTTTTTTTTTTTTTTTGATAGTACTATCTTTTGATTTAACAATTTTAGATATATTCTGCTGTGATTGATATTGATCTAACTCCTTTAACCCTCTCAACACTTCTCTCATTCACTTCCAGTTTTCTGTTTGTCCATTGGTTTTCTTTGTCAAATTAGGAACACATTTACAATTCATTCTTATTCTTCATTTCTTATTCATCAAATAAATGCATATCTTGACCCCCCACTTGTATGATAAGAATATTAATGCCTCTGCCCATTCCCTCAGCCCTCTTTTTACTTCCACCTTCCAAATATCATTAGCTTTTTTTTTTTTTAACATCTTTATTGGTGTATAATCACTTTACAATGGTGTGTTAGTTTCTGCCTTATAACAAAGTGGAGCAGCTATACATATACATATATCCCCATATCTCCTCCCTCTTGCATGTCCCTCCCACCCTCCCAATCCCACCCCTCTAGGTGGTCACAAAGCATCGAGCTAATCTCCCTCTGTTATGCAGCTGCTTCCCACTAGCTATCTATTTTATATTTGCTAGTATATATAATTCCATGCCACTCTGTCACTTCATCCCAGCTTACCCTTCACCCTCCTGCTGGCCTCAAGTCCATTCTCTGAATCTGTGTCTTTACTCCGGTCCTGCCTCTATGTTCTTCAGAACCGTTTTCTTTTTTTTTTGGATTCCATATATATGTGCTAGCATATGGCATTTATTTTTCTCTTTCTGACTTACTTCACTCGGTATGACAGTCTCTAGGTCCTTCCACCTTGCTACAAATAACTTAATTTAATTTCTTTTATTAGTTGAATAATATTCCATTGTATATATGTGCCACATCTTCTTTATCCATCCATCTGTTGATGGACACTAAGGTTGCTTCCATGTCCTGTCTATTGTAAATAGAGCTGCAATGAACATTGTGGTACATGACTCTTTTTGAATTATGGTTTTCTCAGGGTATATGCCAAGTAGTGGGAATGCTGCATCATATGATAGTTCTATTTTTAGTTTTTTAAGGAACCTCCATACTGTTCCCCATAGTGGCTGTATCAATTTACATTCCCACCAACAGTGCAAGAGGGTTCACTTTTCTCCACACGATCTCCAGCATTTATTGTTTGTAGACTTTTTGATGATGACCATTCTGACTGGTGTGAGGAGATACCTCATTGTAGTTTTAATTTGCATTTCTCTAATGATTAGTGATGTTGAGCATCCTTTCATGTGTTTGTTGGCAAGCTGTATATCTTTAGAGAAATGTCTATTTAGGTTTTCTTTCCATTTTTGGCTTGGGTTGTTTGTTTCTTTGACATTGAGCTACATGGGCTGCTTGTATATTTTGGAGATTAATCCTTGGCTGTTACTTCATTTGAAAAGATTTTCTCCCATTCTGAGTGTCGTCTTTTTGTCTCATTTATGGTTTCTTTTGCTGTGTAAAAGCTTTTAAGTTCCACTAGGCCCTGTTTGTTTATTTTTGTTTTTATTTCCATTTCTCTAGGAGGTGGGTCAAAACGGATCTTGCTGTGATTTATATCATAAACTTTTCTGCCTAGCTTTTCCTCTAAGAGTTTTAGAGTGTCTGGCCTTACATTTAGGTTTTTAATCCATTTAGAGTTTATTTTTGTGTATGGTGTTAGGGAGTGTTCTAATTTCATTCCGTTACATATAGCTGTCCAGTTTTCCCAGCACCACTTATTGAAGAGGCTGTCTTTTCTCCATTATATATTCTTGCCTCCTTTATCAAGAATAAGGTGACCATATGTGCATGGGTTTACCTTTGGGCTTTCTATCCTCTTCCATTAATCTACATTTCTGTTTTTGAGCCAGAAACATACATCTTGATTACTGTAGCTTTGTAGTATAGTCTGAAATCAGGGAGCCTGATTCTTCCAGCTCCTTTTTTCTTTCTCAAGATTGCTTTGGTTATTCGGGGTCTTTTGTGTTTCCACACAAATTTCCACACAAAGCATCTACTGAGAGGATCATATATCTTTTCCCCTTCAATTTGTTAATATGGTTAATCACATTGATTGATTTGCATATATTGAAGAATCCTTGCATTCCTGGGATAGAACTCACTTGATCATAGTGTATGATCCTTTTAATGTGCTCTTGGATTCTGTTTGCTAGTATTTTGTTGAGGATTTTTGCATCTATGTTCATCAGTGATATTGGCCTGTAGTTTTCTTTCTTTGTGACATCTTTGTCTGGTTTTGGTATCAGGGTGATGGTGGTCCCATAGAATGAGTTGGGGAGTGTTCCTCTCTCTGCTATATTTTGGAAGAGTTTGCGAAGTATAGGTGTTGGCTCTTCTCTAAATGTTTGATAGAATTCGCCTGTGAAGCCATCTGGTCCTGGGCTTTTTTCTTTTTTTTTTTTGGTAGATTATTAATCACAGTCTCAATTTCAGTGCTTGTGATTGGTCTGTTCATATTTTTTATTTCTTCCTGGTTCAGTCTCGGAAGGTTGTGCTTTCTGAGAATTTGTCCATTTCTTCCAGGTTGTTCGTTTTATTGGCATAGAGTTGCTTGTAGTAATCTCTCATGATCCTTTATTTTTCTTCAGTTTCAGTTGTTACTTCTCATTTTTCATTTCTAATTCTATTGATTTGAGTCTTCTCCCTTTTTTTCTTGATAAGTCTGACTAATGGTTTAACAAGTTTGTTTATCTTCTTAAAGAACCAGTGTTTAGTTTTATTGATCTTTGCTACTCTTTCATTTGTTTATCATTTATTTCTGATCTGAACTTTACCTTTCCTTTCCTTCTGCTAACTTTGGGATTTTTTTGTTCTTCTTTCTCTAATTGCTTTAGGTGTAATGTTAAGTTGTTTATTTGAGATGCTTCTTGTTTCTTGAGGTAAGATTGTATTGCTATAAACTTACTTCATAGAACTGCTTTTGCTGTATCCCATAGGTTTTGGGTCATCATGTTTTCATTGTCACTTGTTTCTAGGTACTTTTTGATTTCCTCTTTGATTTCTTCAGTGATCTCTTGGTTATTAAGTAGTGTGTTGTTTAGCGTCCATGTGTTTGTATATTTTACAGATTTTTTCCTGTAGTTGATATCTTGTCTCAGAGTGTTGTGGTCGGAAAAGATACTTGACACAATTCAATTTTTTAAAATTTATCAAGGCTTGATTTGTGACCCAAGATATGATCTATCCTGGAGAATGTTCCATGAGCACTTGAGAAGAAAGTATATTCTGTTGTTTTTGGATGGAATGTCCTATAAATATCAATAAGTCCATCTTGTTTAATGTATCATTTAAAGCTTGTGTTTCCTTATTTATTTTCATTTTTGATGATCTGTCTGTTGGTGAAAGTGAGGTGTTAAAGTCCCCTACTATGATTGTGTTGCTGTCGATTTCCCCTTTTATGACTGTTAGAATTTGCCTTATGTATTGAGATGCTCCTATGTTGTGTGCATAAATATTTACAATGTTATATCTTCTTCTTGGATCGATGCCTTGATCATTATGTAGTGTCCTTCTTTGTCTCTTCTAATAGTCTTTATTTTAAAGTCTATTTTGTCCGATATGAGAAGTGTTACTGCAGCTTCCTTTTGATTTCCATTTGCATATAATATCTTTTTCCATCCCCTGCCTTTCAGTCTGTATGTGTCCCTCGGTCTGAAATGGGTCTCTTGTAGATAGCATATATACGGGTCTTGTTTTTGTATCAATTCAGCCAATCTATGTTTTTTGGTGGGAGCATGTAATCCATTTACATTTAAAGTAATTATCGATATGTATGTTCCTATTACCATTTTCATAATTGTTCTGTGTTTGTTACTGTAGGCGTTTTCCTTCTCTTGTGTTTCCTGCCTAGAAAAGTTCCTTTAGCATTTGCTGTAAACCTGGTTTGGTGATGCTGAATTCTCTTAGCTTTTGCTTGTTTGTAAAGGTTTTAATTTCTCTGTTGAATCTGAATGAGATCCTTGCTGGGTAGAGTAATCTTGGTTCTAGTTTTTTTTTTTCCCTTTTATCACTTTAAATATGTCCTGCCACTCTCTTCTGACTTGCAGAGTTTCTACTGAAAGATCAGCTCTTAAACTTATGCAGATTCCTTTGTATGTTATTTTCCCTTGCTACTTTTAATATTTTTTATTTGTATTTAATTTCTGATAGATTGATTAATGTGTCTTGGCATGTTTCTCCTTTGCTTATTCTCTATGGGACCCTCTGTGCTTCCTGGACTTGATTGACTCTTTCCTTTCCCATATTAGGGAAGTTTTCAACTTTAATCTCTTCAAATATTTTCTCAGTCCCTTTCTTTTTATCTTCATCTTCTGGCACCCATATAATCTGAATGTTGGTGCATTTAATGTTTTCCCAGCGGTCTCTGAGACTGTCCTCAATTCTCTTCATTCTGTTTTCTTTATTCTGCTCTTTAGTAGTTATTTCCACTATTTAATCTTCCAAGTTTCTTATCTTTTCTTCTGCCTCAGTTTTTCTGCTATTGATTCCTACTAGAGAATTTTTAATTTCATTTATTGTGTTATTCATTGTTTGTTTTCTCTCTAGTTCTTCTAGGTCCTTGTTAAACGTTTCTTGTATTTTCTCCATTCTATTTCAAAGATTTTGGATCATCCTTACTATCATTACTCTGAATTCTTTTTCAGGTAGACCGCCTATTTACTCTTCATTTGCTTGGTCTGGTGAGTTTTTATCTTGCTCCTTCATCTGCTGTGTATTTCTTTGTCTTCTCAATTCGCTTAACTTACTCTGTATGGGGTATCCTTTTCACAGGCTGCAGGTTAGTAGTTTCTGTTGTTTTGGTGTCTGCCCCCAGTAGCTAAGGTTATTTCAGTGTGTTGTGTATGCTTCCTGGTGGAGGGGACTGGTGTCTGTGTTCTGGTGGATGAGGCTCTATCTTGTCTTTCTGGTGGGCAGGACCGTATCTGGTGGTGTGTTTTGGGGTGTCTGTGATCTTATTATGAGTGTTCGCTGTCCCTCTGTTAATGGGTGGGTTTGTGTTCCTCTCTTGCTAGTTGTTTGGCATAGCGTGTCCAGTACTGTAGCTTGCTGGTTGTTGAGTGGAGCTGAGTCTTAGCATTGAGATGGTGATCTCTGGGAGAACTTTCACCATTTGATATTATGTGGAGCTGGGAAGCTGCTGCTGGAACAATGCCCTGAACTAGGCTCTCCCTCCTCAGAGGCACAGGTCTGACACCCGGCCAGAGCACCAAGGCTTTGTCAGCCATATGTCTCAGAAGAAAAGGGAGAAAAAAAGAAAGAAAGAAAGAAGTAAAATTTAAAAAATAAAGTTATTCAAATAAAAAATTATTAAAAATTATAAAGTAATAAAAAAGAAACAAAGAAAGAAGAGAGCAACCAAACCATAAAACAAATCCCCTAATGAAAACAAGCCCTAAATCTATAAAAACAGCGACAAACAAACAAAAAACCGACAGAGAGAACCCTAGGACAAATGGTAAAATAAAGCTATATAGAAAATAATCACACAAAGAAGCATACACATACACACTCACAGAAAGAGGAAAAGGAAAAAAATATATATATATCCATATATATATATATATATATATATATATATATATATATATATATATATATATATATATATATATAGAGGTAGAGAGCAACCAAATCAGTAAATAAATCTACCAATGATTATAAACTCTAAATACTAAACTAAGATAAGCATAAAACCAGAAACCAGTCAGTCGCATACAGCAAAACCCAAGTCTACAGTTGCTCCCAAAGTCCACCACCTCAATTTTGGGATGATCCATTGTCTCTTCAGGTATTACAGAGATGCACGGTACATCAGGTTGATTGTGGAGATTTAATCCACTGCTCCTGAGGCTGCTTGGAGAAATTTTCCTTTCTCTTCTTTGTTCGCACAGCTCCTGGGGTTCAGCTTTGGATTGGCCCTGCCTCTGTATGTAGGTCGCCTGAGGGCATCTGTTCCCGCCCAGACATGACAGGGTTAAAGAAGCAGCTGATTAGGGGTTTCTGGCTCACTCAAGCTTAGTGGAGGGCAGGGTATGGAATGTGGCGCTAGCCTGCCTTGGCAGAGGCCGGCATGACATTGCAACAGCCTGATGTGTGCCGTGTGTTCTCCCCGGGGAAGTTGTCACTATATCAATGGACCCTGACAGTGACAGGCTGCACAGGCTCCCAGGAGGGGAGGTGTGGATAGTGACCTGTGCTTGCACACAGGCTTCTTGGTGGCTACAGCAGTAGCATTAACGTCTCATGCCCGTCTCTGGTGTCCACACTGGTAGCTGCGGTTCACGCCTGACTCTGGAGCTTGTTTAGGCAGTGCTCTGAATCCCCTCTCCTTGCGCACCCTGAAACAATGGTCTCTTGCTTCTTCGGCAGTTCCAGACTTTTTCCTGGACTCCCTCTCAGCTATCTGTGGCACACTATCCCCCTTCAGGCTGCGTTCACGCAACCAACCTCAGTCCTCTCCCTGGAATCTGACCTCCGAAGCCAGAGCCTCAGCTACCAGCCCGCACCCGTCCCGACGGGTGAGCAGACAAGCCTCTCAAGCTGGTGAGTGCGGATCAGCACCAATCCTCTGTGTGGGGATCTCTTAGCTTTGCCCTCTGCACTCCTGTTGCTGCACTCTCCTTCATGGCTCCAAAGCTCACCCTTCGCTCATCCCCAGTCTCTGCCAGTGAAGGGGCTTCCTAGTGTGTGGAAACTTTTCCTCCTTCACAGCTCTCTCCCCGAGGTGCAGGTCCAGTCCGTATTCTTTTGTCTCTGTTTTTTTCTGTTTTCTTTTGCCCTACTGAGGTACGTGTGGAGTTTCTTGCGTTTTGGGAAGTCTGAGTTCTTCTGCCAGAGCTCAGTAGGCGTTCTGTAGGAGTTGTTCCACATGTATTTGTATTTCTGATGTATTTGTGGGGAGGAAGTTGATCTCCATGTCTTCCTCCTCCGCCATCTTGAAGGTCTCCCTTTCATTCGCTTTAATGAAAGTTTCAACATCAAAATTGGTACCACTACATCCTAATCTGTAACCACCTTTCTTCCTTCATCTATATGTTGATTCTAAATGTTGACAATAAATAGTTTGCATAATTATGATTGAGTAAATATCAAAATACAGAGTTGATAAACTATGGTTTATTTATTTTTTTCTTTAGTGTTTACTCTGTGTTGCTACTTGCCTTGGTCTATTTTTTTATTTTCCTCTTAAACTTTGACCTTAAACATAGCTCTATGTTGAGTAAATTTTTATTACATCAACTGTTCTTTTGCAACCTCTCCTTTTTCCAGGGGCCTCCCTCTCAAGGCTCCCCTCCTCATTTCTATTTAATGAAGACTAATTACCCTCAAATCTTGTTCCATAGCTGTATTTTTAGGATTGTCTTCCCTAGCTCTCCCAGCTTGGATGAACTTTCCCATATTCCTTATTCTCCTTGGTTTTGTAGAATATATTTTCAGATATTTTAGCAAGAAGTTGCTTAAAGGAGGTCAACTTTCAGAGTCCTTTCATGTCTGAAAACCATCTCAATTATTGCTAACTTCAAAAGTAAATGTTAGTTCAGTTGGATAATGAGCTCCCTCATCAAATTCACATTTCACATATAAGTCATCCACCATCCTTCCAGGATGAAACTCCTTAATCCTCTCAATAGCATATATATTAATATAAGTAAGGTTATATTAATATGTACTTAACATTAAAAGCAGAAAAGATATATGCTGCAGGAAAGCAGAATGATTTTAGAATTCCTCATCTATTCTCAATAATTATTAATAATTAAAAATGAGTCATTTTAAAACCCAGGCATGTGCTTATAAACTTTGTTATTATTTTTTCTAGCTCTGTGGTTCTCAAACTTTAGAGTGCATAAGAATTACCCTTCATGGCAAATATATCAAACTCTGTACAGATCTTCATAAAGGCAATTTAAGGGGTTTTCAGAGATAATTCTTGACTATCAAATTGTATTATTTCTAAGTTACATCTTTTCATATTTTAATATCTGAAATCATACACATCTTATAAAAACAATGGCACTTTACACTTTTATCAGTGCTTTTTTGTACTTTTTAGTGGTATAGAGAATAATAAAGCTTCTTAAAGTTAATGCTTTATCAAATTCAATAAAATATGGCTGACTTCATAATAGAATTCAAGAGAACTTTGGAGGCATTGCTTTTTGTGTGTGTTGAAACACCACTCTTGCTCATCAAAAGTTTATTTTAATTGTTTCTTTTTTAGGTAACTTTCTGGATCTTTTTATCCTTGGTATTTTAAATTTCCTAATGATGCTCCAAATGAGGGTCATTTGTTGTTTTACTTCACTATACTTAGTAATTGTTGGCTTCTTTTAAGTGAAATTCCATGTTGTTCAGCTCTTGTTTATATCCTTCTGTTACTCCTTGAATAATTTCCTCTTCTCTGTTTTCAGTGATTTCTCATCCTAGAACTCCTTTCAGTCATATATTGGATCTTAAGAGTGGTGTTTATGATTTTTTCCCCTCATTTTGTATTTCTTTTTATTGTTATTATTTGGAGAAGAGGAATTTACTCTTTCTAATTTTCAACTCTTTATTGAATTTTTTGTTTTGATAATTATATTTTTAATTTCTAAAAGTTTTTCTTTCTAGTTTTCTAATTGTTCCTTTATCCACAGCTTTCTCTTTCTTTCTGTTTTCTTGATTGCAATGCATTTCCTCGTATTCTTGAGGATGTTAATCATAGTTGTATTTTTTTTTTTTTTTTTTTTTTTGTTGTTGCTGTTTTTTTGCGGTATGCAGGCCTCTCACTGTTGTGGCCTCTCCCGTTGTGGAGCACAGGCTCCAGACGCGCAGGCTCAGCAGCCATGGCTCACGGACCTAGTCACTCCACGGCATGTGGGATCTTCCTGGACTGGGACATGAACCCATGTCCCCTGCATCAGCAGGCGGACTCTCAACCACTGTGCCACCATGGAAGCCCTGTTTTTTTTTTTTTTTTTTTTTTTTTAAGTTCTATCCTCCAAATTATCTGTTTTGGGGGGATCATACTTTTCCGTTTTGCTTATCTTGATTTTTCTCTTTTGTTCTATTAGTTACTGTTGCACAACAAACGACACCAAAACTTAGTGGCTTAAAATAACATTTTATGACTTCTAATGGTTCTGTGTATTGACTGGGCTTAGCTGAGCAATTACTGCTTTGTGTCTCTCATACAACTGTAATCATATGATAGCTGAGTCATAGAAAGGATTTATTATTCTTGAAGTCCAATGTGCTTCTCCATTCATATTTTAGGACTTCACCTGGGATGATTGGACTTGCTGGTGATGTCCAGAAATCACTATTTCTGTACACAGACTCTGCACATGGTTGACTTAAGTTTCCTCACAGCATGGAATAATAGATTCTAAGGGTAGTTGGACTTCTTACATGACAAATGGCTTACCTCAATGTAAGTGTTTCAAGGGTCCCAAGCAGAAACTTCATGGTTCTTTGCATCTAGTCTTGGAAGTCCCAAAATGTCACTTCGGTAACAATCTATTGGTTAATCAGGTCACTAAAGACAACCTAGATTAAAGGGGAAGAGAACAAGACTGAACTTCTTGATTAAAGGAATACCACATTCACACAAAGAAGAAAGTATTGAGAAGCACTGATTTCAATTCTTTGGAGTATATTCCCAGAAGTGGGATTTCTAGATTATATGATAATTCTATTTTTAATTTTTTGAGGGATCTCCATATTGTTTTTCATTGTGGCTGCAGCATTTTGCCTTCACACCAACAGTGTACAAGTATTCTAATTGGAATTCTTCTTTACTTTCTATTCTCCATCTACACTGGCCTTGCTCTCTTTCTCAACTCTATCACAAAGACATATGTTTTCTTTTTTTTTCTATTTTATCTCCTTCTCTTTCTTTCCATAGTTGAAGTCAAACTGTTTATACATGTTTAGATCTTATGTATTTATAGTTTCTTATCATATCATCATGTATTTTCCCATGTCACTAGAATTTATTTTAAAACATTATATTTAATGACTGCTAATTTCTACTCATATGAATTTCCCTAATATGATAGATTTCTTTCCATTTTCATGCTATTACAAAAACATCATTTTTAGAGTAAAATACATGTACAAATATTTTATTTTTTAAATAATGTTTATGATATAAAAATCAACAGAAATCTTTTTATAAAACAGTTTCTCCTGTCTTGGTTTAGTAATTTTGTTTCCTGTATTGGTTGTTGAGAGTACTGTTTAAATGATTTTTTTTCAAGAGTGGCCCATATTTTCATCCCTTTATATAGGAGGTTGATTTTCTGTGCTTCTTTTATAAAAGGCTGCTTGTTAAGATAAATGATTCTTGGGTCATGGCCATTTTCCCTCAAAATTCACCAGGTCTTTCTCTGTTGTTTTCTGTTCTCTTGAACAGAAAATCTGAGATATCAATTTGTTTACTCTGGAAGTACCTACAGTTATCTGCCCTGGAGAGCTATGGAATTTTTCTTGATTTTTTAAAAATTACTTTTTAATGTAATCAGAAAGTGTCCTATTCATTGTATTTTCTTAGAATGTCATGAGCTTTTTGCTTTTTATTGTCAGATATTCTTTCTTCTAGGAAACTTTAATTTCTTATTGATCTTAAGGCAGCTTCCAATGCTCCATATTATCTTTTTGTCAGGTTTCTGTTCCCTCTTCTCCAAACTAAGTTTTTTACCATATTTTTTATCCCTTTGTTTTATTCTAGGAGATCATTTTCAGTTTTTACTGTACAACATTAATTTGGCTGTTAATTATTATATCCAAGGTAGAATTTAATTTTGTGTTGGGTTTTACTATCACCTTTATATCTCACACATATCTTCTTCCACTGTGGTTTATTATCTATTCCTCTTACTCTTTTTTTTCAGTGTCCAGCTTTCTCTAATACTCAAAACACAGAAAGTACCTGAAAAACCACCAAGGTTCCCTCTCTTCTAACCACAGTTCCTGAGGTTGTATTCACAGTAATAACACTGTGAATCCAAAGGTCAGAGGAATAGAGACTTTACATATATGAAAATTTTATGTGGAGCCACCTTGGAGAATAGATTTCTATTATAACTAGTGATATTTGGGAGACATGAATTCAAATTTAGGTCAGCTTCTTAGTCCACAAGTTCTACTGTTGAGGAAGTTTTGCTAATAATAATGCCTTATATGAGGATCAAATGAATTTTATAGGTTGAGACAAAGTTATGGGAGATTATTCATAAGCATTAGGGAAAAAACAAACAGGATTTAGAGTTGGGAAGAAAAAAGGCAGATAAAACAAATAGAAGAAAAGAAACAGTTTTTGTGATGTCACTTTGGTGGGAAAAAAAATGAGTAAAATACCTCAGTGATTTTCTGTCTGCCAACAAGGGGGGGGCTGAGCTTGAGTGGGTAGCTGAGCTTGGGTGTGGCCTGAGGAGTCAATTGATGGTCAGCAAGGTTATGGTTATCTCTGTAATGGAATTATCATAGCATTCCCAACCACAGGTACTGAACTATATATTCCCTCTTCTCTTTTCTTTCAGTGATTTATTGGGTTATTCAACAAATTTTGGGGACCCAATGATTATTTAGTATAAGAGAAATGTAGTATTGTTCCAGGGAAAATTGTGCTTGATCTTTAATCTGAAATATTGGTTTTATGACCCTACTGCTGGGGACTGCCTACATGATTTGATGTACAAATGGTGAATTCAAGTGTGTATGTGATGGAAGTGGAGTTTAATATAGAAGGTGATCTAATAAAATCTCTACTGGTTTCAGTCCTTGTCTCTCCAAACATAGTCTATTATTAGTTGCTTTCAAGAAATAAAATGGTGGTACTTTAGAGTCTTCCTCTTACCTAACCTCTCAACATCATTTGACCCTGTAAACTGTGACTTTTTGTATAAAATCTTCTCAGTTCTTACCCTCTATGGTGTTCTTAGGGGTAAGATACTACTTTTTCTATTCCTTCTCTGCCTTCTTGCTTGTTTTTATTCCTCTGTTTTACCAGTAGGTTCTCAATATTAAGTTTTAGGCATACTCTTATTCACTCTAACTCCTTTAGGAGTATTAGATCTTATCCATCCCCTTGGCTTTAGGTGTACTCAAGCAGTTCACTAATATATGTTTCAAAGCCCATAACTCCCTTTTCAAATCATGAACCTCATATCTAAAGGTTTACTTGACATCTCTTCATGGATTTGTTAAAAGCCTCTCAATCCTATGGCCCAAAATAAATTACTTCATTATTCCTCAATAAAATTAATTCTCTTTCACTGTTCTTTATTTCACTATAAAACTAAGCCATCTATTGAGTTAAGAAAGCTAGGAATCCAAGAATCATCCTGATAACAGCCTTCTCTCTCTCTTATGCAAATGCATCACCAAATGCTGTCAATTTTTCTTCTTAAACATTGCACAAATGATCCCACTAGTCCACCTACCAACTACTTAGCAATAGCCTCCTAACTGGTTTACCACCATCTATCTGAAGCCAAATCCGGCCTCTGTACCCTGACACTGAATTAAATCTCGGAGACAGAGTTTTGGGTGAAGTAGAGTAACCCTGAGAGAACTGCTCAAAGGAGATGAGGTGGGGAGCCAGGATATATAGGAGTTTTGCAACAAAAGGCAGGTAATCTGAATGTCAAAAGATTATTGTTAATTAAAGAAAACCAGATATCTCAAGTTAAGGAATTTACTGTTTTTCTATATATGGGAACACTCAAGAGTCTGGACTCACTGAAATCATTCCTTTGATATGTGCCTCAGCTATCTGGAGCCAGGGTTCTGTGTTTTCACATCCTGAGTTTCCTCAGGGCTCACTACTGGGAGTGGGGCTACAGTCTGATGCCTGCTAGAAGGCAGGTATTCTTTGCTTCCTGAGTTCCCTCAGGGTTCACCAGCTCATCATGGGCAATAACTGTAATCGCTGAGACTGTGACATCCTTTGTTTACTGATATGGCAGGCAATATTTCATTACTCAACACCAAGAACACTGGCATTCTTCAGTTTCCTCTACCTCCCTTTTTGCCCCCTGACATAAAACATTTGTGGTTTTTATTCTCTCATTCTTCCTTTTTTGTCATATATATATATATATATATATATATATATATATATATATATATTTCATATTTTAGCTCAAACTTTACTGTCTTAGGAAGATTTTCCTAGCCTCCCTTGATGAGGCCAACCTCTCCCACCTCCATAGCATACCACTCCTCCCTTTTATACCACTTTGGCCCAGTGAAATTATATGCTTGTTTGTGCAACCATTTCATGTTTTACACCCTGATTCCATGAGGGAAAGGACCGTTTTGGTCATTCAACATCGATTCTGGTACTTGGCCTATAGCAAGATCTCAAAAATCTTTATTGGAAGAATAATGGATGAATAATAATACAATTAACTATATTTAATAAATATTGCCTCACAATCTTCAATTCACATTCACATCTGATATTGATTTTCACATATTGACCCCAGGAGCATCTCAGAGCAAAGGTAATTACCTTCACTTTCTGAGTGGGGAACCTTATTTGTATATTGCATTGCCATGGGTACTGGTAAAAATATGCTTGACGCTGCCAGGCCCTGAATCTCTGTAGAAGAAGGAAACCTGCTGAGTGAGTTTCTCTGAACTTCTTGCTAAAAAATTAACATTAAAAAAATGCCTATCAGCTCTTAGAAATGCTGTTAGACACTTTCCTATATATTCTATTATTAAATGCCATTATGATTTTTCCAAATAGATATTAGAAACCACATTGTATAGATAGAGAAATTGAGATTCAGGAACTTTAAGAGCCTGACCAAGGTCATGCAGCTCTCTCCAGGTGCTGTGAAATTAGTCTCCATTAACTGGAACTTTTGATGTTAAACTATTAGGACACAGGCTACAACAGGCTCATGTTTATTCTGGGGGATACTATTTGTCAATTTATAATCTATTTTACCTTCCCAGATATCAACCCTTAGAGCCAAGTAATAATGCTTTCCCCTAAAGCTGAAATGATAGCCTTATTTGAGACGGGTTGACAGATTTCTAATTCTAACAGAAGGGCTCTCCTCTTTCCCTCTGCTTTGTTTTCTGTTCTTTTAGTACAACATGGGAGAAAAATAAATAAATCCCTGGGTATTGATCATGTTATAATTTAATGTATTTCTGATGCTACCTAGTCCACAGAAATAGACAGAAAGCTCAATTAGCATCATCTATTAAACAAGTTCTTAAAAACTGTTGCTTCAGTCCTAAAAAAAAGACAACACAGAAAACATAACAATTGCTTCACCAAAGGAACATGAATGTCACAGAGCTTTACTGTAATAATGGTGCACACATTGGGTGTTCATGGAGCTGAATTCTTCCAAGACTTCTGCTGGTGACCATGTAGCTATTTTACTACCTCATGGGTTGAGAACAGCTTTCCTCAAATATTAAAATAACTGGTACCCAATATTAAAATAACTGGTACCCTGATCATATTTGTAGGAAGATGAAACTTTATCACATATGTTTGCTAGTAATGTAGAATCAGAAACTTAGAGCATATTAACAAAACCCTTTAGCAATTGAACTTTTTATTTTGAGAGAAGAAATTATGCAGTGGAATGAGGTTAGGCTTTATCATCAGATTGAGCTTGTTTTGCCTCTACAACTTATCATGGACAAAGTGTGTGACATTATACAATCATCAGAAATCAAGAGATAATAGTTTCCAATTTTTCAGGGATTGGAGAGGTAGTTATCCTGAGTATAAAGGGTCTAGCTCCCTATCTTGATGTGCAGTGGCAGTCTGTAGAGTCTTAGACAATGATAATATTATTGTCATATTGATATTGACACATTGCTAATAACAGTTGTTCTAATATGTTCTGGGCTGTGCTTTATCTCATTTAATTCTCAACACAGCTACGAGACTGATAGCATGTGAGATGAGGAAACTGAAGATGAGGAAACTGAAGTTGGGATAAGAAAGTGACTTGACCAGGGTCTCATAGCCACTAGGTGTCAAAGCTGGGACTCACACCCTGTCTGATTACAGATGTGAAACTCTCAGTTTTCACATCTTCAAAATGAGTATACATTAGATAATTTATGCTTGGACATTTAAATTACTTTTAATATGGGTGAAATAGACAATTACTCTGCCCCAGACCTATACAGAGCTCTCTGTGGGATGTTTATTTGTACTGGGGAGGAACACTGCTCTCCCAAATCTTTATTGCACACTCTTCTCTGGGACCTTCTGTCTGGGGTAGTGGATTAAGCATCCCCCTAGAACATGGGTAGCCAGGATCTGAGAAAAGAAGAACCTTCCTTACTGCTTATCAAGAAATGGGCAAACTTCTGCCCAGTGGTATCACTGTCCCCCCTTGAGGTTTGTTTTGAGGTACTACGCTCATAGCTCCTCCACCTCTTACCCTCATCATTTATCAGATATTTATTTCATTAAGCTCAGTTGCTGCTGAGAAGCTAGGAAGAGGAAAAGAAGTTCCCTTCAGGCATCTGACATTTTTTAGGAAAGTTTTCATGTGCCTAATGATGTTAGATTGTGCAGGATAAACAGCACATTATAATCTCTTTCCTTTCTCTCATTTTCCTGTCATTCTATCAGATTTCCATTGAAACACTCTAGAATTCAAGTAACTTGAAATTCTCAACTCAAGTGAATTTTAGCTTCAACTTCCTTTCCAAGAGTCACTCCTATGATTACACCTCAAATTATGTCAAGACCCAGAGCTGTTCCATTTCTGAAGTCTTGAACTCTATTATTTAAAACTTTGCTCAGTCTCCACGACTTACAATTTTCTTACTGTCTTAAACCCACCACTTCTGTTCCTTGACTCAAATAGTCCTTTGGACCTTTTATGCCTCTACTTTGTTCAGACTGTAAAGTTTAAGGTGTCCCCTGACCAAGCTGAATGTCATTTTTGATCATCTAAATTGCTCTTTTTAAAAAATTTTTAACAACTTCAATTCCATGACATCCCTGTCTTCTGCCTCACCTACCCAGCAGTATTCCAAGTCTGCATTTTCCCCATAATGTTTATTCTTAAATTTAGGTGATTGAAAGAAATACTCAGAGCATCAGAGATCATGACGGAGAAAAACTGACAATGGTCATTGTACTCCAGTCCAGCAATGTCCTTTGACATCATTTTGCTTAATTATTCTTAATCATTTTGCATGTTCATGATCTCATTACACTCCCAGCAATCTTCCAAATTGTCATCATTTTCTTGAATCATGACTCAGTTAATAACCTCCCTATGTAAAATAGTCCCCCACCCAGTTCATTGAGATTATAAAGCTTTCAAATATAAATTATCTCATTCTCATACTCCTAAACTCCCCACACCCCTAAGTATACAATCACCTGCCTTTCTAGATATCTTTACTCCCCCCCACTCTGGCTCAAGCACGGATGTCCTTTCTGCTGTGCATCACTGATCCCTCCACATGGGTTTCCATCCCATTCACTCTTTTCTCCTCCAATACCCTCTTTCAACACTGGTGCTAACAACTAGGATTTTTGTGTCATCTATTGATTGCTTCTAAGATGATCTAAGAAATCCTCTCAATTAGAATCTTAATCTTCTACTCTTTTTAAAAAAAAAATACACTCCTCCTAGGCTGGTGCTTTTATTGCCCACAGAACATAGTTTCCTAACCTAGTTTCCACACTTCACCCCCCCCCACACTACTGGGACATGTGTCAGACTTCCCCCAAAATATGTCCATGGTACTCTTTTCAACCAGCAAAACCTTACTTGACTGCTGGGTTTCTTCAGCTCTGCTTGTGTCCAGCCAACCAAGGAGTAAGTTGCCAGTATCTCTTTCTTCCAAAAACATGTGTTATCAGTTAGCTACTGCCATGTAACAAACAACCTCAATATTTAGTGTCTTAATTAAATATTTAACTCATAACTCTTCAGGCAGACAATTTCAAACAGATTCAGCTAGGTGGTCTTCTGGTAGTGTCTGAGCTCCCTCATACATGTGCAGACAGTTATGTGTAGGCAAAAAGCTTTTGGTGATTTGTCTGGGATTTCCTACATGTTTCACTGGGGCATGTGGGCTGACTCAGATCTGTTCTATGTGTCTCATTCTCTAGCAAACTAGCTCTAGGTAATTCATGTGGTGTTTGGGAGGGATTCTGAGGGACAACAGGGAAGACTTTTGAGACCTGGCACAATGTCATTCCATCTGATTCTATTGGTCAAACTAATCACAAGCTTAATGTAGATTCACAGGCTGGGGGATAGGTTTCATCTTTTAAAAAATATTTATTTATTTATTTATTAAGTATAATTGATTTACAATGTTGTGTTAGTTTCAGGTATACAGTAAAGTGATTCAGTTTTATATATATTCTTTTTCAAATTCTTTTCCCTTATAGGTAATTCAAAAATATTGAACTGAGTTCCCTGTGCTATATAGTAGGTCTTGTTGGTTATCTATTTTTTTTATATAGTAGTGTGTATATATTAATTCCAAACTCCTAATTTATCCCTCCCCCCACTCTTTCCGCTTTGGTAACCATAAGTTTATTTTCTATGTCTGTAGGTCTATTTCTGTTTTGTAAATAAATCCATTTGTATCAATATTTTTAGATTCCACATGTTAAGTAATATCATATGATATATGTCTTTCTCTGACTTACTTCACTTAATATGATAATCTTTAGGTCCATCCATGTTACTGCAAATGGCATTATGTCATTCTTTTTTATGACTGAGTAATATTTCATTTTACATATATATATATACATGCGCATCTTCCTTATCCATTCATCTATCGATGGACATTTAGGTTACTTCCATGTCTTTGTTATTGTAAATAGTGCTGCAATGAACATTGGGGGCATCTCTTACAGGCAACTTCTAAGTCACTTTGCGAAGGATGAAAGGGCATGTATTCAGGGAGCAGGGAGATAAATTGGGCCGTTTTTGCAATAACTTAAATACATCCCCCAATTTCTACTAGCAGTTTCTTCAAACAATTCTGTGGGGTAAACACGGTAAGAGAAGGAAGAATATCACATTGTTCTCCCCAAGGAACAGCTCCTTGGTCTAATGCAATCTCCTTGCATCCCTAGTGTTCTGTTTAGATAAGGTGAAGGGGAGTTGGATGATCTTAACAAGATGATTCTGCACCTTTTTGTAACTTTTCCAGCTTTAGAGTTGTTTTCAGCTTTGTATTCCACAAATATCCTCTGAATAGCTATCATGTGCCTGATCTTCTAGGTATTTAGGTTACATACATGAATAAAATATATCAACCCTTAGAGATTACATTCTGGTGGGGGAAAAAGACAGTGAACAATACTCATGTTAAATAAGTAAATTATAACTTGTTTAAATATGATATGTGTTATGGGAAAAGGGGAAAAAGGAGCAGTAAGCAGTAAGTAAGGGGCACTGGGGCAGTAAGATGAGAAATTGCTAGATTAGGTTTCACTGAGAGGGTTAAGATTTATCCAAGATTGAAGTGAGGGAGTTAATCATGTAGATACCTGGGTATCTGAAATATTCTTTGGAGAGAGAAGGCTAGGAGCAAGAGATTGCCTGTCATGTGTGGGGAACAACAAGAAGGCTGGTGTAGTTGGAGTACAGTGATCAAGAGTATAAGATATAAGGTCAGGAAGAGAAATGAGTAAACAAGGACTATATCCTATAGGATAAGGATCAGCAAACTATGACACCATGGGCCAAATCTGGACTACCACCTGTCTGTGTAAATAAAGTTTAACAGAAGCACAGACACATTACAATGATAGAATTGAGTAGTTGTGATAGAGACCATATGGTCCACAGGGTCTAAATTATTTACTTTCTGGCCCTTTACAGAGAGTTTGCCAAACCCTATATAGGGGCTTCTAAGACACTGAAGAACTTTCTACTCTGATAAAACAGAGCCTAGGGCTTCCCTGGTGGCACAGTGGTTGAGAGTCCGCCTGCCAATCGATGCAGAGGACGTGGGTTCGTGGCCCGGTCTGGGAAGATCCCACATGCCCTGGAGCGGCTGGGTCCGTGAGCCATGGCTGCTGAGCCTGCGCATCCGGAGCCTGTGCTCCGCAACGAGAGAGGCCACAACAGTGAGAGGCCCGCGTACCGCAAACAAAACAAAACAAAACAAAACAGAGCCTAGCCATTGCAGAGGAATTACATAATCTGACCTTGACTTTTCTAAGATAAAAGATCACCTGGTTTCTGGTAAGAATGGGCTGTAAGGAAGTCAGGCTAAAAAGAGAGAGAACAGTTAAGAACTATTGACAATTCCGGCAAATCATGGTGGTTTGGATCCAGGTGACAGCAATGACATAATGAAATGGAGTCAGATCCTGCATATATTTGGAAGATATAACAGTCTATAGTTTCTTTAACTACAGAAAGAGCCCCACTCAATAGAATGTTATGAAAGCAAGAAAAATACCAGAGCAAACCTATACCTTTTGAGCTGGACACTGGGACAGACACTGACCCATGTGAAGAGACTCCTCCAAGCTCACTTGGAGCAAAAGAAGAGCAGTCCTGTGATGTTCAGTCCAGTTATCTATCTGTGTAACAGATCAAGGGGGTTTTCCTAACTCTTTCAACTATCCCCACATCTCCTTTATCATTTAGTGCAGGAGATCACTAGCTGTCCTTCCTGGAGACTCTTTTTGCTCATTTACATCAAGTTAAACTCTTTGTTCCATTAATGCGTTGATTTGCTTTCCACTTACAGAACTTTATTATCTGGAGCAAACTATACATTTACAGTCAGGAGACCTGGTCACCACTCCCAATTCTATGACCTCAGCTAAGCTATTTAAACTCTGCACCTCAATTTTCTAACCAATAAAGTGGGGAACTAATTGTATCTATTCCACTCTGTTGTTTTGATAATAAATATGATCCTTTCTATTTAGGGATGTCACAGCAATTAGTAACTGGCACATAGTATGCTTTGAACCAATGTGAATTCATGGATAATTTCCCCTTCATTATTGTTCTTTTCCAGGGGAGGTATTGTCTGATCTGTATGGGGAGGATGTTTTTCTGTTCTCTACAGTCAATCCCGGCATCAGGGATGTCCTCAGCTCACCCTGGCTGGAGGATTATTGCCTGCAAATTTGAAACTTCTGCAGACTTGCTGTGAGGCAGGATCAAGTAATATCACGGGCCTGGCCAGGGAGACTGCGGGTAGGTCATCCTGACACGGATTTTTCGTGAGGTGCCGCATAATCAGGGTCTGCAGACAGAGATACCAAGAGCTGGGAGCCAGTTCAATTAAAGAGCCCGTGCTTTTTTCTAGATTCCACACATATGCGTTAATATACGATATTTGTTTTTCTCTTTCTGACTGACTTCACTCTGTATGACAGTCTCTAGGTCCATCCATATCTGGTAAAACAGCTACACCTCAATTAAAAAAAGAAAACAACAACAACAGCAAATGTAAAGAGCCTGTGCGGTGAGACGGGAGGGCTGGAGTATATGATCAGGTTCTGAAAGTGGGATTGTTGAGGGGGGTGGTGGAGTCACTGTGGGGGAGTTGGATAAGCAGTTACTTGGAGAGGGGAAGGCACTGGAGAAAGGGGTAGCAGGCTCAGGAAGTTTTTAATGAGCGGGAAAATGACTTCTGAGTTATCTCCATTTGAAAAAGAAATCTTTCCCAAGCTTTCAAATGGCACAACCTAGGTAGTAAAACCAAACCCTAGTGTGAACCAAACTACACATCTGTGCTTCTGCTCCAGAGGTGTGAAAGTGTCAATAGAATGTGACTTTAATTTTATAACTTTAACATAATATTATTTTCTTGTTTTCAAGGCAGTGCATGCTCAAAGAAAATTCAGAACCATAAAAGTAAAAAGAGATTCTCTCTCTGCCGACCCATATATCACCCTTGTTAACATTTTACTGGGGTTTTTTTGTTTTTTTTTTTTAGTTTATTTAAAATACATAATCGGTAGACACCAAGTTTGTGAAGAAAGTTTCCTGGGGTTTTTCACAATCACATTTCTGCCAAAAGTCACATATTTCATTCTCCTCATAACAAACCTAGGCACCTGCATAAGTTTCATTAAATATTTGCATCCATCTCACTGAGTGATGATTTTTTTTCAAAGAAATAAAGTCATTACTTTTCAAAAGTTGCTGCCTTGCACAATAAGTAGACAATAGCCAAAATTTGTGATGTGAGATGAGAAATGTCAGCTAGGTTTGACAAGCTTTGCAAAACACATGGTTCTAAATCATTCTTCAACAACATTGAGTATTAATATGTGATGTGATCTTGGGGTTCATATATCTACAAATATATACCATCATTTATACATATTTTTAAACACACACACAGGTATGCATAATTAGAATTGGTAGCATATATGAACTTTTGTATCATTTTCCCCCTTTGCTACCATAGCAGGACACTTTTCTTGATAAAAATATTCTAAAGCTAAAGTTTTTAAAACTGCATAATGGTCATTGTGTCATTAAGCAATTACTCATTTACACAATCTTCCATTGCTAGATATTTTGAATGCTTCAGATTTTGGCCACTGTAAATAGTGTTGGAGTTTATATTATTGTGAATATATATTCATGGCATCTTTAGTATTTCTTTGGAATAGATTCCTATCTATGAAATTAATGGCTCAAAAGTTATAACTATCTTAAAACTCTCTGTCCATATATATGTATATATATGTCAAATTACTTTCCAGACCTATTGCACAGAACTATTCCCCCATTCCCTGAGCCCACTTTGGACGTGTTCTTGATCACTTCTCCATTAATATTAGTATAAGAGAATAAACTTTTAAACAGCTATGACAATTTGACAAAGCAGTGTTTTTCCTTGTTTCTTCAGTTTTCATTTGTGTTACACTACTAAGGTTGAATATTATCCTTATATTTATTAGCTATTTTTTCTTCTTCTGTAATGTTCTATTTTTCTTCAGCCATTGATCTTCTTGAGGTTAAGTGCTTTTGTAATTGATTTGTATGAACTATTTGGACACTATTAATATTTCTTTTTGCATTTTTATGGCAAATACTTTATGAGGTTGTTTCCTGTTCATTTTGCACATGGCATTTTGACATTTAAAAAATATGCATTTAACCAAATCGTTTCACATCTCCTTTGTGATTTTCCCTAGGGTTCTTAAAACTCTCTTATCCCCAGATCACTTAAATTCTTACCCTTATGTAAAAATACTTTCATGCTGCATTTTGGTCTATGGTGTTGAGTCGAGTTAAGGTGAGAGAGGCTGAAGAGTTAAGAAGGAGGCTACACATAAGGAGATATTAAACATTTATGGAAGAAGTACAAACAACCAAGACTCTTTTCCTTCTATGAGTCATTAGTAGGAGGTTTTGCCCATTGTTCTGTTGGTTTGTTTTAAATAATAATCATTGCTTTAAACTAGTTTCTATCATCTCACTCCTAGATAATTGCAATCACTTCCCAATTTTGTCTCCTCACGTCCAGTTTTTTTCCACTTCCAACCCCTTCTGCACATAAAAGACAAGGTAGCCTTTCTAAAATAATAAAAAAAAAAATCTGATCTTTTCACTTTCCAATTAAAATTCTCCTCATCAGCCTTAATGTGCACCTCCTTCAACCCTTAGCACCACATTCTGGACCCTGATATCTGGTCTCTGTTTCCCATTCTGGTCTCCCCTTCTGCCTCTCATACTTTACATTATCATGTTATTTTACACTTGGTGCCTTTCTTCCCGGTGTTCCTCCTTCTCAAAATCTTTTCCTTACTCTCTTACACTGAAGTCAGGCAGCATCTCTGACAGAAAGCACTCTACTATGTACGTCCTTCTCTTCTTTCTGTTTCTGGCACTCTAGCCTGGACTATATCTTAAAACAACTATTATGTTGAAATAAGACTATATGCATGCATCTCCCATTATATCACAAATATCTCAACATCAGGGGCTCTCCTTTTCTCTTATTGTATTTCCAGGGCCTACTATATCCCCATATATTGTACTTTAGGTGCTCAATATTATACACTTTTCAAAAATTGCCATCCACTTAATGCCTATCAGAAGCCACATCAAGATCCAGAATAGTCACCTTCTTATTTAACACCAATTCAATGCTGCATCTTCTTTTGTGAAATGAGAATATAAACCCTTGCCACACATTCCACCTTGGACAAAAGTGAACCTGAAGGCAGTAATGCATGTAAATAATTTTGTAAATTGTGAGAAATTTTGCTTGTATGCATGGTTATGTGTATGCATTTGTATGTGGAATTATTTTTACTGTTATAATTATTCTTATAGAAATATGACATTATATTACAGAATTGTAAAGTTTTCAAAACACTGTTCCAAAGTGTTAGATGTACATGTGACCTTGACATAATGTAGACCACTGGCTTGCAAACTGTGTTCCCAGGTGCCCTTAGGTTCTTTAAAGGTGCTTTAAGGGCCATTTCTGAATGGTGTTGGGGAGGGGAAACCAGATCTGGCAGGGTTTCCAGGCCCCATCTCAGCATCTACCAGAACAATACCAGTTTTAACTGTTTCATATGTTGGATTTCATATACGGTTTTGTCTAAATAAAAATTTGAAAACTTCTGATTTTTCTAATGCCTTATTGCACATAAAGAAACTAGAGCCCAGAGAGGTCATCAGACTTGCCCGAGGTCACACAGATTGTCAGGGTCACACTCAGGCCAATGTTCTTTCCATTATACACACTTCCTTAGGAAGCTCCTTCCTCCCCGGTCCCAGGACATTTTCCATGCATGCTTTTCCCCACGGAATAGGTTTTCAGCCCCAGATCATGCTTCTAGCATCTTAAAGTAGTGTGGCTTCTGCTCAGTTCTCATCTATACTTTTATCTTTCAAAACAGCACTGAGCACATTCCTAATGCTTGTCTTTCCATCATCCACACTTTCAAAGACTCTATCTCTTTTAGATATTCCAGGCACATGTCTTCTAGGCCCTCAGGCTATAAAATCCACTCCTCAACAAGAGTTTTGCCAATAGCAATCTCTTCCAGTTTGGCGGCTTGTTAATCAGCACATTTTCATGAATTGCTCCATAATAGCTTGAGTCTAAAAGATGATCAAATTACTGTCTACAGTACTCTGTAATTGCTGGAGATTGGTTTCCTGGATGAATGGGAAACCTGCCACTATTTGGAAATCAGAGCAACGAATCAACACACAGTCTGAGCACCTCTGATATGTTACACCTCTTCTAGGGGTAGGATGACAAAAGGTATTTGATATTGTTACTGCCCACCAGGATCTCACATCCTAGTAGGAGCAAGACACACACGTAAACACAAACAATTCAGAGAAAACATGAAATTAAAAAGGAATGTACAAACTGAGAATATGAGCCATTCTCTCTGGGTATTGTCATGAGAATTTGAAGATGAAAGTGGGGCAGATTTTTAAACACTAACACTTATTTTAGAGGGCATAGGATAGAAAGGCATTTTTTGTACGGAAATGACTTTCCAAAGATATTCAAATTGTTTATTCAGTGATTTTTTTTTTCTTAACTTCTTACTATGTATCATGAACTGGGTTTGCAACCAGAAACAAAAATCAGTTCTTACCATCATGGCAGTGAGGGAAACAAGTCAATTAAAATTCTGTATTATACTATGGAAAGGGGGAAAAAAACGATTGAAGTATTTTTTTTTAACATAAGGGTATTGGAAGACCATGAACAGTCATAGCAGGTGAGGCAGTTAGAGAGGTGGGCCATGGACAGAGGATGGAAGAAACCTTGCATCCCACAATGAGGAGCGTGGACTCCATCCTGATGACAAGGGAGGACTGCTTGTTGAAAACTTCTGAGTAGGGGAATGCTACACCTTTTTCTTATAGAGAATAGATCTAAAATAGCAAAGACTATAGACAAAGAACAATCAAATCCAGAGATAATGACAGTCATGGCAGACTGAAGTGTCAGGGAGGTTGACCTGGAAGTTATGTATCTTGAAAGATATGTAGAACGCCAGATAAGAGAGATGGTGTGCTTGTAGATTAAACACCTAAATTGTGTTCCTGAGCCAGACAGCCATTAAAGAAAGCAGGTGAGAGTGAGAATTCAAGTCAGTGATTTGTTCACTCAACAACTATTTTTTGGGTATGAAATATACACAAATTACCCTTTTTGGCTCAAAAGGGTAGAAGAGTCAAAAAGCTGTGTCCATTCTGGAGGAACTTCTGGTTAGCTGAGAAGATGAAACAGAGCTCAGCTAACAGTGACGATTCAGTAAGTGCTTACTACATATGGTGTTTTATGGTGAATTTCCATTAGTTCTCACAACATCCCCATGAAGCTAGTGTTTTTATTACTCTCTGACCTCTCATGCTTCCACACTAGTAAAGGATAGGTAATAGTAGGGCCAACTTCATGGGGATGTTGTGATCCTTGTGAAGTAAGAATGGCTCTACTTGCTACCAAATCCCAAACTTTCACGCATTGCCCAAGACTGCTTCCCTGGTAATTATGGTGCCAGGTGATTGAAGTGTCAATGAGTTGCATAAACAAAGTGCACTGAGAACTTAAAGAAAAAGGGGGGAAAATACATCCAGGACCTTAAAGGTTGGGTTTTGGAGGAACTCTAAAGAAGGTAGAGTGCTATCTAAGCCTGAAAAAGAAACTGACCTGGTACAAAATATGAATGCATAGCAAACATCACCTCCTCAAACCAGAGTTTTCACCTTTTACAAATCTTTAAAGAACAGGATGAAAGAAAGTTGTTGGAAGTTTTCAAGGAAATCACACTGGATAATTAGAAGGCAGTCACACTTAGACCTTCAATTGTGAGGCAAAGCAGAAAGTAAATTAAAGTCTTTGATTTAAAAAAATAAGGGAAAAAATTAACAACACCACCAAAACAAAAACAAATTATATATACACACACACACACACACACACACACACACACACACACACACACACACACATATATATATACAGGCGCTTAAAGGCACAAGGCATCAAACTGCAAGTCTATAAACTTCACACAGTGGAACTTTCTGGTAATGAATTCTATAAACTCTTACCTTGGTAGGGCTTCTCCCTTCTTTTCTCCTCCCACCTTATTAAACAAAAGGTTGGAGTTTAACAGGCTTTGCAGTAAATGTTAGTACCCATGGCACTCATGGTATTTGCAGAAAAGTTTCGTCGTCATTATCTCCAGTTAATAGTTGAAGGTGGGCAGGAGAGGAAGAGAGAGGGAAAGATTTGATGTACAGTTGTCCTTGTTCCAAAGTGTCCTTGACAGTCTTTTTTAGAATGCTCCTCAAATTTGCCACCGAATCATCTGCCAAATACTCTACTTCAGGGCAAAAACTCAGTTGGTTTTATGTGCTGCTGGATCAATGGCCTATTTCTCAAGATGGTAAAATGGGTTCAGAGTTTGATGGAAACTTAAGAAAGGAAAAATAAGAAGCTCATTTGATGGCTGGTTGCATAAAACTCAACACCTGCTACTTGGATTTTTTTTTTTTTTTTTAATGTCTGGTTAAGGGAAAATGTCAAGGGCTTTTCAAATTTGCATCAATTTGAATAAAACCATTGTTATACACCTTGCAAAAAGTCAAAACACTTTGGAGGAAATTAGAACAAATTTTTTTTTCTTGCAGAGATTGACATAAAAGCAAAACCTCGGAGATCTTAATCTGAAGTAATCTTTCGAGACTTGCCCAGATCCATATTTGCCAATTAAACTCCTGTTCCAGAAGATAAAGCATTTGCTAAATTAGAGTATATAATTTGATAGATAAGGGAATCTTTTCCCTTCATAAATATTTTATCAGGAAGTGAAAACATGTAAGTTTATTCTCCTGATAAAGCTATGAATATCAAGGAAAAGAGATCTTCTAACTTGCGGTTTCAAGGGAAATTATTTATTTTTTTTATTAATTTTTTTTTTTGCGGTACGCAGGCCTCTCACTGCTGTGACCCCTCCCGTTGCGGAGCACAGGCTCCGGAAGCGCAGGCTCAGCGGCCATGGCTCACGGGCCCAGCCGCTTCGTGGCATGTGGGATCTTCCTGGACCGAGGCACGAACCCGTGGCCCCTGCATCGGCAGGCGGACTCTCAACCACTGCGCCACCAGCGAAGCCCAAGGGAAATAATTTTGATTGAAAATCCAAGTTCCATAACATGTTTTTCCAGCAAATAAAATGCTATATATCTGCAAACAGAAACAAAATTAAAAAAATGAACAAAATATTTGCTAATGCATTTTATGTGAAAAGTTAAATTAGAAAATAGATGCAACATGTATTTTTTCCTCTAAAAGATAAATTGGACCTGGGGAAAAATAAGCTCAAGTATCTCTAATTGCCATTAGCTTGATAATTAGTTCTCATGTAGGTTTATGTGGTCTTGTGTACTCAGAGATGAGCATCATGGTGTTCCATAAGTAGACGTTGCACTCCTAACTGTTATGAAGTGTTGGATAGTGTGGCCAGCATTAAAATTGGAACTTACTTTGATAAGGGTGATTAGTAAGGAGTAATGAGACTTTTTCCAAGATGTACATGAGTCATTTAGGTGATACCTAGCTGAAATAAAAACCTAAATTTTAACTTTCTCATCTTGGGTCATTAAATTTGCCTACTAATCAGTCTTACTAATTAATATCAGACCTGTTACTATGAATGAGTTGACTCTTAAATTAAGTTGCTCTTCAAAATGAATAAGAGAAAAAAAAGCTTTTCCCAACGTTTTGCTGGGCTACTTGGCTATCCATCCCTAAGAAGGTAAGGATTTAATGAAATCCTCTGAAACCCTGTTTGAGCTAAGGTATGAGTCTGTGGAGCTTCTACTTGTTAGATTACAGAGGCTAAATGCTCAGTCTTAGGACCAGAGAGATTTTTTTGGAAATAAGATGGTAGGAATAGAAGAAGTTATTTCATTTTTCTCATCTTACTTTTCTCTTATGATAATAATTCTCTTAGAATCAATAACCCAGTCCTGGGACTCTTTCTCACCCTTGGCATAGCATAACCAAGGAAAGTTCTAAGAAAGGATGATCAGCAGCCTGGGACCACTCTGTTCTGGGCCCTACAGAGAACCCCTTCCCATCCTGAACTACTATATCTTCTAGAACTAAAAATTATTGAGTTTTTGCTGTGTAACAGGTACTCTGCTAAAGGCTGTGGATTGATTACTTTCTTCATGCTCACAAGAATCTTATGAAGTAGGCACCATCACTATCTCCATTAAAAATGAGGAAAGTGAGGCACAGAGTAGTTAAACAATTGTTCCTGGTATGTGAAAGAGCTAGGGTTTTAGGCAGCATAACTTCACAGCCTTCACTTTTAATCACCACATCTCACTGACTTTCCAATTTACATTATGATGAACAAACGGATGTTTGGAAGAGTACCTCTAAAGGCCGGAGCCAAGAGTGGCTTATTACATTTTTTTTTCTGTTTTCTTGACCCAAAAACTTTAATATATTGTCATTATAGGCATAATACACAATTATGTGGAATTAGATTAACCAGAACCCACAGTATCTAATCTGTCTTCCATGACAACAATTACTGAGTATCATAAAGAGCCATCACTATTCATCTTTAGCTTTAGTTCTAGTCCTAAAGCAAAGTCACTTATATCAGACCTTGTTTCTCTGCTCATCTGCAGTGTGAGTCCTCACTGTGTCCCTGGCTCCTCCACCATCCCCTGTTATACTTTCTACTAGTTTGTCTATCCTTCACCTTGGCCTTAGGAGGCTGAGATCACATCTTATTACTCTCTTCATCTATCCTCAGCAACCAATACACACCTGGCCCAATGAATTTTGACTGAATTAAAGGATGGGGAAGCCTCCATTTTGACCTCTGTTTATGGGAATGATAATATTTACATTATCTTGGAAGGACCTTATGAAACTTGGGTGAGATAATGCCTAGGAAAGTGTACAGAAATAAAACGTGGTACAAAACAAGAGATTCTTTCTTTAAGATTTTCTGTAATTATTCTCATTAATAGGTAAACTTGACTTTTCTGATGGAATCACACCCAAAAAAAAAGATTATTGGGAAAATTTTCCAAAGCCGTTTCAAAAGCTGGATCATTCCAATCCTTCATTTCATTAAATCCTGGTCCTGTCTGTGAAAAAAAGAAATAAGAGATTTTTGGTTTCAGAGGTCCTGAATGAGACAAAATTTATAGAAGACATAAACACTTCAAAACTGTACTTTTGAAGGAAGGCACTCCAGCTAAAACCCAGAGTGGGGAAAATGGAGCACCTATTATGAATTTGGCTCCATGATAGGAATATTTATGTAAATTTCCACTGAATCCCCATAATCATTACATGGGGAAAAATATCCCAATATTACATAAAGAAAATTGAGGCTTAGAGAGGTTAACAATTCACCCAAGACTCTACCTTAGATGTAGGATTGAATACATGTTCATAAGACTCAAAAGGCTTAGCAAACACCAAAATCAAGGATGATCAAAGTAAAAATAAATAAGTCTACGTCAAACTAAAAAGTTCTGCACAGCAAAGAAAACCATCAACAAAATGAAAAGGCAACCTACATTACAGAATGGGAGAAAATATTTGTAAATCATATATTTATTAAGGGGTTAATATCCAAATTATATAATGAACCCATACAACTCAATAGCAAAAAAAAAAACCCCAAACAATCCAATTAAAAAATGCCCAGAGGAATTGAGAAGACATTTTTTTTTTTTCTCAAAAAAAATCCCACACAAATGGCCAACAGGTACATGGAAATGTTCTTAACTTCCAGTTACAAGATAAATTCTGGTCATGTAATGTGCAGCATGGTAACCACAGTTAACAATACTGTATTGTATACTTGAAAGCTGCTAAGAGAGTAGAATGTAAAAGGTCTCATCACAAGAAAAATGTGTTACTATGTGAAATGATAGATATTAGTTAAACTTATTTTGGTGACTGTTTCACAATACATACATATATAAAATCATTATGTTGTACACCTGAAACTTGTACAATGTTATATGCCCATTATATCTCAATAAAACTGGGGGAAAATCAAAAGCTTAGTACTTTCACCCTCCACACCACCTTCATCTCCTGGTTCTTCTTCGACAAAGCCCAAAGTTATTGTCTGCAGGTTCAGAAAGAAAGCATTACTGTATTTATGCATGAATTAGGGTTACTATACCTGTAAGTGATCAAAAACCAACTCAAATTACCTTATGAATAGAAGGAAATTATTCATGGATATTTGGGTACACTGTAAAATTGCTAAGGCATCAAAAGGAGAAAGAAGCAGGTAGACCTAAAGAATATCCAGAATCGAGAGCTTAAATACCATTAGAGCTGCTTCTCCATCTCCTAGGTCTGCTTCTTATTCTCTCTGTGCTAGCTTCATTCTCTCTCATTACAGACAGGACCGTAGACAGCTCCCAAGCATTAAGAGCTTCATTATCCAATAAGATAACATTGGATAATGTTTTTGTGATTCTGTGACTCTGAATCTAAACCTCAGATTACAGACTGAAGCAACTTGGCTGACTAGGGACCCATGTCTCCCCTGTATCATCAAACTGATACCAAGGAAATAAGGCAGAAAAGACCATTCCACAGTGCAGGAGGAGGACTCGCATAGATCAATAGACACACGCCTCCCTTCCTCACCACCAGTACCCCACTATGTTGGGACTGAATCAGGTTAGACAAGAATAGGAGGCATATTTGGGGGGAAATGGTTCCTAAATGCAGAACATGTTGAAGTCCCATATGCCTCAAGACTCATTTCTTTTTCTCTATATTTTTTTACCAAAAATTTTTAGCTCTTGATAACCTGGATTCACTAGCATTTTTGCTTAGCAAGTAATAAAAGGTGAGAGATGTATTTCTACTTTATGTTCATAAAATTATCATTTAATCAGCCTAGTTTGGGGACATCTAGGAAAAGTTAAATGTGCAGATCCAAGGTAAGACACAAGGTAGATTTGTCAGAATCGTTAAGTTGTCATGTCATGAAAACAGGAGGTTTCTGGATTTATGACATCTAATTTGCCATAGAAAAAAATATTCTGCATAAAAGGCTTCCCTAGAGATATCTCAAAATGGTATTTTTCAACATGTATTCTTTCTAATTCCTATGTTAGTCACACTAGCTTACTTGTTAAAGATGTTGATTTCAGACCTACTGGAACAGGATATTTATGAGTGGTGTCTGGAACCTGGAGTTTAACAAGCTGTTCATATGTTTTTTACAAAATTTAGCACCCTTGGTCTCATGCAGTAACTGCTGCAAATACGTGCTTGGGACATACAACCTTTTCAGGTGATGGTTTACATTGGTACAACCTTTCTTGGAAGCAACTTTGCTATACGTGTCAAGATTCTTAAAATGTTCATCACCTTTGTCCTTTGTAATGTTACTTCTGGGAATTTTTCCTGAGAAAATATCGTGAAATATACAAAAAAAAAAAAACAAAAACACTAAGTAGAGAGAATAGTCATCACTTCATATTATGAGGAGTGAAAATAGAGACCATAAGATGAGAATAGTTATATCAATTTTGGTTAATCTACCTCAGTGTAATATTTTTCAGACTTTAAAATATATGTGTGTGATGAGTATACGATACTTTCACAAATCTCTTAAATTATCATGTGAAATGAGAAAAAAGAGCATATGCGTATAATTATATTTATGCATACAGAAGTTACAAAATAACATTATATCTGAGAAGACCAGAAAGAAATATATTGAATGATAATAGTCGTTCATTGGATTGTGAACAATTTTCTCCTTCTCTCTGCTTTTCTTTGTTTTAACATGTTACTATGTTAAACAGATGTTATTCTGTCATTCTGATATTTATTATCATGTAATAAAAATTAAATAAAATATTATTTTTATTTTACTAATATGCTTTTATTATTTTATAAAATATTAATTTTTATAAATATTATATTATTTTCATTTTATAATAAAATATTATTACTAAGTTAAATAAAATTCTTACCAGTCAGAAAGAAATATGAAAACAATTCCCACTTCTTGCCTACTTCTGGATATACAGATGTTATGAAACCACAACACCATAACTGGCTCCTATGGTAAACTCTTCCTTACCTTCTACTTCATGTCTTTGTGCCTGGGTGCCTGGATACCCCTGTGTAGATAGCTTTTCTTGCTCTTACTCCTCTTCCTCAAGTCTGCAATCCTGCCTCAGCAACCTGAGGGATAAAGCTGAGACTTCCCAATACCTTTTCCCGAGTTACTCACAGTGATCTCCCTCATGGTTTTATCTGCCCATGCAGTTCATAACCTTCTGTTACACCTTAGTATTGCAGATCTGTTTAAACAATATAAACATCCACATAGTTCATTCCAATGTGGAAAATCACTGGAGAATTAAGAAAACTTGGAATGAGTGTTTTAATTGTATTTCTTTTTACACATTCCTCTAGTTATAAATTTTTGTTTTTATTGAAGTATAGTTGATTTACAAAGTTGCATGGGTTTTGGTGTGCAGCAAAGTCATTCAGTTATATATATATACATTTATATATATTCTTTATCATATTCTTTTCCATTATGCTTTATTATAGGATATTGAATACAGTTCCCTGTGCTATACAGTAAGATCTTGTTGTTTATTTTACATATAGTACTGTGTATATGTTAATCCCAATCTCCTAATTTATCCCTTCCTCTCCCCTTTTCCCCTTTGGTAACCATAAGTTTGTTTTCTGTGTCTGTGAGTCTGTTTCTGTTTCATAAATAAGTTCATTAATGTTATATTTTAGATTTCACATATAAGTGATACCATATGATATTTGTCTTTCTCTTTCTGATTTACTTCACTTAGTAGGATAGTCTCTAGGTCCATCCATGTTGCTGCAAATGACATTATTTCATTCTTTTTTATGACTATGTAGTATTCCATTGTGAATATATACCACATCTTCTTTATCTATTCATTTGTCAATGGATATTAAGGTTGCTTTCATGTCTTGGCTATCATAAGTAGTGCTGCCATGAACATTAGGGTGCATGTATCCTTTCAAATTAATATTTTCTCCAAGAGTGTGATTGCTAGATCATATGGTAATTCTATTTTTAGTTTTTTAAGGAAACTCCATATTGTTTTCCATAATGGCTGCACCAATTTACATTTAGCAAACAGTGTAAGAGGGTTCCCTTTTCTCTAAAGCCTCTCCAGCATTCCCTATTCATAGACTTTTTGATGATGGCCATTCTAACTGGTGTGAGGTGATACCTCATTATAGTTTGATTTGCACTTCTCTGATAATTGGCAATGTTAAGCATCTTTTCATATACCTACCTATTTGCCATCTACTTATCTTCTTTGGAAAAAAATTTTTCTATTTAGGTTTTCTGCCCATTTTTTGATTGAGTTGTATGTTTTTTTGTTATTGAGTTGTATGAGTTGTTTGTATATTTTGGTTACTTGGAAATTAAGTCCTATTCGGTCGCATTATTTGCAAATATTTCATCCCAGTCTGTAGGTTGCCTTTTCATCTTGTTTATGGTTTCCTTTGCTGTACAAAAGCTTATAAGTTTGATTAGGTCCCTTTTGTTTATTTTTGCTTTTATTTCTGTTGCCTTAGGAAGCTGACTTAGGAAGACATTGGTAAGATTTATGTCAGAGAATGCTTTGCCTATGTTCTTTTCTAGGAATTTTATGGTAAGTGTTTAAGCCATTTTGAGTTTTTTGTGTATGGTGTGAGGGCATACTCTAAGTATATTGATTTACATGTGGCTGTCCAGCTTTCCCAATATCCACTTGCTGAAGAGACTGTCTTTTCTCTATTGTGTATTCTTGTCTCCTTTGTCGAAGATTAACTGACCATAGATGTATGGGTTTATTTCTGGGCTATCTAGTCTGTTCTAGGTATAATCTTTGAGGTTATTTTTACTCTTCATTTCTTCTTCATACCCCATATCATATTTCCTGTTTAATATAGTAGATTTTTTTCTTTGCAGCCCCTGATCCAGTGAGTTTTCATCATAGTCCTTCTTATGTCCTACAAATCTGTATGTTTTTTAATCTCATGTTGCATTAGGTTGAGTCTTTCATAGTCCTCAATTTATCATTGATTCCTGCAAAGGACCTGTCTAGTTGAATGCATTTATGCATGTATGTATGTATGTATGTATGTATTATATTGCATCCCTATTCCCTATTCTTATTTCCTTCCTTTTCCAAAAACAACTATTCTAGTGTTTTTGACATCTGTCCTTTTACCTGTAAATAGTCTTGTAGAATATGGATTCTTTTGTTGTGAATATGTAACTTACATTATATAGTATTGTGCTATAGAATTTATGTTATCTTCTTTTCACACTCAGCATTAAATAGTGAGGGTGTAGCTGTGTTTCTGGCCTATAGCTGCTAATTTGCATACAGTTTTCTATGGTACACAGCCTACACATTTTAATTACCATTGCTCTAATCATTAACACTTACACTGACTCTAATCCCAATGTGTATTTGTTTTAAAAATACCTGTGATAAGATATCTGTGCTGCAATTATTTTCTTTAACTTTAGTAGGAACAGAAGCTAAAAAAATTGTCACCTAAAAATGACAAGCAGTTTCTGTCCTCTAATTGGAGATAAATTCAGTTGAAATTTGGAACAAATATTTTCTTTTTTCTGAGAGAAAAGAAAAGGGACTTTTTCCTTTTGGTTATGAAAAAGTTGAAAAAATTCTTACTCTTTGGTTCAGGGAGCTAGGGGAGAAATGCTGAGCTCAAAATAAACATGGTCATCCCAGAATCAAAGGTTTGTCCTTCCTAGTTATATAAACTGTATATCTTTTTCAGCAGAATGTGGACTTTGGAGACCATGTTGTTTCTTTGGACCAAAAGGTTACTTTTTTCTGTGTAATTTTAGATTAATGAAGATTATATATGTTTTTCCTTATGAACAATATTTGTTCTTTTTCTTTGAGTGATTGTTCTTTTTCTTTGAGGGGTGAGATTATGAAGATGGCTGAAGGACTTGTAAGCATGGATTTCATTCATTCATTCAACATAAACTTACTGAGATTTATTAGGTTCCTTGTACTAGCATAAGCAATGTGTTATGGCAAGTAATAAAACAAAGCTCTAGCTTTTATGAATCCTGTAGTTCTAATCTTATCCTGGAAGAATGAGTAGGAATAAATAGTGCCTTCTCTTGTTGTTCCTTAAGTACACTTAGCCATTCATATTTCCATATCTGGTATTACTATTTATGAAGCCATTAATTATAAATATGCTAATATCTTGGGTGGGAAAAACGTCACATTTCATAAATACCAATAGGAATACCATATTTGGGGAAAAATGTCTTAAAACAAAGATATTATATGTAAGAATAAATAGCAGCTTATATAATTAGAATTTTGTATCCACTTCCTCTCTAGAAACACATCAATATAATTTTAGAAAGAGTAAAAATATAGTACCATCTTCAAAAACACAAGGGGAGTGGAAGCCATATAACCAATTACAAAATATAAAGAATGTCTGAAATCAAATATATAAAAATAAGGACAGTAAGAGCCTATTCAAATTTATGGATAGATGTACAGCTCTCTAAAATAATTTTAGCTCTCTAAAATAATTGTCACAGTGTTGAAAGACCCATCCAGTGATCCTTTAATTATGAAGGTATATAAGATAGTTGTTCAGGTAGAAGAGAATGTATCCTCACAGTGATCACAAGCCAGCTTGGGAGATAGAGCAGAAGGAAGAATCATGAAGACAGGCTAACTTTATTAGTGGTAATATTAACAAAGCAGCCACCTAGGGGCAATCTGGAAGGGGAGAAAAGCAGGTAACAACACAGAGAAAATGAGATTTCCAGAGCTTTACTGTGAACTTTAAAACTTCTTGAATACTCAAACTAGGTGAATACCTGCCCTTGGGCCAGAGGACATTGATTGAAGAACGATTGAGACCATTAATCAAAATGTAAGATTTTGACTTTCTGTGCCCTTTGCCTTCTGTTAGCCTTCCCACTTGCTGGGAGTCAATAAATGACTCAGAAGAAACTGTTCTTTTCAAGATTCAAACACATGTAACAGAAAAGAAGTGGCTCAGGACTTATGCAAACTCTGAATTTAAAATAATAACATTGATGAAAGTAAAGTAAAACAGCTAAACTTAGAATTATTCGAGAAAATGGCAAAGAATCAGACACCAGAATCAACTGAAAGCAGAGTTTCTCTGAAAAAAGGAAAAGCTCAAAGGATAAATCTTAGAAATCAAAAGGCAAATAAACTGATAATGCTACAGAAGAAGGTTAAAAAGTGAGACTAGATCAGAAAAAGAATAATAATGGAAGAGGAAAATAAAACCACTGTGTATTTGAAATTCATATTTGAAATAATGACTGCAAAATACCAACAAAATTAAACATGACTCAAAACATGGCCAGGGGGCTTCCCTGGTGACGCAGTGGTTGAGAGTCCACCTGCTGATGCAGGGGACATGGGTTCGTGCCCTATGGGAAGATCCCACATGCCGCGGAGCGGCTGCGCCCGTGAGCCATGGCCACTGAGCCTGCGCATCCAGAGCCTGTGCTCCACAACAGGAGAGGCCACAACAGTGAGAGGCCCGCATACCGCAAAACAAAACAAAGCAAAAACAACAGCAACAACAACAAAAAACATGGCCAGGAATAGGAGGATAATCATGAACAAGTCACACATAGAAAATAAGAAAAATAATGTAAAATTTATGTTATCTCTTGGAATATAAAATAAATTTTGAAGCATGTTTCACATTGACAATGTCTTTCAATTAAAGAATACTTCTGAATGACCTATTAAGTTTTACTATGATTGCATCTTCAGGGACAAAGACAAAACCCATGAAGATGGATGGAATTTTCATGAAGGAAATGGACTTTTATCCTGGGATATTGTATATCCTGAATCAAGAAATCAAAACTAGAGAAGCTGACCTTAGAATAGCATGAGAAAGTATTATTTCCTTTATTCTCTGTGACCTTGTAGACTTTGGTCAGAATCGAATTTCCACTGGAACCAACATGCTAGAGGATGCTTTTGCCTGGGAAAGATAAGACGGCAGTGGACTGCCAGGATTGTGTAGAGTCAGCCTTTAAGGACCAGGAACAGCAACTTGCAGTTTTAAATCATTTTCTATATTTCCTTTCTTTATCTATCTCTTATTTCCAATCTCAACTTTCGTTGACTTATTGTAAAGTCATCTCTGGAATTTCACATTAGGAACTTAAGGGAAAAGGGAACTGTTCACTTAAGGGAACAGTACCATAACTGTTATGGACTAAACTATACCCCACCCACTAAATTCATATATTGAAGTCATAATCCCCAGGACTTCAGAATGTGACTGTATCTGGAGATCAGGTCTTTAAAGAGGTAATTAAGTTAAAATGAGGCCAAATGTGTGGACCTTAATCCAATATGCCTGGTGTTCTTATAAGAAGAGATTAGGACACAGACAAGCACAGAGGGAAGACCATGCCATGTGAGAACACAAGGAGAAGATGACCATCTATAAGGAGAGAGACCTCAGAAAAAAAACAACCCTGATAATAATTTGATCTTAGACATCTAGCTTCCAGAAGTATAAGCAAATACATTTCTGTTGCATAAGCCACCCAATCTGTGGTTTTTGTTATGGCATCCCTAGTAAACTAATACAATAACCAAAAAAAATAGCTTCAGCAGTCATAGTAATAGTTCTAGCAGAAACATTTACAGAGCATTTACTACGTCCTAAATAATGTCCTAAACACTTACATCTATTAATTCACTTAGTCTTTACCTCAACCCTAAGAGTAATAAATGAGTAAACATTTGCAAAACACTTGGAAAAGTACCTGCATAAAATGAGTGCTTAGAAAATGTTACCTATAGATATTTTCTGTATTTTAGAGGTGAGGAGACAAAGGACCAGGGAGATTACATAAGTTCTGTACATTTTTGTAAATGCAGATGTTAGTACTCCTATCCACTCTCCCAGGGCCAGGTTGGGATAAAGCCCTGACCACCAGGGAAGGACTGCTGTGTTCAGCAGGACAGAAGTCCCCGTGATGTACATCAGTGGTGACACTGCAGAGTGAGAAGATGATGCTGGAACCTTTACAGAAAACTGTGAGGGGTCATTCTGTGTTAGGGGAGGATTTGGAAGGATGCTAAAGTATGCATATTAAACACATCTGCACAAACCCACACCACTTCCCAGCTGAGCCCAAAGTTTTGCATAAACTTCTTACCTTCTTTAATGTCTCAATAAACAGATGGGTCGTTTCTTTCCACATTAAATTAATAGCAGCATTGGCCCAGAATCCATGATCTAGTAACACATTTTGGAGGTTATCCTTCATCCTTTTAGAAGTTAGAAGCTATCCTTCCAGGGAGAGAAGTAGATGAAGGATTCCAAACTGCCAGTGTGTGCGTGTGTGTGTGCGTGCGTGTGCGTGTGTGTGTGTGTGTGTGTTAATTTCAATCAAGAGCATGACCATCCCTTGAAGTCAAGGGGCTTCCAACCTTGCTTTCAGCGGAACTAACTTCTTAGGCTTTCCTGAGTTTCCCAGGCTATTAGCTTTAGGAAATTTCATATCATCTGACATTTCTTTCACTATCTCAGAAATATGTGTTACACAGAAGAGTCCAGCTCATCTCTTCTGTCTCATACTGAGATACTCATAATACAGGAACAGAGAAAGATTCAATTAACAGAGACAACACATGACTAACCTGTCAAGGCCAACACCACATTCAGCCCATTCTTTTTAGGATTGAGTGTAGTATTCTAATCTCACACACTCTGAAAGTAGAAGCCTGAGTGTGTTTGGGGGGATGCTTCCTAATTCCAGGAGCATCTTCATTGCCGCTGTGAGGCACCACATGTTCCTAGCAGATGCCACCATCATTAATCTGTCAACACTTGCCAACTTATTCTTTATACACTCAGCACTCCTAGCTGGAAGACAATATGGTTTCTCTTTTGGTTACTTTTTTGCTGCCTGATGCAACTGCCATTTTGAATTTTTCCTTGAACTACCAATTTGTCCTCCTCCCCTCATTGCTTGGGTAGTTAATTACCTATATCTCAACAGCAGGGTTGCCTCTTGGGTAGGAGAGATGGTGTGGGGTGGGACAGTGTTTATTCTAGTATCTTCAGGAATAAACATGGATCTGTGTGTGTGCATAAGCATGTGTACATGTGTGGAGGAGAATATCCTGGACAAAGACACAGAAATGAAGCATGGTGCCTGGTCCCTTAACAGACAGAGGATATGCAGAAAAAACCTGAAGGGACCATTTACACCTTATGATTCTCAGAGATAAGCTGTGTCAACCCAGATCCCAGGTAACAGAGACTGACATAAAATATGAAAGAAGGACCTTCTTTGCCACATAGGGGTCATGAGAGAATGCAGTGTCATGTGACTCCTTAACAGCTTTGCAGTTTTGAGTCCAAGTATCCTAGGAAGGCATAAGTTTTTCAATGAGATGGCAGCAGTGAGGATACAAGTGACCTGGGGAGAACTTGGCATTAGAGCTGCAAAGGAGGAACATGAGCATGTTTGCTCTTGAGTGAATGTAAGGCTCCTGGCTACTCAAAGAATGATCTAGTTTTAATTGAGTGCAGAGGGCTGGTGCAGAGAAAAGGATTACTTTCTATAGTCAGACTATAGTATCAACATGCAGATATTAGTGATTATGCAATCTCCTTTATACCGCATTGACTGGGAGACCGTTGAGTATCCAGGTTGCGCATAGTGACTTGTGCTGTCTTTGTTGACAGTAGGTTTTTGTTTGTATGTTTGTTTTATTTTTGGTGTGTGTATGTGTACATTTTGCATGCACAGAATAGAACAATTATGGCCTCAAGTTCAGACTTAAGCTCATGGCAATTTATATACCTACCCACCAAAACTGCCCATCTCACCAGTGAAAAGACTGTGTGGGTTATATCATACATTTTTGTATGTGTTCTGAAAATAGCTTTGAGCACTTAAAACATGCACCACTTGGACTACAGGCATTTCTGAAATAACGGGTCCTGTATTGCTTTAGTCTCCTAGTTAGAAGAAGGAGGATTGGTAAAGAGATTTTTTTAAAAATCACTAAGATTTACTTATTACTTTATACATGCCAGAAACTTAGAAACGTACTTGACATGTAATGACTCATTTAAAACCCACCATAAACCAGTAAGATCATTGTGATTGTAATTCCTACCTTACAAATGAGGAAACAAAAACAGAGAAGCTACAAAGCTAGTGGAGCTCAGATTTGAACCAAAGCCATGTTACTATAAAGTCTTCGTTCTCAACTACTAGACAGTGGTTCCCTTCCTTTTTCTTGGCACACGCATAAAATAGGATAAACATTTGGAAGGTGCACTAAGGAAAATGAAGGAGTTTGCTTGTGGATGGAGGCAATTATCCTGGGACTTGTCCAGTGGCCTTGATGTTTGGAATATTCAGTGTTTCCGCTTACCTTTAACCCATTTTGGGTGCAAGGATTGGAAAATTGCACAAACCTTTACTACTCCTCTGAGAAGAATATCACACAACACTTCCCTTGTGTCTACACCTAGCATTCTGCTCATCCACCATTCCTTCTGCTTCTGCATGCAAAGATTCTTAGCAGAATGCTGTAGCAGATGTTTAAACAGCTGAACGCAGCAACTCCAACATGTTAAGTTATATACTAAGAACACGATGATTGCAAAGCCCAGAGGTATCATTGTGGACCACACAAGATTCATTCCTCTCTCTCCCTGCTGTGTAGCCACAGTAGGTAGTATTAGGAATTGACTCTAAACCTGAGGAAGCAGGGGAGGGTGTTTCTGATTAGCCCAAGCTATTCTGCTCATCACGTCATTCTTATTTATTATTGATTGGCAAAGGGGCACGTGGCCAAACTTTCACCAATGAGTCATCAGGAGGAGTTGCCAGAAGATTTTAACACTTTGCTTATAAGAGAACAACGGAATGAGTGTTTCTCTGTGTCCTGCTAGGTGAAAATAAAGACAATGCAAATAGCTCGATTGCTCCTGAAGCCAGGTCATGGTCATGAGGAAACCATCCTATCTCCAAGCTGACACTGCAGATGGCAGAGTGGAGATACCCATAGAACAAGGGCCACCTGTGTCTTTTGTGATCTACTGAACTAACCTAGCTCAAAGCCAGTCTTACCTCTGCATTTAAAGTTGTTTGATATAATATGTACACTTGTTGTTAAATCAAAGTCAAATTTTCTGTTTCTTGAAACCAAAAGCCTCTGGACTCTGCAGTTCTGCCTCTGGAAGCCCCTGTTAACCTCTCTCCAAGTCTCCTGTAGACACTGAAGGAGGGGTTCTTCACCTTTTTATGTCATGGCTCCCTTTTGAACTATAGTTTATTTTTTGGACTCTTTCCAAGAATAATATTTTTTACTGCATGAAATATAATATAAAGAATTACAAATGAAATCAATTATTGTATTCCAGTTATCAAAACACACAAAAAAACGAAACTTAGACATAGTAATATATGTCTTTGTTAATATATTAAATAACACAATTTAGTAGTAGATTTAATAATTCCTGTTATAAAACAGTAGTGGTATTTTAAAATTTTAATTTTGAAACAACTATAGTGTGATGAAAAGATCTGTGATTTCATTGGTGACCAAGCTGCAGCTTCTCATATTCTATTGTGGTTTGTGCCCTTTGGAGTTTCTTGGACCTCAGGTTAAGGCCCCCGAGTTAAGGGAAAGATAGAGATGTTTAAGTCCATGGGCTCCCAAGGCTGTTGGAGCCAATCTCTGCTTCACAAATCCTTGGCCTTGAATCCTCCTCCAAGGCTGCTTCAGAGACTCTTCTTATCTTGGCTGCTTTATTTTTTATTTTATTTTTTGCCCTGAATCTTCCTGCAGATGGACATTCTCTCCCTTATCCCTGAGGCCCACTGTGATTCCTCACTGTTATACCTTGAATTCTCAGAAAGAAATCGTGCACACACACACACACACACACACACACACTCTCTCTCTCCATCTTCCAGTGTTGCCAAGCTCTCTTTCTGTCCCAGCCTCTGTCTGAACCACTAAGCTTGTACCTGGTGAAGTGATTATTTAGACACTTGAGCTGGAAGCCTTGGAGCTCTGTTTCTGTTTGTTTGAAAACACTTTGAGGAGGGAGGATATACATTTCTCCACTTTGGAGTTTCCTCCTTTAATATTCAGATCAAAGACTAAGACATAAGTATCAGTTGTGCTTCACTAAAAATCACGAGTTATGTGTTCACCCACTTCCCTCCTCTGACTTCACTCTCCCTTATCCTCTTTTAGCTGATTTCCAGGCTATTCAACTTGAAAACAAAGCCAGATCAAATCAAAACATGCAGAGATTATGCGAGGAAATATACAACACTGTGAACAGAATGAGATGTGTAGAGTGGAATGAAGGGTGGCTTTGTTTCCTTTTCAACATTTTTTCTTGTGTTTTTAAATGCAATACTACAAGGATGCATTGCTTTTATAACATGAATAAAATATTTTTAAAACAACATATATAAGATACCAAAAATATGTAACTCAGATAGGAGGGGTTCGGCTATACCTACAACCCAGGAAAATTCCCTCAGCACTATTACTTTCCTTTTTGGGTATCTTCACATGGATAATGAGCAGCCATGTAGGGGCCCTCATAATTTACAAAGTATGGTCACAACCAATGCCTCGTTTGGCATTCAATAAGATTGATAGGACTGGCAGTTTCATTTCATTCCCCATTTACAGAAGAGAAACTGAGACTCAGAGTGGTTTAAATGACTTAATTGTTGTTGAAGATCAAAATCTGGAGTGGAGAGGGAAAGACAGAGTGTTACAGGAATGTCCATGAAGCACAGGTTGGAGCACTGCAAGTGGGGAGGGCAGGAAACTTCCCCTTCTTCTTGGATACCTCTGATGCACTGACTGCTCCCGCAGACTGTTCCCAAAATTGCCCCATGCAGATATGCTGTCATCCCATTTTCTTTTTTTTTCCTTTTTTACACATTTTTATATATAAAATAGATAACTAATAAGAACCTACTATATAGCACAGGAAATTCTACTCAATATTCTATAATGACCTATATGGGAATGGAATCTAAAAGATATATATATATATATATATATATATATATATATATATATATATATATATATATATATATAACTGACTCACTTTGCTGTACACCTGAAACTAACACAACATTGTAAAGCAATTATACTCCAAAAAAGATGTTTAATAAATAAAAAAATAAAAATTAATTGATATATATTTTTGCTGTTCCCTGACATATAACATTTTGCAAATGTAAGGTGTACAACACATTGATTCGACACATTTATGTAGTGTGATATGATTGCTATTGTAGCAATAGTTAGCACCTCTATCACACCACATAATTATCATTTCTTAGGGGCCAGCAGTGGAGGAATAGATGTTGTTCAAGGCTATGCTCCCATTTTGAGATGAAGAATTGGAAGCTCAGACAGTTGAAGTCACTTGCCCATACTCAGAAGCTAGAGATGGGATTCAAATACGAGTATGCCTGTCTAAACCATTTCACCCACTGCCTTCCTGAGAAAGTGTTCACAGAGTAAGACCAGGATGTGTTGCAACTCTGTGTTTCCTTGGACTTCCCTGCTGGGCTATGGGAGCCTCAGAATAGTGGATGTAGTCTCATTAGCTTCAGGCCCTCAGTGCCAGTAAAGTGACTGATTCAGAGCAGGAATCTAACTTGTAAAAGAGCCAAAAGAAAAGGGATTTGCTGCTTTGCAGAGGCTGGAGAGCCAGCAGCTGAATCCTTTGGGCCCACAGCATGAAGGAAGACATAGGGAGGGTTATTCATGCTCCACTTTCTTGCATTTGCTGTAATGTGAGCTGCATCACTGCCACTTTTAATCAGGAATTTGTTATCCAATAAACCGAGGTCCAAGACACCAGATGCAGCATTTGAGGGGATTGGCAGGGCAGAAGGGAGAGTCTGGTATAGGGAATTCCTGTAATGAATTCCACCTCTGCCTCCCCCACATCACCATAAGCCCCAGGCAGGGTGCAGGAGCTGGGGGACTGCCTTAGCAAAACCAAAAGGTTAAAATCTGTGTTGTGGCAATGGACTTTGTGCTAGTCTATGGATTACACTGTTCGTTGACCTTTCTGGGACAGAGCATTCTTCACAGCTGTCATTGTGTCAATGCACAAGCCCAGAAATATCATTAGGGGAGATGTCTTGGCTGGGATTCTTGGCCAAACCTGGGGAAAGAGTCTGTACTGAGGAAGTATGACCAGAAATTCAATAAATGGAGCCACAGCCAAACATGGATGCTGATCCAGAAATGGAGAGATGAGGCCAGGATGCAGGGATGCTCACCTTTCTTCTGGCCCTTACTGCTTTGCATTTCAATAATCCATTTCCATGTCTGTCACCCTCAATGTTCTGTAAATTCCTCCAGGTCAGGAGCCTGTCATATTCCCCTATCTCCCAGCATATTGCCTGGCACATGGTAGCAGCTCTGTAAACTTTTGCATAAGTGAAAGGAATCAGTTGATCAAAAACTCAGCTCACTAGTCTTCATTCAAGATCTCCCTAAAGCAGAGTCTGAGACAATGATTTGGATGCAAGTTGTTGATTTAGGACATATACTATCTCAGTTGTCCAGAGAAACAGAACAAATAAGAGATTAGATGGATAGATAGATAGATAGATAAACAGATAGATAGATATTTATCGTAAGGGAATTGGGCTTGGCTCATGTGATTATGGAAGCTGAAAAATCCAAGATCTGCAGGCAGCAAGCTGGAGAACAAGGACAGCTGATGGTATAAGTTCCAGTTTGATTCCAAGTCCAAAGGTGGGAGAGCACCAATGTACCTGCTTGAAGACAATCAGGCAGAGAGAGATTTTTTTCTTACTCAGCATTTCTTTTTACTCAAGGCTTCAGGAGATTGGGTAAGGCTCACCCACATCAGGACACCAATCAGCTTCACTCAATCTACTGATTCAAATGCTAATCACATTCAGAAACCCTCACAGACACATCCAGAAATAATGTTTAGCCAAATATCTGGGTACCCTGTGGCCCAATCAAGTTGACACATAAAATTAAACGTCACGGAGGGGATACTATGAAGCAAAGTTGGGGGAGAGGAAGTAAGATAGTGAAAGAGCAGTTAATAAAATCTGCGGTGTTGAGCTAGACACTGAGGTGAGTAGGTGGGACTGAACCATGTAGGAGCCACCTGAGGACTCTTGTAGAATGTGCCTCAGAATTGTCCCTCTGAAGCATAGGAAGCTGAGGCATTTATACCTCTACTTCTGTCCACTACAGCTGTGGGAAGTGACTGCTCCTATATTTCCAGGCTGCATCTGTTCCTGGGATAAGAAGCCCTACAGACCTGAGAGATAACTTAGAAGAAAAAAAAAAAAAAACAAAACAGGGTGCAGCTGACACACTTGAGATGCCCACCAGAGCTTTGCTTAAATTATGTGAGCCAAGAGAATGGTTTGAGGGTTGGGTGGGGAACACAGAATATGTCTGCAGCACTTCTCATCTAATCGTCACAGTGTCCTGGACTTTGGACTATTACAGTTCATACAAGGCTTCAAAACTTGCAAAGCACTTTTTCATTCATGATCCCACTTGCTCTCCTCAAAAACCCTAGGCATTGTGTAAGGACAGTATCTCTTTCTGACTCCTAGAGAAGAAGTAAACCTCAGAGGGGCTGAGCGCTTGCCCAAGGCCCTTCAGGTGACTGGAGTACTGGGTCAGAGCTCCAATCTCTGGGCTCTCCATTCAGTTCTTTAGCTGCACCAGTGTTGGAATATTTCTGTCTATTCTCCTCTACCTTAGGATTCTTAGAATGAGAAAAATGAACCACTAAAGGAAACATAGAATTAGAATAGACCCAGATTAGATTTGCAGGAAATCAGCTAGGGTTTGTACATGTCAGAGGTGAGAGGCAGGTGGGCAAGGAAGAGCCCTGGACTGGGAATCTAAACAGCTAGACCACTAACGAACCATGCAAACTATTTTTCCATACTAAGCATTTCATTTTATCCTTCGGTCAAATGAGAATGTCTCAATAAATAAGCAGTATTTTGTTTGTTTATCTCTTATTTTTGTCTTTTTTTTTTTTAAATGATGGTGTCAACTGGGTAGCAAAACTATCAATTATTATAGAGGCACTAGTCTGTTGAAAGAAGGCTGGCTTTGAAGTCAGGGAGACCTGGCACCATCTTGGTTTCACTAGAGTAGTGTGATCTTGGGCAAGTGACCTGACTTTTCAGAGATTTGATTTACTTATATCTTAAGTGAACCTAATATTCATCCTGCAGCATGAGTGAGAGATTAGAGAAAATATATTTGCAGTTACTATACCATTGCCTTACACATAGAACACACTAAAGATAACTGCTGTTGTTATAGTCAGTCATATTTTTATTAGAATTGTGTCCAATAAGCTAACTTTCTTAACTTTATTTTGACAAGTTTGCTCACTGACCAATAGATTAACTCACTTGACATGTCTTTGTAGTATAAGAGTAAAATTTATCACTCTATCGTCTCTGTTAAAAGCATTAAGAAGTTGTAAATATTCCTTTCTTTTTTTAATTTTCCACAGATAGATCCAGAAGTCTATACTTGGCAGTATAACTAATAAAGACATGAATGCCAACATCTTTTATACACTACACACTGAAAAAAGAAAATATTAGCTTGGATGACTGATAATTACTCTTTCATTCTATTTAATTTAGTATTATTGTTTTCTGAATACATGAATATAAAACATAATTAATAACTCTAGGAGGAGTCCAAGTTGTTTTAAATCAGTTATCACCTTGAAATACCCAGTAAAAGCAGCATGCCATCTGGACCAGAGGCCATTTAGAAGTCACATCAAGTTCACTTAGGGTTATAGGAATGGTTGTTTACACCTGTACCTCCTTCTTGTGATGTACAGATTAGTGGCTGAGAGCTAGAGCCACAGGTTAGAAGATTTTAAAAAATGCAGAATTAGAGAGTATTCGATATAGCCCCCTTTTTTGCTCGTGATTTAGGATCTTAATTTCTCCTGCTATAAAAGGGAGACAAATTCATGAGAGGAAGACATGGCAATTTGGGCAAAAGGCCGTTGAGCTCTTTACAAGCCCTTATCTTTCCCAAAGGATCCCTAGGGCACTTAGAGGATTATCTTCTAATCTTGAGCTACTGTGTAAAGGAAATTCTTGTTTAGTCTTGTATTCTCTAGGAGTCATCAACAATTCTGTTTGCTTGAATTTATTTAGTTGGTTGGTTAAAATAATATATTCTCCATCCATTTTCAATATACATCCATAAGGGATGACTCAGCTCCCAGCAAAATAACATGAATAATTTTCAAAGGTTTTGAGCTTCATCAAAGTCCTGAAAGCCTCACAACCTACACTGCTAAGAGTAATGACTGCTGCAGAAAGCAAAGAGAATAGAGAAATGAACAAACAGGAGAAGAGTAGGCAGGAAAGTGTGTTAAAACACGGCAGGTCTGGGAGGTCACCAAGTCGGAGACCTTGCCTTAATGCATCTTTGTACTGTGGAACCAGCCCAAGTGATTTTAAAAAATTACTAAGGCTCTAAAACACTTAAATATTTCCATCTACAAATGAACAAAGTGAAAGCAGTACTGGCTTTAGAGTCAAATACTTGAGAACTTGAATGTCACTTCTACCACAGGCTAGCTGAACGAACTTGAGAAAATCTAATGAGTTCTCTAGATCTTAGTTTCTTCATCTGTAAATGGTGAGTTAGAGAGAAAAATGAAGATCTACTCTGAATAGAATCTTGCCAGCTACTTGATTATTTCTTGAAGAACTGGAATATATCCTTATTATCTCTTTAATTTTTTCCCCAGTCTGTACATTTCCTGAGAGCTACATTCTCCATCTGATACCCCCATGTTGTGTAACTTACAGGAAAAGAACAGCTGTGAACCACACGTCGAACCCACACGTCGATTGGTGAATGAAAGCTTTGGTTCTAGTGTCTAGTAGACCTGGGTTGGGTTGCTCCATGAGACACTAATCTCATGACCTTGAGCAAATGTTACCTCTCCAAGCCTCAGCCCCAACACCCATAAAAAGGATATAATAATAATTCAAATGGTTTTATGAGCATTAAATGAGAAACCACATCACAAGCACTTAGCACAAGTACTCAGTGTATGTTAGCTATTATTAACATGCATAATTTTAGACTAGGTAAACTAAGAACTCCAGGAAACCACACATTTATATTTATGCAAAAGTAAATATTTGTAAGGATGCAACATCAATGATTTAGTTTATTAATCAAACACAGATGAAAGTAAATAATATTTAACTTAGCAAAGCCCAAAGATGGAAAGATGTTCACTACAAATGATACTTAGGGAAGTAGTATAACTATCACTTAAGGGAAAATTAAGGTTTGGGGAAGCTATTGCAATAGCTTCATTACTGTCTTCCCCATGTTCAGTATTATACCCTCCAATCCGTGTTCCACAGAGCACATAAAAGAGTCTTCCTAGAATTCAAATTGACCAACTTACTCTGTGACTTAAATCCTTCAGAGAATTCCCTTGCCTTATGATGAAGTCCAAATCCTCTGACATGACTAATAAGATATCCTCAGTCTGTCTAGCTCCGTAAGCTTTCCTCTTTCTACTCTTCAGCTCCTATTCTACGTCTTGGTTATATTTACCCTTTTTCAGAAAGTGGGACAGAAAACAATCCATCTTGCTTATGGTCTTTGCACCTGCTCTTTCTTCTACCTGGAAGAATCTGTCTTCTTCTTGACTGTCCCCAATGCCAACCTTCCCTCCCTCTTTTGTGTATCTAACTTCAATTATCCTTCAAGTCTTAGTTCAAATAGTTTGGTCCCCCTCTTCTGAATTTTGTGTTCCCCCACCTTTTTTTTTTTTTTTTTTTTTTTTGCTGTATACAGGCCTCTCACTATTGTGGCCTCTCCCTTTGTGGAGCACAGGCTCCGGACGCGCAGCCTCAGCGACCATGGCTCACGGGCCCAGCCGCTCCGTGGCATGTGGGATACTTCCGGCCTGGGGCACAAACCCGTGTCCCCTGCACCGGCAGGCGGACTCTCAACCACTGCACCACCAGGGAAGCCCGTGTTCCCCCATCTTAATAGTCAATAGCACTTTTGTTATTAAAATTATCCCTAATTACCCAAATTTAATTTGTTCCTGAAATTGTTTTGGATGACATATTTGGGACAACCTGAGCCCACATTTTATTTTCTTTAAATTAAGAGAAGACTCGTGTCTTCCCAGCTCATGGCAGATGCTGTTGGCATCTAGACCATCACTTATCATCACAGGTGTAGTAAAGATTAATATTATATGAATCAGATACAAACTACATTGTCCTCCTTTATCACAACCAATGCATACTGTAATGAAAACAAACCATAAACTAGGTTAAAATGTATGATGAATGAAAGTGGAGCTTAGAAAAGTAAGACCAATAAAAAGCACAATTAAACAATTGTTACCTATCCATTGAAGAGCTGTCTGAATGAAATTTGGTGATGAGAAATGGTAGATGGAGGCAGTAGTCACTGTGGCTGCTAGATGATGGTAAAAACGAGGGGAGGAAGCTGGTGAAGGAATGAGTAAAATAGTAAATGCATCAGATTTGCTCATATCCAAATGTGAAGAGCTGGCAAAGTTTTTTTCTTAGAGTTTGTGATTCAAGAAATAGATGCCTATAGATCAACGTCCAAAGTCATAGACCAAGCAATGAGAATGATAAGGAAAACTAAATATAAGCTTCTATTCTTTTTCTTTGCTTACAGTTGTACAGCTAACAATAATAAGATATTGAACTTATAATTGCATTTTTAATATGGTACCTCTGCCTATGTCACAGTGATACTTATTTACAACAATCATTTTGTCTGAATGATCCATAATTTCTTTTAAAGCTTTGGCATTGAGTATTTCACTGTGCTTTTTCCTCTTCTAGCTTCTTAGAAAATACTTTCACTTAATAATATTGGGAAGATTGTAGCAATAATACATGAGCACTGAATTATATCCTTATAAGAGAACACTTGAGGTATAACTGCAGTATGATCCACATTCTATTGCCAGGATTTCCATATAACTTAAATGTTTTCACTAGCACAAACATACAGGTTTTGCTTGTTGTTTTATATCAAATGGTAAAATTCACCTAAAATGTCTTCAAGTTGTCATGGCAAATATTTGGATAGTGAGAGTATGAGAATTTAGTTAGGGATGGCTCTACATTTCATGATCTGTTTAATTACCTGCATAGTCCATCAGGTTCTAAGGTGTTCTCTATGAAATCCATGACTTTGTCTCCATCGTGGTGCCATATTTCTTACTAACAACTCTGAACCACTTGTGGCCATTTCTACACTCTCTCTTGTACCATCAGGGCTAGAAGACTGGAAGCCACTCTTCCCAGGCTCTCTAGCCATCACAGTTCTCCTTTGGTAATGCAAAGGGTAAGGCAAGGACATATTATTAGAAGATAGAAGGGAGGCACAGGATGTTCTGTTTAGGGAAGAACAGTGACTGCAGACTTGTGCATGTCAGTTTCTGTAGCAACAGTAGTGGTTGTGTGGGGGTAGCACCAGAAAACCACCAGCATCTGCAGCAGGTATGCAGCTCTGTGACCTCTTGCAACAGCAGAAGCAAATTAAGGGCAGCACCCTGGGCAGTGATAGCAGCTTCCTGCAGTTCCAGAGCTTTGGGCAAGAGTACCACACATCCCTTTTTTTTCATCCTTCAGACTTTCCAACAATATTGTTATCTAACTCTTGGTATTAAATTCCTCTTGCTTGGAATACTTACAGTCATTTCCATTTCCCTAGCCAAAGCCTGACTCATACAATCATTCAATGCAAGGTCCCTGAGAACTTGGATACAAAATGATGCTCAATTAGTTTTTAAAAAATCAATATAGGAAAGAAGAAATGTTCCACAGTTAGTGATCTAGCTAAGACTTCAACTGAAGTCTTGTACATTTCCAGGCTTCCACATTGATTTTCAAGATGAATGACTGTTTGAAGAAGGAGCCCGACAGCAAGTGTCAGACCCAGAAATGGGGTTAGCTCTACAGATTTACATTTAAATATTGAGTTGAATTGTAGTCCTGTTCATGCAAATGTTCATCTATTTTACTGAAGTATATTTTCTTTATTTCTACTAACTATCTAACCATCTAATTTCAGAAAAGTGTGAATTCATATATTTTATATATAATTTGACAAACCTTGAAAATAGTAGTCCTCTTTCAGGTTGGGTGATATGTATTTTGGTTAAATAGCAATGGGGTAACCTCATCTCAAGTGCGGTCAGAAAGTAGAGTGGAGTATAGAGATGAAGATTTGACGGAAAGAAGCGTATTTAATTTAACCAACTTAAATTGTTCATGGTACAGGAATAGGATGTAAGCACACGCATATGTACATATGGGGTTGGCCAAAAAGTTCTTTTGGGTTGGAACTTTTAGCCAACCCAATATATAAAACTATATTCAATTCCATGTCATTTTATACTATTTATGTTTATTTTTAAATTTTTATTGGGGTATACTTGCCTTACAATATTGTGTTAGTTTCTGCTGTACAGAAAAGTGAATCAGTTATACATATACATATATCCCCTCTTTCAGATTTCCTTCCCATTTAGGTCACCACAGAACATTGAGTAAAGTTCCCTGTGCTATACAGTAGGTTTTCATTAGTTATCTATTTTATACATAGTAGTGTATATATGTCAATCCCAATCTCCCAATTCATCCCACCCCCTCTTCCCCCCTTGGTATCCATAAGTTTGTTCTGTACATCTGTGTCTCTATTTCTGCTTTGCAGGTAAGTTCATCTGTACCATTTTTCTAGATTCCAATTATAAGTTATATTATATATGTTTTTCTCTTTCTGAGCTACTTCACTCAGAAAGTATGACAGTCTTTAGGTCCATCTATGTTGCTTCCAATGGCACTATTTAATTCTTTTTTATAACTGAGTAATATTCCATTGCATATATGTACCACATCTTCTTTATCCATTCCTCTGTCGATAGACATTTAAGTTGCTTCCATGTCCTGGCTATTTGTAAATAGTGGCAATGAACCTTGGGGTGCATGTATATTTTTGAATTATGATTTTCTCCAGATATATGTCCAGGAGTGGGATTGCTGGGTCATATGGTAGTTTTAGTTTTAGTTTTCTGAATTAACACAAATTTATTGGGAAATCTATATTGATGGTAATATACTAGGACTAGATTGAGAGGAAGAATGCTTCTTATGCTTTGAGGAGAGTTTTCAGGAGGGAAAGCAGAGAGCCAGAAGCAATGTCCCCATGAGAGCATTTAGAGGTATCAGATGGATTATAGGCTGTGAGAGTGATTGGAGGAGTCCATTCCCCAGCCTGAACTTTCAACTCAATTGAGCCCAACAAATGCACACACTATGAGCCCAGTGGCTGATACAGGCAATACCTGGGTGCCTTAAAGATGTTTGATGTAATCGTGCTAACTCACTCTTATTTGGGTTCATTTCATCCCCAGCTTCTGTTTCAAATTTTTCTTGTATTTATACACCTCTTTTTAAGCCTTTTGTCTTGGGATTTGCTCTGGTCTCTTCAGCTACTGACTTGGCTCCCACTCAGAACTGGCTTGGATTGTCTTTGGTTTAAGGACCATGCCAGCAGGCACTGTAATTTCTAATGGTGAGCCCATTTCTGTCTGGCTTGCCTCCTCTTTCAATATTGAGGGAGAAGTAGAAAGGGGGTTTAGAAAGGTGGAAAAATAGAGTGGAATGTTTCAAAATTATGCAGGACTTTATAAATAATTGGCTAAGGAACATAGCAGTACAAAATTTAAGAAATTGTTCATTCATTTTTCTTTGGAGAATGCAACATCCTTTGTAAGGAAGGGAAAATTGGTGTCCTGCCTTCTACTTGCTGGCCACCCTTCACCAGTCCCCACCAATGATTTCCAGCATGCATAATTATCTTCAATGAAAAAAATGAAAAGGCTTGAAAGCTTATGTGGAAAGGCTTAAATTCTTAACTCTCCCATTATAAGTGGCTACAATTCTACTTCACAGTGCATGTGAGCAGAGATAATACAAGACTACCCCACAAAATATTCAAAGTTTAATTACTTGACAAAAAGAACATTCCTGTTTTCGATTCAGCTACAGAATAATTTCAGAAATGCAAAGTCTTACTAAATCATCTCTTAATTTAAATTTAAGTTAACAATGCAGGCTCTTAACCCAAACTCAATAAAAAATGGTGCCCAAGGGAAAGAAATGAGGGGAGTGGTATAAGAGAGAAGCAAGTTTATGGAATGAAAGGAAAATCTCCTAGGAGAAATAAAAATGTATATATGCTGTATGAATACCACAAACATTTATTAATGGGTGGGCCCATGCATAAGATAAATGATTTGACCCAGACTAGGTAGGAGAATAAAACCCATTACAGAAGACATACATTCATGCATCAATCATCAAACATGCGCTGAGGGCCTAATGCACAGCACAAATGCTATTCATGAGAGACTATTACCCGTAGAGTAGCGAAAACAATCTTTTAAAAAAATATTTAAATGAGATTATGCTATCCCTTTCCATGGATTACAATTAGAATAAAGTCTAAATCCCTTGCCCTGGCCTACAAGACCCTATAGGAGCCAACCTATCCATCTTTTCAGCTTCATCTCCTGCCTCTTGTTCTCTCACTATGCTCCTGCCAGGCTGATTTTTTCTTAGTTCCAGTCCTTAGAAAACAGAGTCAGGCCAAATCTTATGCAAAAATATTTTATTTGACTGTGCCATCTCAGGGAAGCAAGAGTGAGAAAAACATGGGATATGAAGTCAGGAAAGAGGGAGACCAATTCAAGGTAGTACGTGACCAAGCTGGCGATGGAGCCACAAGAAAGGGTGCTTCTTGCTCAGGCTCCTGGACAACTTATAGAGACCATAGGGAAACCAAAACCTATTTTAGAGTTTGTCAGGGAAGGAAGGATAGAGGATTTATCAGCTGCTTCCCTCCTGTTCTATGTCTCTAATTGGCCAAAGTCTTCCCTGAAGAATATTGACTTCTGTTAACTTTTGCACTATCAAAACCAGATGCCCTGGACAGCTAATGTTAAAACCTGAGCCTCTGTGGGCCCATCTGGTTGCAGACCTGTGTGCTGGAGCTGCTGCAGTTCTGTCTCAGCTGGCTCAGAGGAGAACTTACCCTGGGAGGCACAACAACTTGTGGTGTAAAGAAAGTAGTTGTGTCAGCAGTGGTTTAAAATCATAGGGCTTCGTGACTTTGAAGACCACAGGAACTGTTATGGGGGCTGGGAAGCAAGCCGGCAGCTGAAACCTGGTATGAATTGGAGTTCTCTAGAGAAACAGAAGCAATAGGAGGAGATATAATATAAATGATATAAACTCACACTATTATGAAGGCTGAGAAGTTCCACAATCTGCCATCTGCAAGCTGGAGACCCAGAAGCTGGTGGTGCAGTTCAAAGGCCTGAGAGCCAGAGAGATGATGGTGTAGATCTCAGTCTGGATCTAAAGTCCTGGGAACCAGGAGTGTCAAAGGCCTGAGAAGATTGAGATCCCAGCTGAAGCATTTGGACAGAGAGAAAATTCAACTTTCCTCACCTTTTAATTCTATTCAGACCCATGATGGATTGAGTGATGTTCATCCACATTGGGGAAGGTCATCTGCTTTACTCAGTCCACCTATTTAAATGCTAACCATTTCTGGAAACTTCCTCACAAACACACCTGGGCATAATGTTTAATCAGATATCTGAGCATACTGTGGCACAGGGAAGTTGATGTACACAATTAACCATCACAAATGTGGACAAATGAAACAACAGATCTGGGGAATCTCATAACCTGGGTCCCGTCCACCAGCTTTCTGCTCTTGGCAAAGGCCTAGCTCATTCTCAGATTAGGACTTCTATACTGTGCCCTACACATGGGACACTAGTTGTGTCCTCTTGTGAGAAAACTTTTCCCACAGGTTTTCTCATTCTTGGGTCTTGGCTCAAATGTCATATCCTCAGAGAAGCCCTCCCTTACCACCCTGACTATAGTAGTACCCACTCCCTTAGACTCTCTTTACCTTTTTCCCTGGATTTCTCATTTTCATAAAACTTATTACTACCTAAAATTATTTTATTTGTTAAATGATTTACTGATTGGCATCTCCCACAAATTATAAGCTCCATAAGGTAGGGAATTTATCTGTCTTGTTCATTATCATATTCCCAGTTTTTAAAATAAAATTGAGATAGAGGACATGATCAATAATTATTTATTGTATTTGAGGATGAATAGAGGGAAAATATAATAAAAGGTATATGGTCTTCACCAAGATATTGTGGGGAGACAGATACGCAATATCAAAATAGTGTGACAGATGCTGTTTGCAATGAAGTCAGGGTGACAACGATCCCAGCAGAGACATCATTTCAGACTGAATGTAGAGGTCTCACTGAGTGATTGATGCTTGAGCAAAGTCTCAAAAACCCAGAGGAAGTCAGACAATCAGGCCAAGAACCTTGCATTTACTGGTTCAGTGCCAAGGTAAAGTTTAAGATCCTCAACTCTACCTGAGTTTGAATCCTGCTGTTCTAGCACTAGCTCTGTGGCCTCAGATTAACCAGATAAATACTCTTTGCATCTGTCTCCTCATTAATAATAATAATAATAAGTGTAATATTAACAGTCATAATAGGCTTGGTGTGAGGATTAAATGAGAACATGCATACCCAATGCTTAGCTCAGAACCTGGCCCATTGTAAATGTTCAAATCATGTTAACGTAGTACTAAGGCTAATACTTGCTACTTTGTGGATTACCTAAGAAGTACCAGGCATTAAAATATTTTGGGTGTAGGATGACAAGCAAAGCAGACCAAGTCCCTTCTTCATAGAGATGTCATAGGCTGGTGACAAACAAACAGATAATTTAAAAGTATTTTTACAATGCAAGTGCTGTGTGTGAAGCAATGAAGCAGGGATGAAGAATACCCAAGAGGACAGTCAACTAAGGCTCACTGAGGGGATGACTTTTAAGCTGAGATCTGAAGGATGAGCAGGAGACAGTCACACAAAGAGACAGAGCAGAGCATTCTAGGACTAGCGGGCAGTGAGACCAAAGGGTGTGAGTTTTGAAGGTAGAAAGAGTTGTGTCTGAAGCTCTGAAAGAATGATCCATGTCTGGAGGGCAGAGATAAGCATGAGAAAGTCTGAGATGAGGCTGGAGAGAGGAACAGAGACGGATCTTGAAAGCCAGCTTAAAGGATTAAAGCACAATGGAAGTTCATCATATGGCTTCAAGCAAATGAATAACAAAACCTAATCAGATTTTTAAAAGACCCCTCTGACCCTTATGTGGAGAGTGGCTTGAGGTGACCAAAAATGGGAACAAGGAGGCCAGTTAGTGGGTAGTAAATAGCAGACCCTAGAGCTGGAGGTTGACTATATAAGACATTTGTCATTCAGATGGTTTCTTTGGAGCCACTGGAGATTTGCATATCCTTTCTGGTGGCTGCTTCCTGCAGTGCATGAGGAGCAAGTGATGGACGACTGTACTCCAGAACCGTTGGGGCAGTCCATATTCAGAGCTAAGTGAGTCTTCTTTGGGATATTCACAGACACCAATTTTTATGACCCTCCTGACTTTTCATCATAAATTGCTAAGTCAATGTTCTGTAGTCACGGTGGTCAACTGCTTTGGTGGTCAACTGCTTTGGTGGTCAAAGTAATTAATCTGTTTAATTATCAGGTGACATTTGTTAGATTTTATTGCAACCCTCTGAACCACCCCTTCCCATAAAACTTGACCTGAGTCTAATGACAGAGAAGACCTGGTTAAAAATCATAAGTTATTCATCAATTTATAATACTTCTTTGGGGAGAAGCTAATGGCTTAGTGTCAAGGATATCAAACATCAGTTGAAGTAAATTGAAAGCACATTATCTCCTGTGATATTATAGATTTTATTTATTAAAAATATGTTTTTAAAAAAAAATCCTTGCCAATTGCCAAAATATGTTGTGATAAAACATTATTTTCCAAAGATTAAGTTAAAATAACATCATCATTATTACCATCATTACTGCCATCATCATCACCATCATCATCATCATTATTATCATCATCATTATAGTACAGCAACAAAAATAATAATTAGCACACACTGAGATTTCATCATATGCCCTAGACTACACTAAACATTCTGCCTATTGATGTCTTTTAATCCTCACAACACCACTGTTAAGTAGATCCTGTTATTCTCCATTTTCCTTTATAAGTGAGAAGACTAAGGTTCAGCAAGGTCATAAAATGTCTGCAGTATCCCCCAACTAGGACATGGAGTTGGTGCTCAGACTCAGGTAAAGACTCCAAAGACCATGATTAACTACTGTCCAAATGATTTCACTGCACCTTGTTTCAGGTGTAAAGAACAGCACCACAATTGGGAGAGGAGTTCTGGAGACCTTGACTTAGGAAATATCTCCAAGTGAAATTATCTTTTTGATCTCCATTTTCCTCCATTGTGTAAAAAGGGGGTTGAATGAGATCTCAAGTGTTCCAGTGCTATGTTGGACTGAAATTTCTCCTCTTTTCCTCCTCATCCATGGAGGTCTCATCATCCACAACACTTTGGAGAAATGCACTTTGTAAAACATTTTCTTTAACAGTTTAGCAGAAGTCATTATGACATCCGTAGATCTTCCTTACTGAAACACCAGAAGAGTAAGGATGTGCTTCCATCTAGTCATGTGTCTGTGAATGACTGCAAATCAGCTGTTAGTCTCTGGGCATGGTCATCAGCGTAGCTCATCTGATAACTTAGAAAATAATGAAAATTGTTCACCAGGTCTTCATAGCTCACCAGGTTCTGAACAGCATCAAATTACTTTGTGACTACTAAATCTGAAAAAGTATACTTCCAAACTTTGTCTTTATGTTTCTTTTCTCAAAAGTAATGTTTCTTCAAAAGAATTAAATCAGGATCTACTAGCAATATCTGTGCCTCATGTTCACTGAAGCGTTATTTATAATAGCTAAAACATGGAAATAATGTCCATTGATGGATGAATAGATAAAGAAAATGTAGTATTTGCAAACAACAGAATATTTTTCAGCCTTGAAAAAGAAGAAAATTTTGTCATCTGTGACAACATGCATGAACCTAGAGGACATGATGTTAAGTGAAATAAGATAGTCACAGAAGAACAAATACTGCATGATTCCACAAATGAGGTACCTAAAAGAGTCAAACACAGGGAAACAGAATAAAATGGCAGTTGCCAGGGAGTGGAGAGAGGGAGAAATGGGGAATTGTTACTTTATGAGTATAACATTTCATATATGCAAGGTGAATAAGTTCTAAAGATCTGCTGTGCAGCATAGTACTTATAGTTAACACAGTATTGTGCATTTTTAAATATGTTGAGAGACTTCCGTGGTGTTCCAGTGGTAAAGACTCAGTGCTTCCACTGCAGGGGGGTGCAGGTTTGATCCCTGGTTGGGAACTAAGATCCCACATGCTGTGCAGTGAATCCAAAAAATGTATATATGTCAAGAGAATAGATACCATTTTAAGTATTTTCAACACAACACATAAAGACACACACACACACGCGCGTGCGCAACACAGAATAACACGAGGAAATTTTTGGAAGTGATAGATACTTTTAGAAACTTGATTATGGTGATGGTTTCATGGGTGTATGAATATGTCCAAATTCACCAAGATGTATACACAAATGTGTGCAACTAAAAAAAGTTAACATAAGGAGTCATTGCCCAGAAACAGGCTCATATCTGAGAGCATCATTATGAAGCAGAGACTTCTTACTTCATCTCTTGTCTGTTCATCTTTGCTGGTCTAAGATACTGACTAGAGTTGGGGATAGCTCTTTCAGATCTGTTGCCAAACCTTGGTCTTCATCTGCTAACGTTGTCCATGTGCATTCTGCTTTCAAGTCATTTTCAATTCCTTCATAATTCTTATAATTGCTTATGTTCTTCATTGTTCTTCACTTGTCTGAGCTAAGCCTTTTTTCTCCTTTCTTATCTTCCATTCTCAGCTATACCTTCTCCTATGCATTCCTCAAAACTCGGTTCTTTCTCCAGAAAACATTGTCTTCAGTTTCTCTTTGTTCTTCTAAATCTATTCTCCTCCTTCTCTCTGACCATTTATTCAATAGACATGCATTAGATCAGGTTTCTTTCTTTTTTTTTTTATCTAGGTGAAAGGGATTTAGAGAGATTGTTATGCTGAAAACCATTGGTAAACATTGTTGTGCTGGTAGATATGAAACTACTGGTCTTCAAAAAAACAAAACAAAACAAAAGCCCTGATTTGTAGAATTCTCAGATTTTAATGGTGAAATCTTTCCACTATGGCCAAATTCAGGCTACCAACTTAACTTCACCTAGCATGGAATTGGGAAGAAAAATACACAACGGGCTCTTGCCAGAGCCAGGAGGCTACAGCCCAATACTTTTAACATGCAAGTTCTGACATTCCATTTAAACCCAAGTATATTTAAAACAATATTAATGATGTGTAAGTATGAAAATCACAATTCCCTTAAGTTCACATGTCAGATTAATATGTTAATACTGCACGTGTGTGACTACAGTCAGACAGTTGTGCTTAACTTCCAACTCCTCCTCACCCGGGCATTGGGGACATCAGCCAGGAGTCTCAGGGAGTCTTGTCTGAGACCTTCTCTCCTTTCCTCAGACACGTTCTAAGTCATGCTATAAATCAGAGTTCTTGGTTTCCCTGTGTAGCAGCACTTCACAGATGTCTGTCTTTGAAATACAGTCTTATTAACTTTATTGCACAAATATAAGCATCTATTGTTTTATTTGTATCCCTCATGGTTGCCACAGAAACCTGTGCAAAATAGGGAGGTTTAGGAAGTAGAAATCTAATCTAAATCTCCTCCCCATGTTTCCTAACCTGGATGATTAGTGTGACACTAAATTCCTTTTTTGTTATATGCGGACTGAAGTTATATTCAGGGAGAATGCTGCTGGGCAGTTTCTACCTTTTTATTCAGGAGGTAAAATATCTGTTTTCTATCTTCTTACTAAAACACATCCATGACCCAGCATCTGAAGTTAAAAAAAAAAAAAAAAAAAAAAAAGGTGAGGTCACCTGTTAGCTTGACAAGTATTTTCATGCCAACAATTTTCTCTATGATCCTTAAATAACATGACCTTCACTTTTCCTGTATCCAGGCTCTTCTACCTCATGAGGTTATTGTGCATATGTAGTTGATCTTGAGAAAATTTATCTAAGGATAATCTGGAATTCTCAAAGAGAAAATTCTCCTCAACACACTAATGGGATACATTTCATCTTCAGAGTAATAAATAGTTTTAGTCAAATGTAAGAAAACAATGATACTCTTTACAGCCAGGTTGAAAATCTGAGTTCACAATCCATCATTGCTATTTTCCATTTACAGGTTTATTGAATATATGCACTTAATTTTCAGCCTTGCAGGGTATTACCCTAGGAAGAACCTACTCAAATCCCAGGAACACCTAACACTCACAGAGAGTTTCTCATACTTATAATTATATACTGTCTGTCTCACACACCTGTTTTGTCTGACTTTGTCACCATTGTTGAGCAGAGATTCTTGCTCTACTCTATCCTCTATCTCAGTCCCCAAACAAACCTCACCCTCCACAGCCCCTCTCCATACTTGAGATAGATCCTCATTATTCCCCTGACTCCCATATCATCCCCACTGCAGCTCATGACCCTGCCAGCTGACAAAATGATCTTACACAGTTCAAACCTGATCAATTTCCTCCTGGAAATGTCTGCCTTCCATCACTTACAGGTACAACACACCATGACCACGTGTGAGGCACATTCACAGCAAGTCTATCATAAAGCAGGGTTGGGGGAGAAGGAAACACAAAAAGAGGAAAAGGAAAAGAAGGGACAAGCTTTTAGAAGAGCAGCAAGAAGAGAAACGTGCACATTTCCTTCAGTATTTCACCAAGACAAAGAAAGAAAAAGGGTGGCAGGTAACAGAGTGCTTGAGAGCTGGTTCACATGTGTGAGAATATGTGAGAGTGTGTTCATACAGAAGCAGGAATGAGCAGTGCAGAGAGAGAGGAACACAGAGACAGAGACAGATAGATAAAGGGAGGGAGAGAGAGAACACATGCATGTGTGTCATGCATGTGTTTTTGTGTGCATGCTTGGTGAAAAGTTGGATGAAATTACTTCAGTTGAACTGTAGAAGGAGAAAAGGGAAGAAGAATGATTCTGTGCAATTCTCTCTGTCAGAAGAAACTGGAGGACTCAGTTAGTCATTTCATCCTATTAATCTGGGACATCTTGGTGACTGCTTTTTGGTCTTTATTTTTTTCTCAGAGTGATGGTAATGAGAGAACAGGGGTACAGTTGAGAGTGTGGAACTCAAGTTTTCTGGCCAGAAGGAAAGGCCATGTGAAACTTGCTATTGTATATGGAATGCTTATCCACGTTCAGTTCCAATGTGAGTAGTGAACATAAATGTAATTGCATCAATTACTGCAGGGCTGTTTATAAACATAGAATTTTACCTTTAACAGAACCCCACCTTGTGGATGGAAAGCCTGAGTTACAAAGAAGGCAAGTAAATTAGCTGCTAGCAGAATATTATAGAACCACACAATAAGTGTTGCCCTTGTGAGACCCACAGGTGGGCTGCCTGGCTCAGCTCTCCTGATGGAGAGAAATGGAAAGGTCATCCCTGGCAACAGGAAAAGAGGACTGAAGGGACAAGTAGCTCCGTGCAAAAGCAAGGAGGATGAGGGCTTAGAAAATCTTAAAGGTGCAGGAGAGCCTATTTCAGGGAAATTGTGATGTTTTAGGTGTGGGTGAGGGTCCTATCACTTTCAGAGTACAGTTGAGCTGTTCTGCAAAGAAACTTTAGAAAAAGCACTTTGTTTGTTCATTTCTTCCAAGTGAGCTTAAATATGATTTCCTCATCTCCGCTTTCCTTCCCTTTTATCCTCCAAGTCCTTTACTTGTGTGCTTATTTTTGCTTCTCCTTTTTGTTCTCCTTCTTTCTTCTCCTATCCTTCAATAGCATAGAAATATTTAAAAATATGATCAAGTGTGATTTTTAGACTTAGTGAGTCTCACTCTTCCTCATCCACTGAAACAGAGTGGCTACTATTTCAGAGAAGCAGAAAACCAAGATGAGAAAGAGGGAAAGTTATTTAATGTTTTGCTTTTAGAAATAGGATCTTGAAACTCATTCAAGAACCAACATTGTACAAGCAAAGGCTTTTGCTTGGAAGAATTAGACTCTTCTGAGAGATAGCTTTCTTTTAAATTTCAGGAATCATGGCCTGGCTAGTTAAGATCACAGAGTCTTACTATTAGCCATAAAATAGGAAAGATGGAAGATATCACCTAAGGCGATTCCCTTTACACAGAAGAGTAACACCACTTCTGGACTTGGTGGGCATGTTTGGAGCATGTCAGAGGGCACACAGCCAGAGGGGAAATGATGCCTGATTCCATGAGATGTTGCATGACTCTACTGCTAAATTATGAGCCTTATCCTTTAGGTGTCAGGAAAACTTACTTTGAGAATGAGTCTGAAAGGAGAGGGTAATTCTGCCTCCTCCCCTTCAGAGGTGCTCAGGAGGACACTTTGCAGGATGTCCTGTACTTAGGAAAGTTGAAATGGTACAATGGCTTGTTTAGAAAAAATGAGGGCTGAGAATCCTCTTCTGGTTTCCCATGGTTTGTGTAATATGTACTCAAATATCCAAGATTTCCTGCTTGTACCAATGAGTAGATATGGAGGTGACAGTGGTCTCACTGGGTTAAAATCAAGATGTCAACAGGACCACAATTCTTGCTCTTTTCAGCTTCTAGAAGCCTCCCACATTCTTTGCTTAGTGGTCCCTTCTTCCATGTTAAAAGCCAGCACCATGGCATCACTTTTACCATTCTTCCATAATCATATCTCCCCCAGATTCTCCTCTTATGCACACTTCTTACATCATAAGGTCCCTTGTGATCATATTAGACCCACCCAAATAATTCAAGATAATCTCCACATCTCAGGGTCAGATAATTAACAGCCTAAATTCCATCTGCAACCTTAAAACCTTTTGCCATGTAAGGTAACATAGTCACAGGTTCTAGGGATTAAGAGGTAGACATCTTTGAGGGGTCATTGTTCTCTCTACCACAGAGAACTTCAGGCTGGAGGCAGTTACTAGGACACGGGAGACCACTTATATCATCAGCAAAACAAGCAGGTGCCAGAAACAAAGATTCGTCTTAGAGACCTGCATCCATTTTGCCATGTAAACTTCCTACTGGACCCAGATAATACTCTGGGAGAAGGGAAAGGAGAGGAGAAAAGTAGAAAAAGTCATGAATAGACAGAATGAAGCTGAAAACAGTCTATGATTTAAACTGGAAGAGATGGATAACATTAAAATAAGATTAAAATTTTTTGCTGACATCAGTGGAACTAGAGGGCTTATTACCAAGTAACTTGAGTTATAGAAAATACAGAAAGTTACAGGCATGCATAGGATAATAGCAGTATATAAATTTCAATGCTACTACATTTTCTTATTTTTATATCTCCTTTCTTACTCAATTTTTTCACCTCTATCTTTTCTTAATTTTATTTTTTCTGCTCAGCCTCTCCAAACCCATTTAATTCTTTTCTTATTCTTTCTACATCCCCTTTCTTTTTCTCTCCTTAAAATTGTATAACTTCTCTTCTTATCCCTTTCATTCTTTTCTTTCTGTTTTCTTGCATCTAACCTGGTTACAAGAAGACAGATGAAAGATGAGACCATGTCTTATTCCTATTTTTGTCCCTAAGACTTAGCATGGGTCCTGGATGATAGCAGATGCTCAATAACCATTTATTGAATAAATGAATAAATAAGTTGAATCTTCAGCCATGCAATAAGGAAGGGATCCTGCAAAATGTCAAAGAACACTTCTAGTGTTCTGAAAACACAGAGAATAGCTAGCTTGCATTAAAAATAATGTTAATTATTTCTCCCTTTAATGATCCCAGTTTCTCCAGCTGTCAAGTGAATAATCACCTTTTAAACATGCCAACTTAAAAAAAATCTTTAAATTATAACCAGAAAATGGCAAAGAAATCAGGGTAACTGGAATTAAATTTATACAGAGGAGTTTCTCTTTTTTACTGTTGTTTAAATAGGTTCAAGTAAATTGAAAAAGCAAGAAACTTCCAAGTTGATAAAGGCAACAGAATGTGATTGCTTCTCCCAAAACTAAGGGCTGGAGGTGAACGGATCAGGAAAGAATTATTCTCAAAAACAGCAAGCCAGAGTGCTCTTAAATTGTGAGGATAATCAGGTTTCTCCCTCTGAAAAGGGCCTGCTGTGAAAATAGTTCACCCTTCCCTGAAGGGCAGGCAATTGTTCCAAATTATAGGAGGGTCCAAAGTATTGGCTGAACACCTCCTGGTAATCATATTCCTAAAAATGTCACTTAAAAAAAAAGAAAGGCATTTCTGATTTCATGAAGTGTTTGCAGGAAAAATGCTGTCCAAATGAGACTCTAGACCTGAGAAAGCAAGATGGGACTAAAGAGGAAAGGAAACAACCAGAGTGGGTGGAGAGCCAAAATAACAAGGCAAAGCCCTTGCCTTACAGTTGAGATAAGTATCTGGTGTTACCTGTCCACAGGTGAGTAGGTAGAAGCACTGAAGCAGCTGGGCAAGATGATACAAGTGAGAGCTTTTTTTCAGTTTTTAGAGGGGGTGATATATTGCATGTATTGTTTTATATAATCTTTTTCTATAACTTACCAAAATTTATAGTATGATGCTCATTTTTCAGAGACGGAAACAAAAAATTGATAAATTTTCAGTAACTTGACCACATCATACAACTTAATGGTGTACCTGGGATTTGAACTTGAATCTGTGTTACTAAGCCTGTGTGCTTAATCACTATGCTATATGAGGAAACAGTGCCATCCCTCTGTATAGTATTTTTTTTGGGGGGGGGTGTTGTTTGTTTGCTGTTACCTTTGTTTATACAGATAACATATTGGCCCATGTAGAATTTACATATGTTCACTGGAACCATAAGTTAAAACACAGATCACCCTATTCACAAAGCACGGGTCAGAAAACTAGGGTCAGTCATCACCATGACCATCATTACAATTGCCTTTTACACTCAGCAGGCTGGTGATGGTCATCAGATTGTGGAATCTAACTACTGCCTCTTGCAAATTTTTCTTGGTAACTCCAAAGCAGGATATTGAAACCACAGATATTGCAGGAGGAGGAGAAATGTCTCCAGAAAGCCTAGAGCAGCACAAAAATAGTCTTTAACTTACTTCTGCCTTCCAAATGTTAGGTGTGTGCATGTGATCAATAAAGCTCTAATTTGCCTTCCAAATGTTAGGTGTGTACATGTGATTGGTAAGGCTATAATTTGCATTTAGAATCCTAGCTGTGATTTAATCTTGGAAAGGTAGCTTTTACTTTTCAGTTTATGGAATTAAAGAATGACATAACAGTAGGAGGTGAGAATGGATGCTGGATGCCAGTTTTATACATCCAACATATGCAGGAAATTAAGAATTTTGTTTTCTAGGCTATACTGTAGAAGAAGGCAAAGATTAAAGGATGAGAATGTGGACTGCTGCTGAGTAGAGTGTCTTTCTTAGAATACAATGTATGTCATCCAAAAAGAATTAGTATCAGGTTCTTCTCAGAAGCAACCTGAGAGAAGTTTTACCATTTCCCACTGGGGTTGAACTTAGAAGCTCATAGTTCTAAGTGCTCTTGGCAGCCATCTTGCAACCTCAAGAAGAAATAAAGCTAATAAATAGAGAAAAAGTACACATCCAGAATTACATTAGTTAAGTCCCTTTATCCAAACACACTTGAGACCACATCTTCCCTTCAACTATTTGTAAGCTAATAAATGCCATTTAAAAAATTTCAGCCTTGTTACCTGTCACCGTCAACCAAAAGTATCTTAACTGAGTCCTTCCACATGTTGAAGGCAAAAGAGACCTCAGTTCTTCAATTAAATACAGAGCGACAATAGTATTAGGGCCAGTGATAACATAATTATTTCAATAATTTAATCTCAAAAATAAGCATGATAAACAGAAGAAAATCTAATTAGTAAGAAAGGTAGATAGCTAGATTGGTACACAGAGCGAGGTTCTGTTTCCAGGGCTCCTACCCTAAGAAAAGAGAGAAACCATGACTAAAAAGGAAGCCAGTAGGCAGCGGAATGGTCCCAGCTGGAACACTCAGTCCAATTAAAACCCTAGTCTCTAAGGAACTAATGGATTAGAACTCTAACAGGATCGAGAAACATTATCTTTACCCAGAATAAACTGAGACACTGCCTTAACCAAATAACATATTTCTAGCTTCATAGGAAAGTAGCAATAAAATGTTATTTTTGTTTGTTATGTTTTGGAAATTTTGGAGCGTAAACATTACTAATAAATATTCTCCAGTATTTATTTATTTTTTTCCTTCTAAGCACACAGAGGATGGTACTTCTCAGCCACTCTGTAGCTGGTTAGAACATGAGAACTGTTCTAGTCAATAAAATATGATCATAAATGACACATGTCGCTTCTGAGAAAAGACCTAGCAAAGCACATGCATCATTCTCTAGTCTCTTTCCCTGACTGAGGAATGCCATGGATTCTATGTGAGGCAATTACAAGATGGTGAAGCTTTTATGACTCTTTGACTCAGAAGTCATTACCAACTCATGTGAACCATGTGATGTGAGCAAAAGATCAACTTTTGTAGTGTTAAGGCACAGAGATTATGGGGGAAGGATTAAAATTTTACTGTTGTGTTATCCACCCTATACTGGCTAATATTGAGGTACTAATATGAAATGAGATCATCTCTCACCCTATTACATTTTGAGCAGGAGCAATAATTCCAAGGCAGAGTTAGATCAGGCATAGCCATTTATGCTTACCATGGAAGAAGTTCCAAGGTTGATAAGACTAAATCAGACATAGTAGGATCTTAGAAAGATCTTCAACCAATGAGGAAGAGTCATGGTGGTAAAATGAACAATAGACAAACATCAGGGCAAGATCAACTCTAGTTTCAAATACGAGCTTTGCTACTTATTAACCGAGGGTTAGCCTATTATATTTCAAGTATTTCTTAGCCTCAGTTTACTTATCTATAAAGCAGAAATAAAACTGCCATTCTTGTAAGAATACTGTGAAAACTTATTTAGAACACATGAAAAATACTACAAGCATTCAATAAATTCCCTCTTGCAGGTAAAGAAATCAGTGTTCTCAAAAAGTGAAATTAATTAACCAAGAATAAACAGTGATTTACTGAAGAAGCCAGAAATAGAACCCAGTTCCCCTTATTCCCAAACCCAGAACAGTTACCTCCCTCTCTACAGACTGCCTCTTCATATAACTATAGAGTCCATACAAGTAAGGATGTAAACCATTAATTCCCCTTTATGTATCATTAGCATCCAATGCAGTCAATCAAGATGTGTTGAAAAACTGATCAAACATGAATATGTTGAAATTGGTGTCCTCTCATGACCACCCTCCTGCTTCAGGGTTAATTTGCCCCATATTCAGCTCAATGTTAGCTTCTTGAATATATTGGGAAAAGGGAGCACTTATAGTCTTCCTTTTGCTTTTATTTAAAAAAAAGAAGTAAGGTGTATTTAATGTGGCTGATGTGAGTTGACAAATACCCTTTAGACTTAAGTGTTCTCCAAGACGAATAAAATGTCTCCAAGAGGAATGAAATATCCCCAGGATAATAGGATAGAGAACTCTTCACCTGTAGTTCACTGGTTCAAATTCTCCCTGATGAGGTCAGTAATGAGTCATCCTATCTGATGGCTGTTCACTGACCTATGTAAAATGAGTTGGAGGTCTTATTTCCATGCATAGAGGACACTGTCTTAAATGAAAAACAACACTGACCAGCATCACAGCAAAGTTTGGTGTCATATGACAAACCAAATGGGAAGAGAAGTGTTAATGCTCTATTTGGAGGAGAGAAGCAAGTAGACCAAACATTGTTTTCTGGCCATCAGAGTTGGGTCATGTCAGGGAGAGAGGAAGTTGACATTGAAGTTCTGTTTCTTTTTAGCCTAGGGAAAAATTGTCCTCCTAATTCCTTAAAATGTATATTTATTGTACACACAGTAATAAAACTTTAAAAAATAATCTTACTTACCCTAGTGAAATGATATATTAATTATCCTCAACTTATCACATTTCCTGGTGTCCACACCTTGCACAATTCCCTCCCACATTGACCCAGTGCTTAGCCACATGATTTGTTTTAATCCACGTGGAAAACAACAGATGTGACACAAATAGGGGCTTGATAAATGCTTGCACATTGGGATTTGCCTTTTTGATTGCAGTTGTCATGTAAAGAAGTTCTATTTTGTTGGGTAGGTTACATAGATACTCTCCAGCTGATAGCCTCAACCAGGTAAGGACACCCAGGAGAAACAAACTCTCAAGAAACCTCACATCTGATGAAAATTTCATGAATAATACCATCAAAACCCATATGAGCTGAAATAAACAGTCTCAGCTAAGCCATGCCTAATTTGCCATCCCACAGAACTGTGAACAAATAATTAGCTGTTGTTTTAAACTACCATCAAGTTTTAGAGTGTTTTTTGTACAGCAAATACTAACTGATACAGAAATCAACGTTCTGACTCCACTGAGGATGAAGGTTTACAGGAATCCCTTCACAATAACAATTCACTTGTTCATTTATTCATTCAGCAAATATGTATTGAGCATCTTGTATGTTCTACTCACTATGATACTTGCAGTGATGCAGCAGTAAAAGTTATATGAACAAAGCACCAGATGAGACACTTTTCCTCATGGAGCTTCAACAGAGGTCCCAAACCGATGGTCCATAGTGCAAGTGTGGCCTACAAATATGTAATTTTGGGCTCACAATGTGCTTTTTTAAATATTGACTTAAAAATTGGAAGCTTTTACATTTGGAAGATAGAGATTCTTTTTCACACTCAGAATAAACGGAATCACTGGGTCTGCACTTCCATATGGTACAATTGGCTGAACTGAGTAGTGGCTGCTCTTCTCCTCCCAGGATGGGGCATGAACTCTCCATATTCACAATTTCTGCCATTGCTTGTCTTCTCCATGAATGTCAAGACTAAGGTTATTTATCTTTATTATTTTTTAATTTTTGTAGAATTATTTCATTTTGTTTTGTTTTGTTTTTTGCCTGTGTGGTATCTGTAGGCATCTAAGTCTAAGACTTCCCACATACAAGATCTAGTGGAGTACAAAGACATGGTCATACAGAAAAATGTAAAATGTAAATATAAAATAGCATTAGACACTGAGTTTAACAATGAATAAATTGACAACTAATTCAGCTTTTCTGAGATCCAGTAACCTATTCCTTTAACTCTGTATTATAGAGATTTAGGACACTCAGCATAGCATTCTAAGAATTAGGTATAGCAGATTACAGGACCATGTTTTAGGAAATAACATTAATTTCTTTATGTGCCTGTATACCATATGTCACAAAACACTTATGTTCTAGGAAAGTTCCTCAGAAAATCACGAGCCTGCACTGCAGGTTGTTCAAACCTGAGCCTACAGAGCTTAGTCAGGTAATGTGAAAAGGAGAACAAATACCACAGTCCTTCAGGTCATCAAACTCCATGAGGAACTCAACTGGAAAAGATTTCACACTGACCTTATGTTGCTGATGTATTCAATGTATTTTCCTTGTGACCCATAATCTGGACCTATTTTAAGATTAGAAACTGAAGAAAACAAATACATATTATATTAAAAATGACTTATAGAGAGCTCTTATTCTATAAAAAAAATAACTTTTGTATAGGCTCTCAAAATCTGGATCTCCAAATTGCTCAGAAGGCATTCTCAGCTTTCCATGGTAGCTGGCAACCCTCCTGCAATCATGTCACTTTTAGATAATACTTTGGCTCTATCTTCAAATCTTATGGAAAATAATTTAGAAAGAGAAATACTGTAGAGATGGTGGATATGAAATAATGTCATCATTATCCTATTATTTATAGTGCTGCTCAGCACAAAATATCCATTATCAGCAATGTCTTTGACTCTCAGCTTATAACTCTCTAGATTTTATATATAAAAGTCATATTTTAAAGGGGTGAATTGTCATCAGTTGGCATTGGGAAAGGTGTGCTGTTTTTGTTTCCTCCTGTTAGGATTTTGTTATTGTTGTTGTGACAATTAGAAAAATATGTCTCTTGGCATTTGAGTGGAAACTACTACATGATAGACTATTTCAGGAATTGGAAATTTTCAATCTGAGGGCCAGATCCAGCCCTATACGTGTTTTGTATATAAAGCATTATTGGAATGCAGCCATGCCCATTCATTTCTAAATTATCTATAGCCACTTTTGTGCTACAGATGCTGAGTTGAGAAGTTGCAACAGAGGCCCTGTGGCTCACAAAGTATAATAGATTTACTGTCTATCTGGTGCTTTACAAAATATGTTAACTCACCTCTGGACTAGGTATTTTCTTTGACAAAGATGGGGAAAGGGCAGATCATTTTTAAAAGATCAAGTAAAGCTATGAATAAAAGTAAAAGGTTTCATAATCCTATAAATGATTTAAACAAGACAATTATTAGAGCAAGAAAAAATAATATCAGACCATCTCATACAATTCCCTCAATTACAGATGATGAAACTGTAGTAACTTCTCTACACAGAGGACCTTCCTGTGATTTATGCCTCTCAGTAGTCACACCCGTATGTGGCCCTCTCCCCTAGAATCCAACTGTGACTAGTTTTTGAGCAGTAGAACACAGGTCACACATCAATGTGGCCATGTGTGACTGCCAAGGCTAGGTCTGAGGAAACCTTGCCAACAGTTGTGACACAAAATGTTGTATTTTAGAAGAAGCATGTAAAGTACAGTGGGATCTTGGCCACCTGTCCGAAAAGTCAGGGAAGGCTTTGCAGAAGAGGTGACCATTAAATTAATTCTTAAAGGGGAAGTAGCTCTTTGCCAGACAAACCAATGAGAGATGGTTAGTTTGAGAGAAGAGGATGACCATGAGCTTTCTAGACAAGCAGAAAAAAGTTATGGAGAAATGGCAAAGTTTTTTTTCATGCAGTCAACATCACATTTTCTGTAGCTTCTACTCATTGTCCTGGTTCCACTCATTAAAATCAATCAGACAAAGTTTACTACACACTTCATTACTTTTAGAGGGCAAAGAACACTCATTCAAATCTATATAAATGTGTGCATGTGTGTAATGTGTGTGTATATGTGTATATATATATTTGAATGGAATTTGAATTTTTAAGTGTAATTTGAATTTCAAATCACAAATACTACAGTTGGTGAAATACATATGATGTTATAAATAAATAAATATATATGTGTGTATACAGATACATTTATATATTTGAATTAAATATAAATATATTTAATTCAATATATTTAATTTATATATGTAAAATGTATGTGTATATATTTCACCAACCACAGAGTTTTAAAATATTTCTTGAGTGCCAACTAACATAAAAAAACCTTTTCCAAAGGACAGTACTTTGGTCATTTAAAGTCCATTACCATGTTCTCTCTGAATCTTCTCCTACCAAAGACAATTTTCTTGAGGAGCTACAAGATGGCTGAAGAGTAAGACATGGAGATCACCTTCCTCCCCACAAATACATCAGAAATACATCTACAGGTGTAACAACTCCTATAGAACACCTACTGAACACTGGCAGAAGACCTCAGACCTCTCAAAAGGCAAGAAACTCCCCACATACCTGGGTAGGGCAAAGGAAAAAAAGAATAAACAGAGACAAAAGTATAGGGACAGGACCTGCACCAGTGGGAGGGAGCTGTGAAGAAGGAAAGGTTTCCACACACTAGAAAGCTCCTTCGTGGGCGGAGACTGTGGGTAGCAGAGTGGGGAGCTTTGTAGCCACAGAGGAGAGCGCAGCAACAGGAGTGTGGAGGGCAAAGTGGAGAGATTCCCGCACAGAGGATCGGTGCCAACCAGCACTAACCAGCCTGAGAGGCTTGTCTGCTCACCCGCCGGGGCGGGCAGGAGCTGGGAGCTGAGGCTTGGGCTTCTGTCGGATCCCAGGGAGAGGACTGGGGTTGGCGGCGTGAACACAGCCTGAAGGGGGCTAGTGCACCACAGCTAGCTGGGAGGGAGTCCGGGAAAAAGTCTGGAGCTGACAAAATAACAAGAGACTTTTTCTTGCCTCTTTGTTTCCTGGTGGGCGAGGAGAGGGGATTAAGAGCACCGCTTAAAGGAGCTCCAGAGATGGGCGCTAGCCGCGGCTATCAGCATGGACCCCAGAGACGGGCATGAGATGCTAAGTCTGCTGCTACAGCCATCAAGAAGCCTGTGTGCGAGCACAGGTCACTATCCACACATCCCCTCCCGGGAGCCTGTGGAGCACACCACTAACAGGGTCCCGTGATACAGGGACAAATTCCCCGAGAGAATGCATGGTGCACCTCAGGCTGCTGCAACGTCATGCTGGCCTCTGCTGCTGCAGGCTCACCTCGCATCCCTCCCTCCCACCCTCCCCCTGAGTGAGCCAGAGCCCCTGAATCAGCTGCTCCTTTAACCCCATCCTTTCTGAGCAAAGAACAGATGCCCTCAGGAGACCTACACGCAGAGTCGGGTCCAAATCCAAAGCTGAACTCCAGGAGCTGTGTGAAGAAAGAAGAGAAAGGGAAATCTCTCCCAGCAGCCTCAGGAGCAGTGGATTAAATCTCCACAGTCAACTTGATGTACCCTGCATCTGTGGAATACCTGAATAGACAACGAATCAACCCAAATTGAGGAGGTGGACTTTGGGAGCAACAAAATATATATATATATATTTTTTTTTTCCCTTTTTCTCTTTTTGTGAGTGTGTATGCTTCTGTGTGTGATTGTGTCTGTATAGCTTTGCTTTTACCATTTGTCCTAGGGTTCTGCCTGTCAATTCTTTTTTTTTTTTCTAATAATTTTTATTTTTTATTTTAATAACTTTACTTTATTTTATTTTATCTTCTCCTTTCTTTCTTTCTTTTTTTCTCTCTTTTATTCTCAGCCATATGGAGGACAGGCTCTTGGTGCTCAAGCCAGGAGTCAGGGCTGTGCCACTGAGGGAAGACAGCCAAGTTCAGGACACAGGTTCAGAAGAGACCTCGCAGCTCCACATAGTATCAAATGGTGAAAATCTCCCAGAGATCTCCATCTCAATGCCAAGACCCAGCT